>NC_083238.1:43616201-43916201 GCF_032191835.1 Heteronotia binoei
GAATTAATACCCTCCAGAACATCCTGTTGTTAACAGACTTGCTCAGGTCTTTGAAAACTGAGGGCTGTGACTTATTCCAACCCACAATGGGAATATTTGGAGTGGCCGGCAAACATGAAATGCTAGTCTTAAAAGCCATTTGTTTGGCTCAAATTTTTGCACTGGTCTCTTAGGCTTTGTGAACAACTGTGAGCCAGCTGGTTGCTTGCAAAATTTTTAAACTTGAGTTGGCCCATTACCTACCAAAGGGCTGCATGCTTTTTTCCCCTTATCTCGTTTTCTCCTTCAGCAGTTCTCCTGTGATGTAGGTGAGAGTGCAGCCTGTAAGCCAATCTAAGGCCAGGCAGAGAGCTCTGCTCCTGAGCCCAGGATGGGTGAGTTGAAGCTTAGCCCCAATATTCAGGCCACTTGGGCTTGGAAATTCCTTGAGGTTTGAGGGGTGAAGCCTGGAGAAGGTGGGGTTTGGAGAAGGACTTCAGTTGGGTATAATGCTACCTTCCACAGCAGCCGGTTTCTCCAGGGAAACGGATCTCTGGAGAGGAGTTGTAAACCCAGGAGATCTCCAACCACCACCTGAAGACTGGCAACCCTAGTTATACCCTGGACTCCACCCCCAAATTTCTGGGAAATTTCTAGTCCAGAGTTGGCAATGGCAACCCTAACACAGTCTTTCCTTTCCTTTCCTTTCCTTTCCTTTCCTTTCCTTTCCTTTCCTTTCCTTTCCTTTCCTTTCCTTTCCTTTCCTTTCCTTTCCTTTCCTTTCCTTTCCTTTCCTTTCCTTTCCTTTCCTTTCCTTTCCTTTCCTTTCCTTTTCTTTCCTTCCCTTTCCTTCCCTTCCCTTCCCTACCCTTCCCTTCCCTTCCCTTCCCTTCCCTTCCCTTCCCTTCCCTTCCCTTCCCTTCCCTTCCCTTCCCTTCCCTTTCCTTCCCTTTCCTTCCCTTCCCTTCCCTTCCCTTCCCTTCCCTTCCCTTCGAAGCTCATTGATTCATAAAATACTTATCCCATATTTTTTTGGGGTGCAATGGCTAAAAGGACTGAAACATATTTTGCAATTGCTAATCTTAGTATCCTTATTGCTAAGCAAAAGAACCAGGGTTTCTGGAGTATAAGGGGACAGTTGGTTAATTGAAGGCTTAACATAATGATTCCTTATATTTTCAACGAACCTATATATGAGCAGGGCCTGAAAGGATGTATCGATCCTATCAATTTATGTATTTATTTATGTATTTATTATTTAGCTTATATCCCGCCCTCCCCACCGAAGCAGGCTCAAATTCTCAAAATTAAGGCCAAATTCTGTCAGAATAGGGCATATTCAAAAATCTCCCTTGTAAAGCCAATTTGGGTATACACACAGTCCTCTTCTTCTTTGCCCAGCCATACATAATCTTTTCACTTGTGACCTCTGCCTTATCACATGCGGATGACCAGAAAAGGGGAAGAATGTACTAGGTTTGAAGCTGTGTCTCTTCCTCCTAGACCTAATTAAATTCCAGCTCTGTGGCTGAGGGGGCTTCGTAGTGCCCTTAGTAGAACTGGTGTCAAGGCCTGCCCTCGTGATAAATCTCAGTTTTTCCTAAAGGTCAGTTGTAATAGCAGAAGATCTCCAGCCACCAGCTGGAGGTTGGCAACACTATGCCAAGTGCGTTTCCAAATCCGAACACTCCTTGATGAAGAAAGGAGTTAACCGCCAGCCCCTTGTGAGGCAACTGTTCCTTAATAAATGTTATCTTCACGGAAATAATTCAGATCGTGAACGGACGGTTGAAATTACAGCCTCTGTGTTGACCCAGAAAGAGCCTTATCGCCGCTAGGATGATAATGATTAACACACTGATTTACAAGGGTGGGGTCAGAAGCTATTTGCCCACTCGCACTGTCTCGCTGGTGGCAAGAGCGCCTTGGTATGTGGGCTTCAATGATTAACCCTGAGCTGCAACCTCACACAGTGCTGTTCAGCCCCATTAAAATTAAGGGGGGTAAATGCCAGTTTAACCTCTGTTTGTTGACGTACATTTGCCTTTTCCTTGAGATATCTAGCTCAAGGTTAGCTGCCTTGAGGTAAAAATTGTTAGTAAAGACTACGGTACCCAAGCAGGGTCAACAGAGCAACCCAAGCATAATATTCTACCTCTCAAGGATATTCCATACCTTGTATTTTTCCTTATTCTTTCCCCTTGTCCCTTTTTCCCTATTCTGTATTTCTATAAAAAGCCAAAAATAATAAAAAAGGATATTCCATACCATTTATGTATTTTGGCCTGCATTTATTTTCTAGATTCCTGGTCTTGAATTTATTATCGTTGAGATTTTCTTTGAAGAAGAAGATCTTACTACCTTCATAATTAAATAAAGTGCTATGAGAGCGATCCAGAGTCCACCAAGAGGCTGAATCATTTGCTCAGTGGGCAGGAAGTCTTGGGTTAAAGTCCAGCCATGATCTGAGCAAGTAGATTTGGGTTAGTAGCTTCTCTCTCCATTTAATCTACTTTTTATCCTCAGAGGTGAGTTGCCAAATAACCAATCCAGGCATTATAGACCTTACAGGCTGCTAAAAAGTGGTTCTGCATATAGCAACTCTACTCACTTATTAAGATTTGAAAGTAGAGTTCTCAATCCTCAGGTGGGGGCAGGGAATCCCCTGGTTTGGAGGCCCTCCCACCACTTCCTGGTTATCAGAAAGTGAGGGGGAGGGGTTGAATGTCCACTAGGCACTCCATTACATCCAATGGAAACCGGTACCGGGATGCGGCCTGTTTGAAATGGGCCAACCAACCTCGCCCTCCCTGCCTGCGCAGCCTCACCACCCCGCCCCTTGCGGCGCCTCCCCCACCACCATAGTTTTCACCATTTTAAGGCCAGGAAGGGGCAGTGAAGCACCTCCCAGGCCGACCCCCCACCCCGCTGATCAGCTGGGAAAACTGCCGCCGAAGCAGCAAGGGACACTGTCCTTGCCTCCTTCCCCGGCCTTAAAATGGTGAAAATTGGGGGGGGGGGGAGGCGGTGAGGCTGCACGGGAGGGGGCAAAGGAGGGAGGTGGAAACAGGGAGGAGGAGGCAGCAAGGCTGTGGGGGGCGAAAGGGGGAGGAGGCCCAATTGGGTGCCCCCACCTTGCCAGCCCTGGGGTTGCGGTCGGCGGGCCGGCCCTAGGGCCAGTCCCTGGGGCCAAAAAGGTTGGGGTCCATTGCTATAGGGTATAATAGAGAATCAATCTGGGGCTATCTGTAGCTTTTGGGGGGAGGTGTTTTTTGAGTTAGTGGCATGAAATTTTCAGCATAGCATCTGGTGCCTCTCCTCAAAAAAAAAAAAGCCCAACGAGTTTAGAAAAGATTGGACCAGGGGGTGCAATTCTATGAGCCCCAAGAGAAGGTGCCCCCATCCTCCTATATCCAATGAAGGGAAGGCATTTCAAAGGAGCACAGTCCCTTTAAATGTGATGGCCAGAACTCCCTTCAGAGTTCAGGCATGCTTGTCACAACCTTTAATCTAATTTTATTTATTTATTTTATTTCATTAGATTTGTATCCAGTCTTCCCTTATGGGCTCAGGGCGGCTAACAACATTTTCAAATCAACAATTCAACTTAAAAGCAAGACAATATAATAAAAACAGCAATATACCAACTTACAAACTATAGGCTAGTCCTCCAAGATTCATTTATCATCACTACTATTATTATACTGGCCCTCCTTGTTCCCGGTTCCACCCCCCAAAGTCCCCAGATATTTCCTGAGTCAGATTTGGCAACCCTATTTGAAAGCACTTTGCCACATTGCTTTCCTGGAAACAGTGGAGTGTCTGTCCTTGGGTGCTCTCTCTCTTTCTCTCTCTCTCTTACCCACCTCACAAATGTCATTTTTCAGATCTACACACCTGGCAACTCCTGTTGCTGGCATTGAAACTTCCCATGCAGTTGGGCAAATTCATTGAGCAAGTGGGTTTTGAGGCACCCACAGGCACTATTCTGGGGACCCCTGTCCTATCCAGGTCAGGATTGCCAGCCTACAGGTACGGCCTGGAGATCTCCCACTTGTACAACTGATCTCCAGTTGGCAGAGATCAGCTCCCTTGGAGAAAATGGCTGCTTTGGAGAGTGGACTTCTATGGCATTGGACCGGGCGGAGGCCCCTCCCCTCCTCAAACCCTGCTCTCTCCCAGATCTACCTCCAAAGTCTCCAGGTATTTCCCAACACAGACCTGGCAACCCTACCTAACCACTATGCCATGCTGCTTTTGCATCCGGCACTGGATTTTCCTTCCCCCATGTAGATTTCTAGTTGTACTGTGTACTTCTGTTAAACATACGCCCATATTGTAAAAATACAGAGATAACATTCTTTGCATAGTGCAGATTTCAATGAGACTTCCTTAACACCTTTTCTAAAGGAGCTGTTCGTACTCAAAGCTCTCACTACAGTTTTTGTGTTTCTGTAAACAGCAGTTCTGGGTGTTTCTGAGCAGCAAAGCCTACCTCTAAGGTGGTGGGATGTTATGGTAACTATTAAGCAGCTCAATTCCACATTGTATTTGCACAGTGATTTTTAGAATGCAGTTGTTAAAACGTCAGCATGCTATTTTTTTTAAAAAAATTAATGTATTAATTACTATATTGCCAGTTATTGCGTATCAGACTAAATGCTCAACTCAAAACACTAGGAATTGTCATTTTTATAAACACTTGGCCAGGGGTCATTTGTAGAAAAAGAGGTGCCAGAGCTTGTTAGCACAGCTCCCTTGTGTATGCCACACACCCCTGGCATCACCAGAAGGTGTACTCAATTCTATCAGCTCAGCATCTACCTTAAAATGCTTTTTGAATTATAATTGTCAACATAAAACCTTACTCCCATCATACTTTTTAAATTACTTCCTCCTGTGTGGCCACAGCGGCATGATGAAGATTTCCATCTGTCCACTTTATATGTTTTGGTTATTTTCCCATTTTTTTGTGTGTGTGTGGGGAAAATATTAGAAAGCTTGTCAAATCTTAGAGTTCAGCAAAATTCTCACAGGGGGTTTGAACAGTGGAGCCCAGAGGCAAGCATTTTGTGTGTGTGTGTGTGGGGGGGGGGTTTGGTAAGAAAGAAAGAAAGCACAATTAAAATTTAGAGGTTCAGGAGCGCTACTCCTGTGAGCTCCTGCCCAAAATGGGGCCTGCACTTGGCAGATAAAATTGTCAGTGCAGTTTTTATAGCTAACAACCCTATTCGTTGATTTGTGTGTTCCCCCCCCCCCCTAATATTCCTTAATAGAACAGAATTATAAAATAAAATCCAGTAGCAAACCATTCCTCTTTTAGGCTTAAGGGGATATCCAGATGTTCCCTAGCTCAGTTGAATTCAGAACCATCTCTTCTTGAATCTGAAAACACACCTGTGAAAGCAAGTCCCATCGGTTGGACTGCTCTGTCTTCCACATGTGTTCCAGCTTTGTACGCCAGGCAATCCTGTCCGTAGCTGCAACTTCCCAGTTAGAAATACAATATCGAAATACATTTACCCCTGTTTTCTGGACCAGAAAGCACCTACTGCGCTTATCTTTAGATACCTGAAAGGTGTGCTCAGTGAGAATAAACTGCCACCAATGTTCAAATGGTGGTGGGAAGTGCCACCAAGTCACAGCTGATTTATGGTGACCTTGTAACATTTTCCAGGAGCCCCGTGGCGCAGAGTGTTAAAGCTGCAGTACTGCAGTCCTACGCTCTGCTCAGGACCTGAGTTTGATCCCTGGTGGAAGCTGGGTTTTCAGGTAGCCGGCTCAAAGTTGACTCAGCCTTCCATCCTTCCGAGGTTGGTAAAATGAGTACCCAGCTTGCTGAGGGGAAAGCGTAGATGACTGGGGAAGGCAATGGCAAACCACCCAGTAAAAAGTCTGCCGTGGAAACGTTGTGAAAGCAACGTCACCCCAGAGTCGGAATCAACTGGTGCTTGCACAGGGGACCTTTCATTTCCTTTTCCTGTAATGTTTTCAAGGCAAGAGACCTTCAGAGGTGGTTTGCCATTGCCGCCCTCTGTGTGGTGACCCTGGTAGAAGCCTCCTTAGAAGCCTCCCATCCAAATATGAGCCAGAGTCTGACCCTGCTTTATTTACAAGAACTGACAAGATCGGGCTAGCCTGGACTGTCCAAGTCAGGGCAAAGTACAAACTCTGTCTTGCAAAAAAACGGGGCATCACTTTGTATTGTGTTTTGAGCAGCTTACTGGGGTTTGTAACCTCCAGAGCCAAAATATGGTGCTTTAAAGAGTAAAATAAAATAAAACCTAATCTTTAAATGAAAGAATGTTGGGCTGCTAGAATGACCGGTTTGTGAAGTGAATGGCAAGCAAAGGACGAAAGGGCTCCTCAGAGATGCTTTGCAGAAACGGAAAAGCCAGAGGTGAGCAGCATTCCAGCTAACCAGTAAAGACTCCAGTAGCACCTTTAGCAAATTTATTCCAGCTGTGAATGGTGTGCCTGTTGATGCAAGTGCATCAAAACAATTGCAAAAGAATGCTTAAAAGTATTTCATTCCTTATTGTCAAACTGTGTGTGCAAGTGCGTACCACTTCCTAGTAAAGGATTCACAACAGCCGCGGTGTGGACTGCAGAACACGCATGGATCAACACTGTTGGAACTCAGTCCTAAAATGGCTGGCTGACTCCATCTTAGTAATAGTAATGTTGTTTCTGCAATGTCATGCTGAGTCATGCTGCATCATGCCCCAGCTGTTACCTGTTACTGAGGTAAGGTGGGATGACCTCACCTGTAATTAGGCTTTGTGCTGACTCACAGAGCTGATGCAACCTCTGCTGAGCTTGCATGATTGGTACGTGTACTTAGGGAAGCTCAGTGAGCCTGCTCTGTCTGCCTGTAAGGATTGTGGGTACTGTGAGGCTCACTGTCTGGGTGGCAGCGAACACTGCTGGTGTTGGATCCTATGCTACTGTGCTTGGATCGTGCTGTGTATACTTACTGCTGTATACTGTTATCTACTGAAGTGTGTACTGATTACTATGTATGACCTTGGCCTGGCAACGACTCTGAATATTGGATACTATCCTGGTAAATATATCTACCATTGCATACAGTTGTTTCTCTTGTCTATTAATTCCTGTGTTTGCCTGTTCCTCTCCTTCAGCTCTTCTGCTGTGTGCAAAATTCTCTAACAAACACGGCCAATGCTTATATTTTCATTTCATAATATAATACAAAGGTAGAAGAACACAGAAAAGAACAAAGAAACAAAAACCAAATCTGTGTTCTAAGGCGCTACAAACGTATCATAACCATATGCACAATCACTTTCATCATCACCAGGAGAGAGATCATCCGAACTTTGAGTAATGTGAACTTTTGCCAGTTGGAATTTTGCAACCGGGACCTCGATGAGTAAGACTAGAATTTGGATTGATATTATTTCCTGAAGAAGGGTTTAATCCCGAAACATTAAATTTATCTAGAAGTTGTATCATGTACCATACACAATACACAAATTGATCTACAACTTTTCTTCCATTTCACAAGCTATTTTGCTTGGACTTTCATTTTCAAGGCTGCATCTTTCACAAACAGGAGGAGTCATAGTAGATTTCCATTTGGTCTAATCAGGAATGTGGTGGTGATGAATGTCATCGTGCATACGGTTATGATACAAGTGTTTTGTAGCGCCTTGGAACACAGGTTTGGTTTGTGTTTCTTTATATTTTCAGTTCTGCAAATGGACTTCCTCCTGCTGGTCTCATCCTCTGAATTTTGGCATCATTTGGCTCTTGAATTATGAAAGGTTGTTGACTCCAGTTATAGCCTGTTGGTTATACAGCAGACATGAGGAAAGGTTGTGCTGAACTTGGTTATTGTTGATGCAGAATTCAGGTCTCCTTGGAGCAGATGTCTTTGTTAATCAGTAAGTAGGTCTGCTGTCAGTAATCTGGGGGTCCCCAACCTTTTTTTTAAAGCCTGTGGTCACCTTTGGAATTCTGACTCAGTGTGGTGGGTGCAGTCACAAAATGGCCGCCACAGCTTAACTTCAGTCATACAGTGACTGAAGAATGCCCCAAGTGTTTTACAGTCATACAGTGACTGAAGAATGCCCCAAGTGTTTTATTACTTATTGTCAGGCTGCGTGTGCATATGTGAACCACTTCCTAATAAAGGATTCACAACAGTCGTCATTTGGACTGCAGAACACACATGGATCAACATGGCCATGGTGAGTGCAGTCACAAAATGGCCGCCACAGCTTAACTTCAGTCATACAGTGACTGAAGAATGCCCCAAGTGTTTTACAGTCATACAGGGACTGAAGAATGCTCCAAGTGTTTTATTACTTATTGTCAGGCTGCGTGTGCATATGTGAACCACTTCCTAATAAAGGATTCACAACAGTCGTCATTTGGACTGCAGAACACACATGGATCAACATGGCCATGGTGAGTGCAGTCACAAAATGGCCGCCACAGCTTAACTTCAGTCATACAGTGACTGAAGAATGCCCCAAGTGTTTTACAGTCATACAGGGACTGAAGAATGCTCCACGTGTTTTATTACTTATTGTCAGGCTGCGTGTGCATATGTGAACCACTTCCTAATGAAGGATTCACAACAGTCGTCATTTGGACTGCAGAACACACATGGATCAACATGGCCAGTGCTTATATTTTCAGTTAGTCAGCAAGGAGGTCTGCTCTCAGTAATTTGGGGCTCCCCAACCTTTTTTTAAGCCTGTGGATACCATTGGAATTCTAACTCAGTCTGGTGGGCGCAGCCCCAAAATGGCTGCCACAGCTTAACTTCAGTCGTACAGCGAAGATCCTAGTGGTGTGGCGACATCTGCTGCCAAAGTAATATTTTTTAAAAACCGGCAAAGCCAATCAGAAGACTTGCTGGGGAAAGCCCCACCTGGCCCCACGTACTTTCTAAAAGCTCCTGGGGGGTACCATGTTTGGGACCCCTACACTAATACCTCTGTCATTTCCTTTTTGGCGGTGGCATGGGAAATGTAATTTCCCCTTGACTAGTGGAGACTTTTGACCCTTATTACGTAACTTAAACAAATGACACTTTTTAAAATTGCTCTTCCTTGTGATTTGAGAGAGTCGCTTAGAAACAGTAGCAGCGTGTTGGCCTCGAACTGCACTTTCCTTCTCGTCTTCCACAACGTGACCTTTCTGAATTGTTTAAGGTTCAGCATGAGGGAATCTTTCTGTAGCAGGACACAGAGAGCGCATCCTCTCGCCCTTCAGCACTAACAGATGGCCCTTCGACAGGACTAGCAATAACATTCCAGCTTCCTGCTGCTGCAGATGTTCCTAAAAGAATGAACGGCTTTTCAGCGTTTCCATTCGGTGGCAGCCACCCAAACCATTCCTATGAACTTCCTTTCCAGATGACAAATTTTCCCATTCATCAGCGGCGCAGTAGCGCAGGTTGTAGCCTACAGAAATAAACTGAGTAAACACTCTTAAATAGTTTGTAGTTCTGGCTTGACTCTGAGCCCTATCAGCACTTGGGCTGGCGTCTTGGTCCCCTTGAAAATATCTGTGGCTTGAAACAGAGAATGTCAGTGGGGAGAAATTTGGTGCATTCGTATAGCACAGATTAAAAGGCGGCTTTCTGTTAAAACAGGCCATTGCATAATGCCTAAATAACTTATATTTTGAAATGCGAACGGTATTCTGTCTCCCAGTCTTGGTTATGCTTGAGAGTAGGCAGGTTGTCAGTCATCCTGTGGGAAATGAAGACAGTCCGAATATTTCTTTTATTTTAATTATTTTATTTATTTATATCCTTCCTTTCTCCCCAGTTGGTTTATTTATATCCTTTCTCTCCGAAACGGCTCACATCATTCTCCTCTCCTCCATTTTAGCCTCACAACAACCCCGTGAGGTAAAGTTAGACCAAGAGTGAGCAACTGGCCCAAGGTCACCCAGCAAGCTTCCACAGCAGAGTCGGGATTTGAACCTGGACATCCCAGATCCTAGTGCTACACTTTAACCACTACACCACACCAGTTCTCAGTTAGTCCTAGTAAAGTTAGAAATCAGTTATTTCTACATATATTCATTTGGCAGATTTGGATGCAGTCTCCTGTACCCCTTGTCAAGTAGTCCTGAGAATGACTGTTTGATTGGTTGATGGTTTCCATGCTTGTAGTGTAGCCAGGAGATCCTACGATTGTCTGGCAGCCAAAAGCTCTAATTCTTTAGTGTTATGCAGGTGCACCACCAGGAGGGCATACATCAGCAGTTTTAGTCAATCTGACTGCCGCTTATGACATAATCTGGAGGGAGATGGTCTGGGGTACAAATTTTTGCAAGCTTTCCCTCGCAGAACATTATTTTGACTCCTAAATAACATGCTAGGTGATAGAACTTTGAGAGTAATTATGGGTCAATCAATCAGGAAGCAGAAGAAACTGAATAACCGTCTACCCCAGGGCTCGGTCATCGCTCCAGTTCTTCTCAACCTATACATCCCTGATGTTCCTGAGACAATATCCAGGAAGTTTGCTTATGCTGATGACATGGAGATTGCAGTAAGACACAATTGAAAGGACTGAGGAAATACTGACTAGGGACCTTGAAATTTTGGCTGATGACTACCATAAATGGCGGCTTATCCCAAGTCCAGGAAAAACGACATCTCAATGACAATCTTGCCAACCATGGAGTGAAAGTCTACTTTAATGGCACCAAATTTACACACAACCATACACCTAAGTACCTTGGCATTAGCCTGGACTGGACCTTGAACTATAAACACCCATCTTAACAATGTAGCAGCAAAAATATGCACGTGCAGGGCTCTTTTTGTAGCAGGAACTCCTTTGCATATTAGGCCACACCCCTAATGTAGCCAATCCTCCTGGAGCCTTCTAAGCTCTTGGAGGATTGGCTACATCAGTGGGGCGTGGCCTAATATGCAGAGGAGCTCCTGCTAGAAAAGAGTCCTGTGCATGTGAAACAACATTCTCCAGAAATTATGCGGTACAACTTGGGGTGCCTGTGGTATACAACACTTAGATGCACATCTTTGGGGTTGTTGTATAGTACTGTGGAATATGGTGCTTCAGTGTGGCTCAACAGCTGTGTCTACAGACCTGATGTCCAATTCAAGGCAACAATGAGAACCATCCGCGGATGTATTAAACTCGCTCCAACCTATTGGGTACCCATTTTGTGCCACATCACTCCCTTGTATCTCTGAAAACAAGATGTGAATATAGGGAGATAACTGAAGACAGAGTTGCCTATCCGCAAAGACATGGCTGGTGCAGGCCTATCAAGACTAAGATCCCGACACTCAGCAATAAGATCTGCACACGTCTTGCAGTCACAAATTAACAAATTGTTATGAGCATGGATGCAATCAGTTCCACCCAATAGCCATAGCACCTGATATGCACCAACAAGAGGCCTGCAGGATTTGACCTACCATGTAAAGTATGGAAGATGGCTAATAGAATACAAACAGGCTTTGGAAGTGGTGCAGACCTGTTGTTTAAATGCGGCAAAATACCAGGGCCTGAATGCAATTGTGGTGCAGCCCGCCAAACTAATTTCCACCTGTCACGAGAATGTGAGTGTCATGCTTTCTGGGGAGATGTGATGGAGCTCTTTGAACTCTCCCCAGCTGCAGTTGACTGGATTGAACATTTAGACCAGAGATGGCCATACTTGGTTCAGGGATAGATTGGTGTCTTATGGAACATTTAGACCAGAGATGGCCAAACTTGCTTAATGTAAGAGTCACATAGAATAAATGTCAGATGTTTGAGAGCAGGAAGGAAGACAAGTTACACGGGGGAGGCGGAAAGGAAGCAACTTTAACTTTAAATGCATTCTCCAAGCATCAAGCTGGCTTGGCTTGAAGAAGTGATTTAAAGAGAGAAATGCCTTCTCCAAGCTGGCTGGCAGGGTGGTGGGGGCTTCAAGAGCCACACAATATGTATGAAAGAGCCACATGTGGCTCCCAAGCCACAGTTTGGCCACCCCTGATTTAGACATTAGTATTTAGGGGGACTGCTTAATTGGTCTGCATACCCAATATATCAACTTGGCTACATATTTTATATTATTTTATGCTGCCTGTGTGTAACAATAAATAATAGTTCTACATAAAGTTCAGGGGGCTGGGGATATGTACATTTGTCCCTACAATAATGAAGCAGTTGTTTTATGGAGAGCAGTCAAAACATCATCCATGTCGCATTTGTTCAGTTAATTAGACTAGATACGTCATTCCTCAGCCAGTTTCTTTAAATGAGTACCTCTATGAGTTGAGGCCAGCAGTTACAAGGACTTCAACCCAACAGAGTGTGGTTTTCCTGCTCCCTCCTTAATTGGCCACACAAAATGCTTCCCAGAATCCTGTTCCCAGGTTCCTGTTTCCTCAGGAACAAGATTTCAGGGTGTATTGCAGGCAACCGGGAGAGGCTGAAAAATTAAACTGTGCAGGTGGAATTCCTTGCACCTGTGGAAAGCAGTAGTTTGGCTCCTTCTCTAATAATGTGTATTCTAACCATACATAATATAACCCTCTGGGGTTTTCTTCATCCTTCCTCAAGCATCATTTTTTGTAGTCTTTAGGTCAAGTGTCTCAATCCAGTCTCCACTGCGCTACAGAAAAAAGTATTAAAGCTCTAGACCTTCCCATCACTCCACAGCAGGAAGCAGACGTCCGCTGTAATTTCCTTCAGATATTTTGTTTTCTGTTCCATATGTTTTATATTCTTATCTTTTAAAAAAGAGGTCTATTATATGCACACATCGCAAGTCATTCATGAGGCAGGAATATACTCAAGTATATGACAAACAAATTATGTGAAAAAGCATCCCTTTGAGCAGAAATGCTATGAAGTAAATACTGGACACTAATTTTGGTTCATAATATTTCAAGATTTTATGTAACCCAATTGCAGCTAACTGCAGACAGGTGAAAAATTACCCTTTGTACTCATTATTGTAAATAGATTATAGAGGTATAATCAGGCTTCCTTAATGTTAACATATTGTGTAATTCTCCCCCCTCCCCAAAAGGAAATGCTTAAGGAATTGCATACTTGGTTCAGGGATAGATTGGTGTCTTATGGAATCAGCTTTGGCGTATGGGAAGAAGACGACGACCATAGATTTATACCCTGTCCTTCTCCCTGAATCAGAGTCTCAGAGCAGCTTACAATCTCCTTTACCTTCCACCCCCACAACAAACACTCTGTGAGGTAGGTGGGGCTGAGAGAGCTTCCCCAGAAGCTGCCCTTTCAAGGACAACTCCTACAAGAGCTATGGCTGACCCAAGGTCATTCCAGCAGCTGCAAGTGGAACAGTGGAGAATCAAACCCGGTTCTCCCAGATAAGAGTCCCCACACTTAACCACTACATCAAACTGGAGGGGCCATACTCATTCAGCACCCAAAAACAATGTGCTCCCCCAAGGGCCGGTGCCCCAGACAATTGCCTAATGTTGCCTAATGGATGTGCGGGCTCTGCACACACAAACACAAGAAGTGTGAAAATCCTGTATTCTCTAGTGTTGATTCTTTCACAGCCTTGTTTTTCTCTGATCTTCCAGGTTATTGAAGGGAAACTGGCCCCTTTCCTTGGGAAGGTAATCAAATTTGCCACCTCCCATGTCTACAGCTGCAGCCTTTGTAGTCAAAAGGGATTCATCTGTGAGATCTGCAACAATGGAGAGATCCTCTACCCCTTTGAGGACATTTCCACAAGCAGGTAAAGAGCTCTGATCTGTTCCATTATTGTTCTATAGAAAAAGCCAACAGGGATGATTCAGTCTTTTGACAAGAGGCCTGATCCATTTCCCTGCTTTCTGCATAAAGACCCTTTTCTCATTCCTGCCATAGTAACTTCTTGAACTCTTTTCTGTCTGGCCAGATCATGATCCAGCCAGATTTTTTGCTAGTGCTTCTTACCTACAACTGGCCAGCCAGGGAGCTGGAGTCCAGCGACTCTTGCATTACATACTTTTACAAATTAATTATCATATGGCAATGTGTGTAGTATAACCAGGAGATCCTAAGATTGTCTGGCAGCCGGAAGTTCTAGCTCCTTTTCTAGCATTATGTACCACCATTGGCAAGCTAGACTTGTTTGTAAAGCAAGAGATGTTTCAGAGATGGTTTTCCATTGCCTGCCTCTACATCCCCATCCCTGGTATTCCTTGGAGGTTGCCCATCCAAATACTAGCCAGGGGTGATAATGCTTAGCTTCTGAGATCTGACAGGTTGAGGCTAGCCTGGACTATCCAGGTCAGGGCTACTTCTAGAGCGTTGAGAGGATACAGATGTATGTTTTGCGGGAATTTCCGTGCACACACCTGTTGTTTGGAAGGGCCTCTTTGCATGTTATGCATAAGGAGCAAAACACAGTGTGTGCCAAAGGGTTCCACTATTGCAGTTGATGTCCAGATGACCAACATCAGGCCCCCTGGAGTAAATGGCAGCCTTGGAAGGCAGACAGGATGGCATTATATCCTGCTGAGGTCCCTCCCCTCCGGGGCCGTAGCCAGAAATTTTTTGGTGAGGGGGGGCCCAGGGGAAAAAATTTTAGGTGGAGGGCCCCCCGCTCTGGCGGCCCCCACTCTCTCCACTGCTGCTGCTTTGGCGGGCTCCAATCTCCCCACTGCTCCGTCAGCCACACCTCCTCTACGGCCCTTCCCCTCTCTCCCTCCCTCCCTCCTTCCCTCCCTCCCTCCCACCCACCTAGTAAAGTGCTGGTTCTCGGCTCGGAGCCCTTTCAAAGAGACACCCCCCCCAGCCGCCAACCAGTGGGAAAAGTGGCGCTGAGGCCGGCAGCTTCTCTGTCGGCTTTCTGGCGCTCTCAGCACATTCAGTGCTGGAGCACCGGCAGCAAGTTCTTCCCGCTGCCAGCACTCAGATGCTGAACATGCTAAGAGCGCCAGAAAGCCGACAGAGAAGCCACCGGCCTCAGCACCACTTTTCCCACTGGCTGGCGGCTGGGGGGGGCCTCTTTGAAAGAGCTCTGAGCCGAGAGCCAGCACTTTACCAGGTGGGTGGGAGGGAGGGAGGTGCCATGGAGGAGGGAGGGGGTCAACAGAGTGGTGGGGAGATCGGGGCTGCCAAAGCAGCGGCAGCAGACGAAGTGGGGCCGCAAGAGTGGCGGGGTGAGGGGGAGAGCAATGGAGGGGCCATATAGCTGGAAGGGGGGATTGAGTGGAGGGGTCTAACCCCCCCGCCCCCCCTTTGGCTACAGGCCCACTTCCCTCCTCAAGCAGCATCCTTCCCAGGTTCCACCCCCAAAATCTCCAGAGCTGGCATCCCTAACCATGGCACCTTCCTCTATGTTTCCTGGTGCCTGCTTGTTTTCTTGAATATGGAGGATAAAATCCAGTGGGTCTAGGAAAGAACAGCAGGGTGGCTTCCTACCAGTTGAACACAACCTGGCCAAACACATCACAGTCATGCTCCCTCAGTCCCTCATAAGCATAGACTTTCTTAAGTCTCCAGGCTCGGAAACTTCTCATTGTTTTTTGTTCTTGAAGGTTTGGTTCAGGGACCAACACTTCAGCTTTCAAAACTAAAACTAAACAGCCTCACATCCATCATGCAAAAAACCAATCCTACCCTCTTCCTCGTGGCAGCCATTTTGTGATTAGCATACTCCCTTCACTGTGGTAGCCATTTTGTTGTGGCAGCCATGATCCTTTCCCAACATTTCTAAAGCTCTTAGCAAGTTTTGGGTGCTCTTGTCTGTAGCTGCTTGAAATGGGGCAGTGCCATTTGATGACGAAGAAGAAAGGAGGAGGAGGAGGAAGAAGAAGATGATGATGATATTGGATTTATACCCCACCCTTCACTCCAAGTCTCAGAACAGCTTAAAATTTCCTTTCCCATCTCCTCCCCACTGTAGACACCCTGTGAGATAGGTGGGGCTTTCAAGAAACTGCTCTTGAGAGAGCAGCTTTTTCAACGGCTGACTGACCCAAGGTCACTCAGCAGGTGCATGTGAAGGAGTGGGGTATCAAACCCAGTTTTCCCAGATTAGAGTCTGTGCTATTAACCAAACTGGCTCTTGAAGCTGTATCAGAGAGTTCTAGCAAACTGCAGCTTCTTGCCACTAGCCAGTGCTCAGTGTGAGAAGAATGTAGGTCTGTTAAATGCAATAATGTGCCCTTTTGGTAATGTGTAAAGGGGCCTAGAGAGAAGACCTGTGCAGTACTCTGGAAGGACCTTTAGCACCTTGTCTATTTTTTTAAAAAAAGAGAAGCCTTAAGATACATATTTTCAGGCAGTGTGTGCAAATGCCCGATACTCTAAAGGGAAAATTTGTGGGCTTTTACAGGTGCCCTTACCGTGTGTTAACATATGGTGAGAAGAAAAGAGGCATTTCCAGTTAATCCTTGTACAGTGGTGGTTGCTGGGTAGGTAGGGCCCAGAGCGTTATAGAAGGGATGAATGGAGGAGCTGTCTTGGATAGCTCAACAGGCATGTTCCCCACACGATAACCTGCATCTGCGAGTGAGCCATCACAGAGCAGGTGCCACAGATACAATTTTCACCATCCCCTGGAATGTTATCTATATACTTATTTATTTTGCAACATAGATACCCAGCCTTTCTTGCCTTCAAAGGGCCGCCAAAGCAGCGAACAATATAATAATGCAACCGCATCATAAAAACAACACAAAACTACATCATTGGACCATAAAGCCATAAAAATGGCAATTAAAACATCAGGCGGGACTGCTGAGGGAACACCAAATTAAATAAAAAAATTTATTCCAGTTGTTCACCTGTGAGTTTTCAGAGGCTTGCGGGCTGAGGATCAATTCTTAGAACCTGCCACCGGTTTTGGGAGACGGTCAGAATCGTTGCGGCCAGCAGCCTCCAGCAAGGGTTGTTTTCTGTAAATTTCTGGGCCTGCGTAGCCAAGGCCAACCTGTACTAAGATTGATTCAGGTGAGATTGCCAGCTCCATGCAATTATTTGCCCAGTCTGGTCCCTGGATTTGTTCCAGGTTGGGTTTTTGTTTTGTTTTTTAAAATGCCAAGTCAGAACCATGAACGCAGATTAAACAAGGTGTGCTGAAGAATTAGGTAAATACCAGGGGAAAAAACGAACACTCGTGGAACAGCCGCCTCTCAAAAGGAAGTCATGAATGGCAGAGTGTAAGAACTAAGATTAAGGCTCAGTAGGACAAAGAGACTGATGAGGATAAAGAAAGGAACCAAGTGTTTGATATAGGAAAGCCTTGCCCAGTAAAGCGTACATGTAATTTGCCAGCAGAACTTTAGATAGCTTCCGAAGGGTGTGTACTGTGCATAGAAATTGCAGGCTGAGCACTCCAGAATTCTGAAATCCTTAGGGAACTTGGTAATTGTTTCCAGATCTCCGAAAGCTGAGCATGACACATTCCTTCGGTACTCCCTATACTTTCCTCCATTTAAGAAAACAAAACTCCTGCTATTTCTTCCTTGATTTTAAATATGCCCATACATCCTTCCCACTTTCTCTTAAAATTATCCTCCTTTCCACTCTTTCTCTTCCTTTCCTTCCACGTAGATAAAGCTTGAAGGGTTTATCCCGCATAGAAAATCAGTCTGCCTCCTCTGTAGATACATGCTTGAGGCAGTTGATAAGAACATAAGAGAAGCCGTATTGGATCAGGCCAATGGCCTCTCCAGTCCAACACTCTGTGACACACAGTGACAAAAAAAAAGATGCCATCAGAAGGTCCATCAGTGGGGCCAGGACACTAGAAGTCCTCGCACTATTGTCCCTCCCAAGCATACAGAGCATCACTTGCCCCAGACAGAAATTTCCAACAATACACTGTGGCTAATAGCCACAGATGGACCTCTGCTCCATAAGAAATGCAATAAGGTCATAAAACAACAATAACAAACAAATGATCAATATTCCAACCAAATCAACATTCAGTAGCCATAATAATTTTAATTAGGACCTGGTGCTGTTGAAGGGCTAGTTTTGGGAGTGAAAACAATGACTGAGATTCAAAAGTGCTGAGCCAGCATCTGTCATAAATATACCTATATAAATAAAAGCTAGAGTTCTGTTTTTATGGGGAAAAGAAGAAATTGTGACTTGGGAGGGCATTTGGTGATAATGCTGCACACTTGGTGGGTGGCGGCATAGGTTGAAGAATTGCCGAGTCACTACAAAAATATTAATGTATCTATCCCGTGGGGAAATTATAGGTGCCTTAAGTCAGGGATGTCAAATATGCAGTCAGGGGGCCGAATCAAGCCCGCAGAGGGCTCCTATGAGGCCCCCAAGCAACTGGCTGTCATCTGCTTCCTTCTCCCTCTCTCTTGCTTCCTTCTGCATCACAGCTTGCTTTGCAAGGCTTGCTCAATCACACAGGAGCTACAGAGCAAAACCTCTATTTTCTCCATTGGCTGAGGCTCCTCCCTTGAGGAGGAAGGGAGGGAGGTAGAGCTTACTTTGCCAGGCTCTCTCAATTGCACAGCAGAGCTATTGCGCCAAGCCCTTCCTCCTTCTATTGGCTGAGGCTCCTGCCCCTCCTCATCCCCTGAGGAAGAAAGGAAAGAGCCAGAGCTTCCTTTGCCCAGTTCCCTGGTTCCCATGGGAGAAATACTAAGGAAGTGTCTTTAAGACAAATGAGTGCTAATGTTTTAAGCATGTTTAAATTTTTTTTAAAAAAAAATTAATTGTGTTTGTCTGTGTCCTTATATCTCTGCTACCTAATCTTATATAGGTACACACATGGCCCAGCTCAACATAGCCTGGCCCAAAAAGGTCTCATTTATGTGAGATATGGCCCTGATAACAAATGAGTTCGACATCCCTGCCTTTAGTGTGTTCACTGCTGTCCACTTGCCTGTAGACAGCTATACTGAGCCTGACCCAAACCAATGAGCTTCCACTTGTTTTAAATGACTGGATAAGATATTTCGATTCCCTCTATGAGATTTAGATGACCCTGGAAGTCCCTTCCAACTCTGTGATTCAAGGGGAGGGGGTCAGTATCAAAACCCAGCCATTTTGCTCCCCGAGTAGGTGTTTGTATTAGGAGCCAGTTTGGTGTAATGGTTAGAGGTGGCGGGCTCTAATCTGGGAGAACCGGGTTTGATTCTCCACATGCAGCTGCTGGGTGACCTGGGGTCAGTCACAGACCTCTCAGAGCTATTCTCTCAAGAGCAGTTCTCAAAAGAGCTCCCTCAGCACCACCTACCTCACAAGGTGTCTGTTGAGGAAAGAGGAAGAGAAGGAGATTGTAAGCTACTCTCAGATTCTGAGTGAAGGGCGGGGCATAAATCCAGCTGCCTCCTTCTCCCCCTGTTGTTGTTGTTCTTTTTCTCTCCTCCATTCCAGAAAGTTCTTGAATTACTAGAAAGTAAATTGTGTTTCTCTGTCTTGCCACTTCCAGGCCATTGCCTTGACTTTAATCTGTATGACCAAGGAAGAGCTCCTATTCTAGATGGGAAAGGGAGGGGGTGCGGTTGGAGGAAGACTCACAGAGCCATGGGTCTCAGGTGAAATCTGCCAGAGGTTTAGGATTTTGGACTTTTGCCATCCCGTAACACTCCTGAATGAGCTATAAGTGGAAAATCCCTTACAGAGAGCTGGCGATTCCGTTTCCCAGATGAGATTTCTCTTCGTCTCCGGTTGCAACAGATAAATCTTGGCGCGGAGGGCTGCTCTTCCTCCTCCCCTCTGTCTTCAAGAGCTGGAGTTTCCATTCGCAGGTGTTTGCTCAGCCTTCATTTTGTGTCAGTCCTTGAGCAAACAGAACCGAATACCTGGATAATGCACTCATCGGGACTTTGAATACACATATCTTACACAGCCCTTTCTCCCTAATCAGGGCGACACATTCCTTTGTTGGCCAAATGGTTCCAAAGCAAACACAATCATTTCACTTAATTAGCTGGGGTTTGTGTGCCCTGCCTGACTGGCCTCCTTCCATCCGCTCCAACAACCTATAACACCGCCCCCCCCCCCCCAAAGAAATGTTGCTGCATTTTAACTATTGAAAAATGCTCACAAATTCTTCTTCTTTTAATTTTTTTTTACTGGTTCTGTCAGTTTAAAACAGAGGTCCCCAACCCCCAACATGGATCAGGACTGGTCTGTGGCCTGTTGGCAACTGGGCCGTGAGTTGTATAATTATTTCATTATATAGTACAATATTGTAGCAGGAGGAGGAGGAGGAGGAAGAAGACGACGACATTGGATTTATATCCTGCCCTCCACTCTGAATCTCAGAGTCTCAGAGCAGCTCACAAACTCCTTTACCTTCCTCCTCCACAACAGACATCCTGTGAGGTAGGTGGGGCTGAGAGAGCTCTGACAGAAGCTGCCCTTTCAAGAACAGCCTCTAGGAGAGCTATGGTTGACCCAAGGCCATTCCAGCAGGTGCAAGTGGAGGAGTGCAAAATCAAACCCGGTTCTCCCAGATAAGAGTCCGCACGCTTAACCACCACACCAAACTAACAGAAATAAAGTGCACAATTGTATCATCCAGAAACCACCACCACCACCCCGATCCGTGGAAAAATTGTCTTCCACAAAACCGATCCCTGGTGCCAAAAAGATTGAGAACCACTGATTTAAGACAAATAAATAAAAGCATTCCGCTTTCTTGGATTTTGCTTTTTCTCCATCAAGCTGCAATCGACTTATAGGAACCTTGAAGGGTTTTCAAGGCAAGAGGCAAACAGGGGCGGTTGGCCGTTGCCTGCCTCTGCGAAGCAACCCTGGCTTCCGCGCTGGTCCCCCATCCAAGCACTAACCAGGACCGACCCTGCTTAAGCTTCCGCAGTCTGATGAGATCGAACCAGCCAGGCCAGGGCTTTCCCGGTGGAAACTGCAAACTACAAGTGGTCTGTTTTTATTGACAGGTCTTCCCGATTTTACAGTTGTTGCCCAAAAGTTGCATGCAGGGCCTCAAACCTGCTGGCAACAGCACTCTCTCACATACGCAGCCCTCCCTCCCATGTGATGGGGAAAGGCGCCCATTCTGCACCTATGTAAAGATATTTTGTGGTTACTGCCAGTGTTCCCTCTAAGCTGAGTTAGTGTGAGCTAGCTCACAGTTTTTTAGCCTCCGGTTCACACACTTTTGTCTTAGCTCAGGAAGGATGACCCCAGAGTGAACTAATCTATGCAGCCACCAAATCACTTGCTGACAACTTTAATGGCAGGCGCTCACGAAGTAGAATTTTTGCTCACAAGACTCCACACTTTAGAGCAGGGGTGTCAAACTCATTTGTTATGTGGGATGGATCTGACATAAATGAGACCATGTCGGGCCGGGCCATGCATGTCACAAAATGTAATGCCAGGTAGCAGAGATGTAAACTTTATAATAAAGGACACAAACACAGAGATTTTTAAAATGGTGATTCTGCGTCTCCCGGGCAGGAATACTTTAGGGGAGCTGGTGAAGAGCAGAGCACGGGACAAAGACGTGTGGAGATGAGATGTTTGGTGCCTCCCCCACAGTTGCCAGAGTTCCATCTCTCACACGGTCACGCAGAACAAAATGGGAGTCGAGTGGCACTTCTAAGACCAACAAACTTTTAGTCAAAGCGAGAGCTTTCGTGTGCTTTCAAGGTGAAAACAAAAACTTACAGGGCCATACATATAAGGCAGAGGTTGATCAGCCAGTTAGCATACAAGCATACAATAGAATGAGAAATGGAATAGAATGACAAGCATACAATAGAATGAGAAACAGATGCAAATAGGAATAACAAGCTAAAAGGTCATGTAGCTTATTCTCTGATAGCCCGATTCCCAGGGCTTTTTTCACAGAAAAAGCCCAGCAGGAACTCATTTGCTTATTAGGCCACACCCCGGACACCATTGTTTCACACGGCTTTTTGTGGGGGGGAAGCCCTGCAGGAACTTATTTGCATATTAGGCCACACCCCAGATACCAAGCGAGCCGGAACTGCGTTTGTTAGTTCCTGCTCAAAAAAGCCCTGCCAATTCCCATAAAATGGGAAGACTTCCCCTTTGAGACCCAAAGTGACTTCATTCCCCCACCCTCACCACCAGTGTTCCCTCTAAGCTGCAGAGTCTTGTGAGCAAAAATTCTACTTTGTGCGCTCCTGGCATTAAAGTTGTGAGCTCCTGCATCAATGAGTGTGCTCTGGGGTCCTCCTTCCTGAGCTAAGACAAAGGTGTGAACTGGAGGCTAAAGACCTGTGATCTAGCTCACACTAACTCGGCTTAGAGGGAACACTGCTCACCACCCAAATCGAGTGGGCGACGCAATGGCCTGTTGCACCCCAGTGGCAGCTGGAAGTGTGGGAAACTAGGTGTGGCCGCTTCTCTGTGGGCCCGCCACGGGAAAGCCAAGCGTGTGAACTGGTCAGTAGCTGCTTCTTTCCAAGCCCCTGTCATTTCATTCTGCTGCACGTCATCTTTAAAGCAACAAAAGCCAAGCCTTTCCTTTGTGCTTCTCTTCACAATGCCCTTGCATGCGTTCCTCAAAGGATCTGAGGGGAGGAAGACAAAAGCTTTACTGACAATGCAGGTTCAGTAAATAAGTGTGGGGTGGGCTTTGTTTTGAGGAACGCCCTTTCTCCCAACACAGGTGTCTCTCCTGGCTCTCAGATGCTGGCGAAGCAGCCAGTGCCGCTTTGAGCATCCTCAGCCTTGGCACAGTGCAGTGGGCAGGTGTGCCTTTGAGTCCACGGTTGAAATGCTGGGCGGTGCTGCAGACAACGAAAGCAGCATATAGTCTTCCATGGAGGAAGGTTAGCGGCAGCCTAGGAGAGGCTCCCGTTTAAGTTGGTTCATGATTCTTTCACCCCTTGCTTTACCACAGAGGTCCAGAAGTCTGCTTTAGAAACTGAAATCCAGTAACTTATAACATTCTGCGTTTTCTAGTCCAGCGTTCCCTGGCCTTTTTGAGCCTTCGGGCCCCTTTGGAATGCTGACACAGGTGGTGGGAACAATCACAAAATGGCTGCCGTGGGAGGTGACGCCAATAGAAAAATGGCTGCCACGGGAGGTGGAGCCACCCACAGAATGTCAGGGAGCAAGATATATATAACTCTAATAAAAAGGTAAAGGTAGTCCCCTGTGCAAGTACCAGTCGTTTCCGACTCTGGGGTGACGTCGCATCACGGCAGACTTTTTTATAGGGTGGTTTGCCATTGCTTTCCCCAGTCATCTATGCTTCCCCCCCCAGCAAGCTGGATACTCATTTTACCGACCTCGGAAGGATGGAAGGCTGAGTCAACCTTGAGCCAGCTACCTGAACCCAGCTTCCGCCAGGGTTGAACTCAGGTTGTGAGCAGAGAGTTCAGATTGCAGTACTGCAGCCTGACCACTCTGTGCCACGGGCCTGCTTTAATATCTCTAACAGATGCCTTTTAATGTGCACAGCCAGTCAGATGACCTGCTAGGCAAACACCCACCTTGCCCGTTACTAACCAGGCTGAGCCAGCTTAGCTTTCTTGGTGGTCCAAGCAATGCCCATGGCTGATCCTGCTTGGCTCCTGAGATCTGATGAGAGAAAGAGGTAGCCTGGGCCTTGGGGCGACCAGGTCAGGGCACAACAGCCTTGCATCTGCCAAAATACGTGTCCTTCAGGTTCTTGAGGAGCTATGATTGGCTGCTGCTGCTTTGCTGTGAGGTCGAGGTTTGTATAATATTTGGAATCAGCATTAGGAGAAAGGAGAGATGCTGGTTAGCAATGAGTCTGTAGGAACAGGCACTGAGAGGAATGGGAAGACATGCAGCCCGCCAGGATTTCACCCCCAGCACCCCAGTGACCTCCACTGGTGTGTATTAGCACCTTTAAGAAGAATCAGTCCACAGATTTCTTTTTTTCCTCCTTGGTTCTTTACACAACCGTGAAACCTTGAAGCTTGTTAAGAAGCAAAAAAGAAACGCAAGATCGGCACTTCTTAATGGGAGGCCGCTGCGATTTGTTACGGCCTGCCAGATTCTGTCCTGAATCGTCGTGACAGTGTGGTGGGTTCTCCGCTCTGACATTTTACTTGGTTCGGGTTTATATAAAACGCCTGCAAAAACTTGCGGATCTTGCATCGGATCAAATGAGGAAGCCACTGAGCCAGGGCCGGCTCTGCCACTAGACAAAGTAGGCGATTGCCTAGGGCGCCAGCCTTCTGGGGGTGCTGAATTGGGCAGCCCCATGTGATTTGGTGACATCAGTGGGGGGGGGCACCAGAAGTTAGCCTTTCCTAGGGTGCCGGGCAGTCTAGGGCCAGTCCTGAACTGAGCAATTTGAGTGTTGTTATTCAGAACGGCACTCTCTCTCCCTAACTCCTGTCCCAGCCAATCCAATCCATTGTTGCAAAGCAACTTTCACCACTTACCTCAGCCCAAGTTATCATATCACTGTGAGCTGGTTGGCCATGTGATGGGCCCTGTACAACTTCCACAGCTACAGCATCCTTCGTTGGAGGCGAGGTCTATTACGCCACTTGGACTCGTTACTCGCGCCCTCCCTGTCCCACCCTCTTCCGCAAGCGGGTGCTTTCTTTCTGTTCTCCTGACCTTAAGAGGCTTCTGTTTACATCACTGCCTGCAAGTTTGCATGGGCACACTGCTATTTGCAATCAACAGCTGTGTGGAAAAGGAACCACTCTGTCTCCTGTGCTCTCAGTTGCTGCCACATCTCCTTCATAGATCCACCTGGGGGAGCTTTGTGCTCCCAGTAACTTGGGGAGTGGAGCACCTAAAACATCTCTCCTGCTCAGGGCCTGTTTAGCCGCCAGGAGAAGAAGATTCCAGAACGTTACCTCACGTTCTCTCCTCAGTCTGCTGTTTTCTCATAAAGTTTAGTCTCCGTTTAGTTTCCTGTAATAAACAGGCTGCAGCTTGGTTTAACCTTCATGGACACAATGGCCAGTTGTTCTCCGTCTTCTTTCCAAATTATGTTATCCCTGGAATCCATAAATAGCATCCCCCTGACCTGTCTTTCTTAAGTTAGACACACTTCTTCAGTCTCTTCTGCCCTAGCTTGCCATCCATGCTGGCGATCTTAGCTGGCGGGCAAAAAAAAACCTCCCATAACTTGCCTGCAGAAGCTCACACTGCCAATCTCTAAGGTGCCACTAACTGATAGTTGTAAGGAATAGGTCCCCAACCTTTTTGGCACCAGGGTAATATATAATGAAATAATTTTTCCACAGATCGGGGTGGGGGGGATGGTTTCGAGATTATTCAACTGTGCACGTTATTTTTATTATTTTGGTGTAGTGGTTAAGTGTGCAGACTCTTATCTGGGAGAACCAAGTTTGATTCCCCAGTCTTCCACTTACAGCTGCTGGAATGACCTTGGGTCAGCCATAGCTCTTGCAGAGTTGTCCTCAAAAGGGCAGCTTCTGGGAGAGCTCTTTCAGCCCCACTCACTTCGGAGGGTGTCTGTTATGGGAGAGGAAGGTAAAGGAGATTGTGAGCCATTCTGAGACTCTGAAATTCAGAGTGGAGGGCAGGATATAAATCCAATATTGTCTTATTATTATTATTATTATTACATTGTAATATATAATGAAATAATTATACAACTCACAGCTCGGTTGCTAACAGGCCATGGACCGGGAGCGGTCCACGGCCCAGGGGTTCAGGACCCCTGTTGTAAGGAATAAGTTCCATCACAGTGTGGAAGTCGCTTCCACTTCAACATGGCATAGGATCAGGCAAGTATAAATTGAGAATTTGCTCTTGCTGATAGTCTAATTTTTCTTGGTGAGGAGAAGAGGAAGAGGAGGAGGAGGAAGATGCATGGCTGAAATGAAATGGCAATGGAGGAGGAGGAGGGGGAATTGGTTTTTATACCCCGCTTTTCTCTATCTTGAGGAGTCTCAAAGCAGCTTACAATCTCCTTCCCTTCCTCTCCCCACAACAGGCCCCTTGTGAGATAGTGGGGCTGAGAGAGTCCTGAGAGAACCATGACTGGCCCAAGGTCCCCCAGCAGGCTTCATGTGGAGGACGAGTGGAGAATAAAGTTCTCCAGATGAAAGTCCGCCACTCTTAACCACTACACCGTGCTGTATTTATTCACACAAGTTCACTGGGAATAAAACCCACCCGGATCACTGAGTGGAGTGAAGTGAAGATGCTGATTTCTGGAAGGTTCTGAGGCCTTGGCAAAAATAAAACAATCGGGTTCCTGGATTGCAGGTGGTGTTTTAAGGGCTGTCCCCGAAAAGAGTCCTTGAAGCCTGCCTTTCCGGTGGCCCTGGTTGTCATCACACCTCACCCTTTCCTCCCCTTACAAAAGAATAACAGTTTGCTGGAGTTGCAGTGTCAGCCTCTCGCTATACTGCAGATTGTTGGAGTGATGCATTTGGTCTTAAATTTCAAAAACATTCATCTCTCTTTCCCATCCCCTCCCCCGCCCCTTCCTGTGTAATGAATTTGGGCAAAGGGTGGCAGGTGGACTTCAGTCTTCCTTAATCTTGTAGGTGTCCATTTTTGACAAATTCATGATATCCTTTGACATTCTCCAGTTGACTGTGAAGAATGCTGGGGCGAGGGGGAGGGAGGGGAGGGAAGGGAGTGGTCATGAATGAATGCAGAATGGATGTTCTCATCCATTGTTCATCTCCAGCAATCCCCAAGGAGTTGGAACTCACTAATGAGTGGGGATTTGACTCCTTACTAAGCTCGAGAGTCATGGAGTAAAAGGACAAGTCCTCTTGTGGATCAAAAACTGGCTAATTAATAGGAAACAGAGTGAGTATAAATGGGCAATCTTCACAGTGGAAGGCGGTAAGCAGTGGGGTGCCGCAGGGCTCAGTACTGGGTCCCATGCTCTTTAACTTGTTCATTAATGATTTGGAGTTGAGAGTAAACAGTGAAGTGACTAAGTTTGCAGATGACACTAAATTGTTCAGGGTGGTAAAAACCAGAGAGGATTGTGAGGCACTCCAAAGGGATCTGTTGAGGCTGGGTGAGTGGGCGTCAACGTGGCAGATGAGGTTCATTGTGGCCAAGTGCAAAGTAATGCATATTGGGGCCAAAAATCTTAGCTACAAATACAAGTTGATGGTGTGGGAACTGGCAGAGACTGACCAAGAGAGAGATCTTGGGGTTGTTGTAGATAACTCACTGAAAATGTCAAGACAGTGTGCGATTGCAATAAAAAAAGGCCAACGCCATGCTGGGAATTATTAGGAAGGAAATTGAAAACAAATCAGCCAGTATCATAATGCCCCTGTATAAATCGATGGTGCGGTCTCATTTGGAATACTGTGTACAATTCTGGTCATCGCACCTCAAAAAGGATATAGCATTGGGAAAAGTCCAGGAAAGGGCAACTAGAATGATTAAAGGTTTGGAACACTTTCCCTATGAAGAAAGGTTAAATCACTTGGGGCTCTTTAGCTTGGAGAAATGTTGACTGCGGGGTGACATGATAGAGGTTTACAAGATTATGCATGGGATGGAGAAAGTAGAGAAAGAAGTATTTTTCTCCCTTTCTCACAATACAAGAACTCGTGGACATTCCATGAAATTGCTGAGCAGTAGGGTTAGAACGGATAAAAGGAAGCACTTCTTCACCCAAAGGGTGATTAACATGTGAAATTAACTGTCACAGGACGTGGTGGCAGCTACAAGCATAGCCAGCTTCAAGAGGAGTTTGGATGAAAATATGGAGCAGAGGTCCATCAGTGGCTATTAGCCACAGCATATTATTGGAACTGTCTGGGGCAGTGATGCTCTGTAATTCTTGGTGCTTGTGGGGGGGGGGCAAAGTGGAAGGGCTTCTAGCCCCACTTGTGAACCTCCTTTTTTTTTGGCCACTGTGTGACACAGAGTGTTGGACTGGATGGGCCATTGACCTGATCCAACATGGCTTCTCTTATGTTCTTATGAGAAACGTCAGAATTAGTGTCAGGTGGGGACGATTTCCTTGGATATCATGTGGGCCCGCCTACTGGTGCTTACGCAGGGCCCAAAGAATAGGTAACATGCTGTAGTGAAGCTTGTAAAAAAAAGATCCATGGGATTCCAAAACTACACAACTGCGAACAGCTGGAATCCTGCCTGCTGTTCTGTTTTTAAACCCCAGCAACCACAGGATAGCAGTCCGCTAAACCAGAGATACAACATGCCAACGTGGAAGGAACTGTCTTTTCTTTCCAGGGTTACTCAACAATATCTGAATATCTTCTGCCCGTAAGTTCCTCTGTGTGATTAGTACTGGAGCGTTTCAGTCCATAATTATATTAAATTAGGCCAGGAGAGCTCTCTCAGCCCCACCTACCTCACAGGGTGTCTGTTGTGGGGATGGGGAATGGTAAAGGAGATTGTAAACTGCTCTGAGACACTGAGATTCAAAGTAAAGGAAAGGAAAGGTCCCCTGTGCAAGCACCAGTCGTTTCTGACTCTGGGGTGACGTTGCTTTCACAATGTTTTCATGGCAGACTTTTTACCGGGTGGTTTTACACTTTCCCCCCAGCAAGCTGGGTACTCATGTTACCGACCTCAGAAGGATGGAAGGCTGAGTCAACCTTGGGCCAGCTACCTGAATCCAGCTTCTGCCGGAATCAAACTCAGGTCGTGAGCAGAGAGTTCAGACCACAGTACTGCAGTACTGCTGCTTTACCACTCTGCGCCACAGAGTATAGGGTTGGGCATCATCATCATCATCATCTTCTTCTTCATAAATATAAATAATCTATAGAATGCAATAAGGGATTAGTGCAAGATTGGAGCTGCCACACTTGAGAGTTTTTGGTGCCTTGAAGCATGCTTGCCATGTCCTGCTTCTAGAAGCATTAAGCTGGAAGAAGCGTCAGCAAAATGGGGACAATTGAGTACCATCCCGTTGCACTGATTCGTCATGCCTAGCTGCACACTAAGGAGATGGGTGCATAGCCGTACTTTACGAGGACTTTGCTTCGTTAGTTCTAATTTGCGAATATTGTTCTTCTCAGCGATTTTGGACTATGGTGATTACATAGGTTTCTGCAGGGCTTTTTTTGTAGAAAAAGCCCAGTCAAAACTCATTTGCATATTAGGCCACACCCCCTGCCATCACCATTGTTTGCTGCCAGTTTGGTGTAGTGGTGAAGTGCGCAGACTCTTATCTGGGAGAACCAAGTTCAATTCCCCACTCCTCCACTTGCACGTGCTGGAATGGCCTTGGGTTAGCCATAGCTCTGGCAGAGGTTGTCCTTGAAAGGACAGCTTCTGGGAAAGTTCTCTCAGCCCCACCCACCTCACAGAGTGTCTGTTGTGGAGGAGGAAGGTAAAGAATATTGTGAGCTGCTCTGAGATTCGGAGTGGACGGTGGGATATAAATCCAGTATCATCATCATCTTCACACAGGGCTTTTCTGTAGAAAAAGCCCAGCAGGGACTTGTTTGCATATTAGGCCACACACCCCTGACACCAAGCCAGCCGGAACTGCGTTCCTGTGTGTTTCTGCTCAAAAAAAGCCACTGGTTTATGTCTCATCTTTTGGATTCCTAATTGAAACGTTGTTGAAAATTTTGCAATTTAATTTTGAACTTATTTTTTTTAAAGCTATTGTATTTAAGAGTGGTTTCTATTGTTTATTTATATTTATAAGAATTTGAGGCTGGTTTATCATGGAGAAGAGCCCCGTGGCTCAGAGTGTTAAAGCTTCAGTACTGCAGTCCTAAGCTCTGCTCACGACCTGAGTTCGATCCCAGTGGAAGCTGGGTTCAGGTAGCCGGCTCAAGGTTGACTCAGCCTTCCATCCTTTTGAGGTCAGCAAAATGAGTACCCAGCTTGCTGGGGGGAAAGTGTAGATGACTGGGGAAGGCAATGGCAAACCACCCCGTAAAAAGTCTGCTGTGAAAATGTTGTGAAAGCACCGTCACCCCAGAGTAAAAAACAACTGGTGCTTGCACAGGGGACCTTTCCTTATCATGGAGCAGGTTCTCCCCTGCTCTATGCGAGGCTACTAGCCACGGTGATTAAAGGAAGCCTCCACATTCCGAGGCAGTAAACCTTGGAAGACCAGTGCCAAGAGGCAACATCAGGGGAAGGCGTGACCTATTTAGGAAGGGTTTTCTGTTCAAGTAAAAGGTCAGCACTGTGCAAAGTGGTTTTACAAACTTGCTTGGGTAAGTCATTAGGGACCGAGGTCTATGCTGCAGTTTCTAGCTTATTGTAAGTAGAATCCTATGTATGAGAGCCAGTTTGAAGTAGTGGTTAAGTGCATGGACACTTATCTGGGAGAACCGGGTTTGATCTTCTTCGTGGTCTCTGTGCAGTCCCACACATGGGTCTTGCCGCAGGCAACGGATCCATACCTCGGAGCTCCAATAGCTCGTTTATAACATCTTTTGGCGCGCTTTCCTCCCGCCCTGGGGAGCAGGCAGCGACTGCGCATGCCTGGAGCGGGGGGAGAGCGCCCATTCCACTCAGTTTCTTCCCTTCCGCCGCCCGGACAACACCTACCTCGTTGCGTTCCTCCTCTGGCTCGTCTCTTGGTATCGTACTATCTCTCCTATTTTTCTTCTCTACTTACTCTTCCTTCGTCCCATTAATATAATATTAAAAAAAAAAAAAAAGGTAACCCGATTCTGCGCTTTCACCTTTTTTCTTTCTACCCCCCCCCCCTCTCCCAACCCCGTCTCTCCCTTCCCTCCTTCCCCTGTCCAGAACGAATGGAAGGGAAAATCACCTTTAAAAGGTGCAGGCAGTGTGCTTCTAAAATTCCGTCCTCTGACGGTCACTCACTCTGCCTCTTTTGCTTGGGGGAATCCCACAGAACCGATAACTGCCACCACTGCGCTTGCTTCGGTAAGCAGGCGCGCAAGAACAGAGCAGCTCGTCTTCGTAGTTTCCTTATTGAATCCTCTCTCCGCGCAATGTCTACCTCAGATCCGCCGCCTCCCCCATTGAGAGCGGGAGATTCGGCAGCTTCGGCCCTTCCTATCGTACCTAGGAAGCATAAGTCCGATAAAAAGTCTTCTAAGCACTCTGAGGGCCACAAGGCGCCTAAACAGACTCGTCAGGGCGAATCGAGCCTGTCGAAGCCACACCACTCGGGTCCGAAAACCTCCAGCCCGACCACTTCGGCGCCTAAGAAGCACCACGACCCGTCGGCTTCTACCTCCGTGCATCCCAGTACTTCCGCCTTTGCTACGGCTGCGCAATCGGCCTCGGCGGCTACGCAATCGGCTGCGTCGACTGCACAAGCGGCTTCCGCGCAGTTGAATCCGATTCTACCTATCGAACTCTTGGCTCCTTCCGATGTCATCTCGGAAATGCCCCGCCTCACTCAACCCTCTATTGAAGTGATCCCGATTGGCTCGAGATCGCCCTCGGTGCACAGCCTTCCTCCTAGTGATATCCTCGACTCCGAGGCTCCACCTCTCAGACCAGAATCCTTCCTCGACATCACAACGCCAGTGCTGAAGGACGTTACAACTCCATTGCTCAAGGATACTACAACCCCAATGCTTAAGGACATTATGACTCCATTGCTTAAAGACACTGCAACACCACTGCTAAAGGAATCTTCTACCCAAGTTTCCTCTCATCGGCTCCGATCTCGATCTCCGCGGCCCCGCTCTCGCTCGCGGTCTCCGCTTCGTCCGAGGTCTCCGATCCGAGATCGTCCCAACTCTCCGCATCGACATGACTACCAGGACCTTCGCCGCGATCGCTCCCGGTCCCGGTACGGTGACTACCATCGTGACTATCCACGAGACCGCTCTCCATCCCGGTCTCCGTCACCTCGGCTTCACTCACGTTACCATCGGTACCTGCGTTCGCCATCGCGCCACAGCTACAGGCATCTCTCCGACTTCGATCCCGAGTCTTTCCCCAGAGATGTCTATATGCCTCGACTCAGGGATTATTATTCTCCCGGACCCCGCGACTACTATCGTTCACGCGACCAGCGATCTCCTTATTACCGCCACCTGTCTCCAGATTGCTACGATGATTACCAGCACCACTACTACTCTTCCCGCGAAGAGCCAACCCCTCGCACCCGAGATGATGCGGCAGCCCTACGGACCCGAGACGCTTTCGACTCCCAGACTGCACCTGGTTCCCACGACACTGTGCAGCCTCCTGTTCTTCCTCGGAACCGAGATTCTCCCAGAACAGCATCCGCATCGGTTTCCAAACCGCCTGCTTCGCCGCTAAAGCGTCCTCGGGACCCTTCACCTGTCGAGCCCAAGTCTCCACAACATCCCGGTTCGACTTCGGATAGAGACACTTCTGATCACTCCGACTCCGAGGAGGCCCCAGCCTCGCCCTCATCGGACCAACCTCCTAGGCTTTCACCATCCGACAGTTCTAAGGCCTACCTTAATCTGATCACAACCATGGCTTCCGCACTAAACATCCCTATGTCCTCTGACTCACCTAAAATTTCGGATGTGGTACACGACCTAGTTCGCGCAGACTTCCCTGATAGCTCTACGCTTCCTATGCTCCCTGTACACCTTGAAGGCCTCCAGGAAGCCTGGGAGAAGCCGGCCTCGATCCCTACACTTTCCCGCCGCCTGGATTCTCTTTATAGGGTGCACGTAGCTGACTGCAAGTTCCTCGCATCCCACCCGGCACCCAACTCTATTGTTGTTCATTCCGCCACCAAGAACAAACAATCTCGCCACCCCGTTCCTCCGGACCGGGAGGGCCGAAAATTGGACACTCTGGCTAAGAAAATCTATAGCTTCTCTTCAACCAATTCCAAGTTGAACAATTACTTAGCCTATTTTGCGGCTTACTCCTTCAACTTGGCAAACCAGATTACCCCTCACATCACATCCATGCCTGACTCATCTCAAAAGGCTGTGTCGTCTCTCGTCTCTGAGCTCTCCCGTGTCACTAAACAACAAATCAACTCTATACGCCATGCGGTTTCCTGTTCCTCCCGAATCTTTGCAACCTCGGTGGCTTTACGTCGCCACGCCTGGCTGCGCTCGACGAACTTGCAGCCGGACATTAAGCAGCGTATAGAAGACCTTCCTTTCGACGGTCTGGGACTGTTCCATGCGTCCACGGACGAGGTCCTTGCATCGGTCGATGACGGCCGCAAAAGAGCGAAACGTCTTGGGGTCACACAACCAACCTCACTGCCCTCTAATAGGCAAAGACCGTGGAAGCCATCCTTTCAGCGCCGTCAACGGTCTCCTAAATCTCAAGATTTCTGGAAAAGGAAACCTCTCCCAAAGCAGCCTTTTCATCAGAGGCCACGGGCTCAACCTTCCAAGAAACAATCCCAGACAGGCAAGCAGTCTCTTTGACTCTCCCATCAGGCATACCAGACTATCCCCTTTTTACCCAAGTTGGAGTTCCATCACCACCGACTCTTGGGTCCTTACCATCGTGCGTCTAGGTTACGCAATAGAGTTCGTTTCGCCACCACACCACCACCACTTCATAGCCACACCTCCATCTGCACTCCTGCAGCAGGAAATTCTGGACTTGCTCCAGAAGAATGCCATAGAACCCGTTCCTCCTCAACATCGAGGGACGGGATTCTACTCAAGATACTTCCTGGTCCCCAAACGCGATGGAGGAAAGCGCCCTATCCTAGATCTTCGGAAGCTGAACAACTTCATCGAATGCAGGAAGTTCAGAATGATCTCCCTACACGCCATCCTGCCTCTTATTCCCAGGAATTCCTGGATGGCTTCCCTAGATCTTCAGGACGCTTACTTCCATGTGACAATCCGACCTCATCATCGGAAGTATCTGCGATTCGCTATGGGGCGAGACCACTTCCAGTACGTATCCCTGCCCTTCGGCCTCTCCACCGCGCCAAGGGTATTCACCAAGTGTATGGCGGTGGTGGCAGCGGCTCTCAGGCTTCGAGACATCACAGTCTTCCCGTATATCGACGACTGGCTTCTCATAGCACCGACTCAGCGTCGTTTGCAGACCAATATCAGCACAACGCTCTCTCTTCTCGATTCCCTGGGGCTTCGTGTGAACACATCCAAATCCCATCTCGAGCCTACTCAGGACATCAAGTTTATAGGGGCTCTCCTACGCACTTCTCTCCACCGTGCTTTCCTTCCAGAGGATCGAGCAATTACTATCATCACCTTAGCCAAGTCAATTCAACGACAGCCTTGCCAGTCTGCATTCACAATACAACGCTTGCTGGGCCTCATGGCCGCCACGACTTCCGTCATCCACTTTGCCAAGCTACGGATGCGACAACTACAGCTTTGGTTTGTAAGAGCCTACCATCCTCAGTTGCAACCGCAGAGTGTCTTACTCACGGTTCCCCAGAGAGCACTTTCATCCCTTACGTGGTGGACGGTACCCAGCAATCTCCTCGCGGGCATGCCGTTTCTACCGGCGCCTCCAGTGGCTGTTGTGACAACGGACGCCTCAAAGTGGGGGTGGGGAGCCCACTTAGAGGACAAGACCGTCAGAGGCCTTTGGACTCCCTCCGAGAGGGCCATGCACATAAACTGCTTAGAACTGATTGCCGTGCACAGGGCCCTCTTATCTTTTCTCCCGCTGATCAACGGGAGCCATATCCAGATTTCAACGGACAACATGGCAACTGTCTACTATATCAACAAGCAGGGGGGAACCAGGTCTCTCCGGCTTTGCCGTATAGCCATCTTGCTCTGGGAATGGTGTCTGGAGCACAACATTTACCTGACTGCTGTTCACCTCCCAGGTGTCGACAATGTTCTGGCCGACTCTCTGAGCAGGTTTCGTCTGGACGACCACGAGTGGTCCCTCAATCCAACCTACCTCCGACGCATTTTCAGATGCTTCGGAACACCCAAGGTGGATGCCTTTGCTTCAAGGGACAATGCCAAATGCCCACGCTATTTTTCCAGAAGGGGGAACGACGCCTTCCTACACAGATGGACGGGCCCTCTTCACTACATCTTCCCACCAACCCCTCTACTGACTCGGGTACTGATGAAGATCACACGAGACGGCACGGACTGCATCCTGGTAGCCCCCTGGTGGCCACGGCAACCATGGTTCACGAGACTTCTCCAGTTATCTCATCACACTTACCGTCGCCTCCCTCTCGTGAGCGACCTCCTGTCCCAAGCCAACGGTCAGATATTGCACCACAATCCTCAGGTACTGGCCTTAACGGCCTGGAGAATTCGACCTCCCACCTCTCCGCAGAGGTAGCCCACGTTATTCTAAACGCCAGGAAGCCCTCCATAAGGCTTTCGTACCAAAGGAAATGGAAACGCTTCTGTTCATTCGCGACTGCTAACCATCTACTTCCAGAATCTGTACCTCTCAATATGATCCTGGAGTATTTACTTTCTCTACAGAAATCAGGACTCTGTTACTCATCCCTGAAAGTTCATCTGTCTGCCATCTCTGCGTTCCACAATACGGTAGACGGCAAAACAGTTTTTTCTCATTCCTTGTCCAAGTCCTTTCTCAAGGGCATGTTGCACCTCAATCCACCCGTTAAACCCCTTGTCCCAACTTGGAGTTTATCCCTAGTTCTTTCCTCGCTTATGAAAGCACCATTTGAGCCTATGGCTACCATAGATCTCAGCCTTCTTTCCTGGAAGACAGCATTGCTGATTGCCCTTACCTCTGGAAAACGGGCAAGTGACTTATGCGCCTTCCGCCACGATCCTCCCTACACCACTTTCCACAGGGAAAAGGTTGTCCTAAGACCGGACCCTGCATTCCTTCCTAAAGTTGTCTCCCAGTTCCACTTATCGACTGCAACCTCTCTGCCGACCTTTTTTCCCAACCCAACCGACCACGGTCAACGGGCCTTGCATTCCTTGGATGCAAGAAGGGCTTTATCTTTCTACCTTGATCGTACACGGCCCTTCCGTAAGGACCCTAATCTATTTGTGGCATACGGAAACCCTTGCAGGGGACACAAAATCTCTACCCAGAGACTATCTAAATGGGTAGTGAGTGCCATTAGGCTGTGCTACGAACTGGCTAAGCAGCCTCTGCCCGAAGGCCTTAAGGCTCACTCTACTAGAGCGGTCTCGACGTCTTCGGCCTTCTTGCACGGCGTCTCCCTAGAGGACATCTGTGCTGCTGCATCGTGGTCCTCTCCTTCCACGTTCGTCTCCCATTATGCGTTGGACGTTCGTGCAAGACGTGACGCCTCCTTCGGCCAAGCGGTCCTCAGATCCATCTTTCACTGAAATGGGGGTGAGTGCATCCGCTTATGTTCCTATATCATACCATCTTTGCTCTGGGCCACGTGACTAACCTTTTCTTTTCCAGCACCCTCCTCCAGGACACTTAGCTGGCTAGTCACCCATGTGTGGGACTGCACAGAGACCACGAAGAAGATAAACAGGTTGCTTACCTGTAACTGATGATCTTCGAGTGGTCATCTGTGCAGTCACACACGCCCACCCAGCCTTCCCCGCTGCTGGCTTTTGGTACTTCCTGCTTTAACCTTTCTAGTCTCTCTGCCAGTGGCGGCTGGAAGAAACTGAGTGGAATGGGCGCTCTCCCCCCGCTCCAGGCATGCGCAGTCGCTGCCTGCTCCCCAGGGCGGGAGGAAAGCGCGCCAAAAGACGTTATAAACGAGCTATTGGAGCTCCGAGGTATGGATCCGTTGCCTGCGGCAAGACCCATGTGTGTGACTGCACAGATGACCACTCGAAGATCATCAGTTACAGGTAAGCAACCTGTTTATTCCCCACTCCTCCACTTGCAGCTGCTGGAATGGCCTTGGGTCAGCCATAGCTCTGGCAGAGGTTGTCTTTGAAAAGGCAGCTTCTGGGAGAGCTCTCTCAGCCCCACCCACCTCACAGGATGTCTGTTGTGGGGGGAGAAGATAGAAGAGATTTTAAGTCGCTCTGAATCTCTGATTCAGAGATAAGGGCGGGGTATAAATCTGCAATTCTTCTTCCTCTTCTAATTTCTGTACTGTTTAATGTGTCATGTGAATCCTTAGGCTACACTTTAGCTCAGGGGTGTCAAACATGCAGTTCGGGGGCTGAATCAGGCCCCTGGAGGGTTCCTATCAGGCCCCTGAGCAACTGGCTGTCATCTACTTCCTTCTCCCAATATCTTGCTTCCTTCTGCGTAACAGCTTGCTTTGCAAGGCTTGCTCAATCGCACAGGAGGGAAGCTTAAAACCAGGCCTCATTTTGGCAGGAGCTCACAGGAACAAAGCAGCAGAATTTCTAAAATTTATTGTACTCTTTCTTTTTTACTCTGTCTCCCCCACCCCCAAATATACTTGCTTCTGGGCTCCATTGTTCAAACTCCCTGTGAGAATTTTGCTGAACTCTTAAGATTTGACAAACTTTGTAGTATTTCCCACCACAAAAAATGGGAGAACAACCAAAACATATCAAGTAGACAGAGATAAATCTTCATCATCCCACTGTGGACAAATAGGAGAAGGTACTTTAAAAAGTTTGAGGGAGTAAGGCTTTATTATGACAATTATCATTCAAGAAACATTTTAAGGTAGATGCTGAGCTGATATAATTTAGTACACCCATCCGGTGATGTCAGGGGTGTGTGGCATATGCAAAGGAGTTGTGCTAATGAGCTCTGGCACCTCTTTTTCTACTAAATGGCCTCTGCTTAAAACTCATATACAAATATGCAGGGCTCACTTTGTCACAGGAGCTCCTGTGCCTATTAGGCCACACCCCCTGATGTAGCCAATCCTCCTGGAGGTTACAGTAGGCCCTGTAAGAAGAGCCCTGGAAACTCTTGGAGGAGTGGCTACCTAAGAGGGGTGTGGCCTAACATGCAAAGGAGCCCCTGCTACAAAGTGAGCCCTGCAACTATGCATATCCAAATATCTGATTGACTTGTATATAAACATATAACTAATATACAAACACCTGCTTTTGTTGCCTCCCCAGGTGCGAGAGCTGCGGTGCCCTCTTCCACTCCGAGTGCAAGGTGAAGTCCGTCCCATGCCCCCGGTGCGTGCGGAGGGAGCTCCAGATGAAGCAGAAGTCTTTCTGGCGAAGGCTGAACATGGACGACAGCCTGGGGGAGGCCTGCAACGTTTTCGAACTGTCCTATCCAAACACTTGACTGGAAGGGCGACGCTGGCAACCTGCAAGGATCCCTTTCCTACCGTGGGATGAACGTTTGACGAAGCAACTTTGGCTCCGCCGGGCAGAATCCTTTGCTGCTAAAAAAAAAAGAGAAAAGCTTAGCTTTGAGGTTGTGGAATATCCAGAGCCAAAGGCACCAGGAGTGAGTAGCGTTGATGGAACCTACATAGATAGCATTTGTGAAGTCTAGGCGAACCAGCTGGTCTTGAAGCCAAATGTAGTTTACTTGAAATATATCCTAGTCTCTTTGCATTTGGTTTTCTGGTTAGAAGCAGCTGCTCTGTGTGTTTTATTTATCATTGTCCTTCCAAATGGAAGGTTTTTTTTTGCAGAATTAGCAGCGGCGGCAACAATATTTAAAACTCATTGACTACTTTGGGCAGAGTCTGTGAATTAGCAACCCCATCCCAGTTTAGAAAGGTGTTTCAGCTATCAGCGTTTAAGAACGCTCTCCCTCTAAGCTGCGAAGTCTTGTGAGCAAAAATTTCTGCTTTGTGAGCTATTGGCATTAAAGTTATCAGCTACGGCATAAATTAGTTTGTTCTGGGGCAACTTTTCCTGCGCTAAGACAAAAATGTATGCGCTGGAGGCGAACAATCTGTGAGCTAGCTGACACTAACTCAGCTTGGAGGGAACACTGGTTACAAGCTCAGCTTCTTAGAGGAGTACAGAAATGCATAAAATCCTTTCTAAGTCCAAAAGCAGTGCCCTGTTTTCAGACTAGTCACTCCCAGCTTTTAGCCACACAAACAATCCACTTTCCGAATGTCCTTGCCCAGTTAATGTCCACACCTCTGACACAGACATACCAATCTGACCTTTTTTGATGTTAAATTAGGACATAGGATGTGTTAGTATTAGTGTGCTGTTTCCCCTGAAATCTGTAAGAAACTTTTCTTCCCGTCTTTGAGCACAATGATGACATGGTGTGTTCAGGATATCGCAGCCTTGGATTTCTGTCTTTCTGCTCCTTTGTCTTTTTGCTTCTTTGTAGCTTTGTACAGGTGCTTTGCACGTCTGCCTTGAACAACTGGTAATCTCTCGTGTTGCTTCCAGTTTTGGTTCTGGAACTAAACGCACAAGACGCAACCCACAGCGAGCGCAGAGTGCAGGCAGGCTTTTCGTCTGACAACGTGGTCCATCATTGGCGGTTCAGAGAGTAGATGGACATGTTGCTACCGGTGTTCTCCTTAAGCGGAGTTAGTGTGAGCTAGCTCACAGTTTTTTTAGCTTCTTGCTCACAAATGTTTGTCTTAGCTCAGGAAAACTGGCCCCAGAAAAACCTAATTTTTGCAGTAACTCACAACTTTAATGCTAGCAGCTCATGAAATGGAATTTTTGCTCACAAAACTCCACAACTTAGGGGGCGTATTGGTTGCTACCAATGTTCCCTTTAAGTTGTGGAGCCTTGTGAGCAAAAATTCTACTTTGTGAGCTACTGGCATTAAAGTTGTGAGTGAGCAGTTTGGCTACTGCATAAATAAATGTGCTCTGGGGTCATCCTTCCAAAGCTAAGACAAAAATGGCGAGCTTGGAGGCTAAAAATCTGTGAGCTAGCTCATGCTAACTCAGCTTAGAGGGAACACTGGTTGCCACCTGTATTTGGGGAATGTTTGCTGTTGTGTTCTCTCGGTGCCCACAGTGTGTGTGTCTTGCATACATGCAACTTGTAACACTTTAATACTTTGACCAGCCATCCCTAAACTAGGTCCCAGGCTAGGAACCCAGGAGTTGGAAGGGACCTCCAGGGTCATCTTGTCCAACCCCCTGCACAATGCAGAAAACTCACAAATACCTTCCCCTAAATTCACAGGATCCACATTGCTGTCAGATGGCCATCTATCCTGTTTAAAAACCTCCAAGGAAGGAGAGCCCACCACCTCCTGAGGAAGCCTGTTCCACTGAGGAACTGCTCTAACGGTCAGGAAGTTCTTCCTAATGTTGAGCCGGAAACTCTTTTGATTTAATTTCAACCGGTTGGTTCTGGTCCTACCTTCTGGGGCCACAGAAAACAATTCCACACCATCCTTTATATGACAGCCCTTCAAGTACTTGAAGATGGCGATCATATCACTTCTCAGCTGCCTCCTCTCCAGGCTAAACATGCCCAGCTCCTTCAACCTTTCCTCATAGGTCTTGGTCTCCAGACCCCTCACCATCTTCGTCGCCCTCCTCTGGACCTGTTCCAGCTTGTCTATATCCTTCTTAAAATGTGGTGCCCAAAGCTGAACACAATACTTCAGGTGAGGTCTTACCAGAGTTTTTGAAGAAGCTACCTAGACTTCCTTGCCCTGACCAAGATCAAAGCCTGTCTCCTCAGATGGAGCTCATGAAGATGCAGGTTTCCACAGCCATTGGATCCTGATCTCAGTGTCTATTGGATTTCCCCCAGTGAGTTATGGAAAATCACTGCAGGCAAAGAAACGTCCAAGTTTCCAAGCAGTTGCCAGAGCAAGGCTGCCGTCAAAAACAGAGGGGAAACATAGTCAGTTTACTTAGGTTGCGTTCACACTACATGAATAATGCATTTTGCAACTGGGTTTTTACTGTGCTAGAATAGCAAAAATCCAGTTTTAGAATGCATTGTTTAGTGCAGTGTGGATGCACTCCTGGTGAAAACTGCATGTTACCCATAGAATTTGTTTAACCTCTTTTCCCCACCACCACTAACGACCCCCAAGATCTTTTATTATCATGTGCATTCCATATCTCAGTTTCTTTTTGCAGTTTTCCTCATGCATGTAGTTAATACATTTGCAGGAAGCAAATCTGTAATGATGTGATATGAAAAGAATAGATGTCAACATGTATGCAGTCTGTTAATCCAAGCAGCTTTGCTATGTTGAGGCTGGCTTCAACAGTTTAGGATCAAATTGGACTAGATATTAGAGATCTGTGATTGGTGCCCCTCTCTTTAAATGTCTCCGAAAACGGGAACGACCCAAAAGGGCCTATCTCGGTCCCCCTCACCTCCTGTTAATTTCCCTCTCCTCAAGCTGTTACTTGCTCTGCTAGGGAAAATACAGAGGCAACAATCTTTTTAAAATGGAAGGACCCTAACTCCAAGCCTCAATGTGCCTTTTAAAACAGGAAGAAAAGCAAAACCTTCCAAATAAAAAAAAATTGAGTTTTATGCGGCAGTGAAGGAAGCCCAGTAAAGACAAGCGATAGGGGAAATTCTAGTTAAACCGAAATGTAGCATTTTTGTAATTAAAGCTTTAAAGAAAACAACGGCATCATCTAAGCACTTCTTGTTTGTACTGCAGATAGATATACACACACACAAACAGGGATGATTCCTACAAGTGCTGCTTGTGTCTGTATCAGTCTGTATGAATGTCTTGTCTGTAAGTGACCACAGGCCAAGGCCTTTTTTGAGCAGGAACGCAGTTCCAGTTGGCTTGGCATCCGTGGGTGTGGCCTAATATGCAAATGAGTTCCCGCTGGGTTTTTTTAATAGGAAAAGCCGTGTGTGAAACAATGGTGATGTCAGGGGGTGTGACCTAATATGTAAATGAATTCATACTGGGCTTTTTTTTAAAAAAAAAAGCCCTGAGTGAAATAATGGTGCTGTCAGGGGGTGTGGCCTCATATGCAAATGAGTTCCTGCCAGGCCTTTTCTAAAATAAAAGGCCCTGTGCGAAACGATGGTAATGTCGGGGTGTGGTCTAATATGCAAATGAGGTCCTACCGGACCTTTTCTTTTTAAAAAGCCCTGCATGAAACGATGGTGATGTCAGGGGGTGTGGCCTAATATGCAACTGAGTTCCTGCCGGGCTTTTTCGGGCTGTTGCAGCCTCAATAAGCCTCTTGAGCCACCTGAGAAGTGTTACGGTCCACAAGTCTTATAAGGTCATCCATTGCGTGCATGACGCGTTGACATGAGTGCTTTTGTGAATGCATTAAGATACGGGCGTGGCTTGTGTGAATTATCCCTTCTTCGAAATGGAGAACTTCAGAAGCCAACAAAAGCCACCCTGTGTGCTAACCAGGGGAAGGCACCTGGAAAACGATATAATGCAGTTATATCAAGCATGGAAAGGGGAACGAGCAGACACGTAGAGAAGTCTGTAGCACACCTGGCATTCGTGTCTGGCTGTGACTAGGCCCGTAGCCAGAAAATTTTGGCCGGGGGGGGGGGGGCCATGGAAAAACAATTGGGGTGGAGGGCCCCCCACTGCTCTGGTGGCCTCTGCCCCCCTCTGTGGTACCTCCCTCCCTCCCTCTCACTCACCCACCCGATGAAGCAGTGAAGTGCGGCTCCTGGGGCTCTTTCAAGGCGCCCCCCACTGTGCCAAGACATGTCAAGTTCAGCTGATCGGTGGGGGGGTGCCTTGAACCCCAGGAGCCAGTGCTTCACTGGGTGGGAGGGAGGGAGAAGGAGGCACCGCGCAGAGAGGGAAGGGGGCTGCCAGAGTGGCAGGGAAATTGGGGGCCGCCAGGAAAGGGGTGGCAGCGAGAGTGGGGGCCGCCAAAGCAGCGGGGAAAGGAGGAGCCATAAAGGTCAAAGGGGGGTTGGGTGGGGAGGCCGCCCCCGCCCCCCCGCTACAGGTCTGGCTGTGACGCATCTGGATTCCCTCTTGTACGCTGAAAGAGAGAGAGGCTCGCGGCCGGTTTAGCAAGACATTTGGGTGCTGTTCTCACTTCCTGCTACTGTGAGACCATAGTGTCGTTTCTCCCCCTAGCCACCCCCCAGTTGAAGTTTTGCATTGGTGGGTAATCCCTTGCAAAGACCACCCAAAGGAAACAAGCGAGTATCACATTTCACAAGCTCCATGTAAAGTTGCCCCATTACACCTGTGATTTGTTAGGCACTAGCGGAATATATGCGAGCTGCAGAGATGTGTTTTTGCACATTTGCACAGTTTTAACTGTGCGCACTGCAGAGATGAATGGAATTTGTGTCCATTGATATTTGGGGCACAAATACAGGGAACCTCTTAGCTTTCAGCTGAACCAAATAACAGCAGTGCCCACCATTGTGTGCATTGTAGCAGCGAGCTAGACTAATTGGAGCAGGGGTGTAAAACTCATTTCTTATGAGGGCCGGATCTGATATAAATGAGATCTTGTTGTGCCGGGCCATGTCAGGTTGGACTGGGCCATGTTGGACCAGGCCATGTTTTTACTTTTTTAAGATTAGGTAGCAGAGATACAAACTTTATAAAGGACACAAACAAACACAATTAAAGATTTTTGTTAAAAAAAACCTTAAAATATGCTTAAAATGTTAGCACTTGTTGGTATTAAAGGTGCTTTCTTTGTATCTCTCCCATGGGATCCAGAAAACTGGGCAAAGGAAGCTCTGGCTCTTTCCCTCCCTTCTTTCCCCAGGGGAAGGAAGAGAGGCTTGGCTCAGTAGCTCTGCTGTGTGATTGAGAGAGCCTAGCAAAGCAAGCTATCTCTCCCCCCCCCCTTCCTTCATAAGAGAGGAGCCTCAGCCAATGGAGAAAATAGTGATTTTGTAGCTCCTGTGCGATTGGGCAAGCCTGGCAAAGTAACCCGTGATGCAGAAGGAAGCAAGAGAGATGGAGAAGGAAGCAAATGACATCTAATTGCTCGGGGACCTGATTTCCAGGGGCCTAATTTGACCCCTGGGCTGCATGTTTGGCACCCCTTCCCTAGAGGATAATTCCACTGGCTTAGTATAAAATGCAAACAGAACATTTTAAAATCAATAGGCTGGCAGGCAGCTGGTCTCTTGCAACAGGAAGAACTGTCTCCCCTCCCCCAATTCTGTGGCAGCAAGTTCTCTACACCGCACTGCCAATGTTGTTCTGCTGTCTGTTGGCCAATTCACAAGATATAGTGCCCTCATGCCCACGACGTGGCAAAGTGGCAGACGTAGTGAGGGACGTCTGTGCTCAGAGCTTTATTCTCAAGCACACGCAAGGCCATCAGCTTCCCCAGTGGGGCAGATTTTGACTTCTTGGGACTGTTTCAAGTTGAGAAAACCATACAGGAGGGATTGCTTAAGTCCCTTCTCCCAGGGGAACCTGGAGATCTCCTGGAATTACAACTGATCTTCAGAGAACACAGATCCCCTGTGGACAAAAAAAAAAAAAGCTACTTTGGAGGGTAGACTCCAGGGCTTTTTTTGTAGCAGGAACTCCTTTGCATATTAGGCCACGCCCCCGATATAGCTACTCCTCCAAGAGCTTACAGTAGGCCCTGTACTAAGAGCCCTGTAAGCTCTTGGAGGATTGGCTACACCAGGGGCAAAGGAGTTCCTGCTACAAAAAAGCCCTGGTGGATTCCATGCTATTATACCCCAGTAAGGTCCTTCCCCTCCCCACAACCCAGGCCACACCCCCAAATCTCCAGAAGTTTTTCAGTCTGGAGCGGGTAACCCTGCCTCCCAACGTACTGTGGTCCTGGGAATGGACTTCTGAGCATGGAACCCCAGGTGCCAGTCACAGCTCTCTCTGAACTCTCTCAGCCCCAACAACTTCACAAGGTGCCTGTTGTGGGGAGAGGAAGGGAAGGCGATTCCTTTGGGTAAAGAAAAGCAAGGTTAAAAAAACCCCCAGCTCCTCTTCTTTGTCTACTGGGGTAGGGTTGCCAGCTGCCAGGTTCCACTGGGGGTTTCCCTGCTTTTGAGGAGCTTCAATCTGCCACTGGCCAGTGGGGGAAACCCCCACCCCAAACAATGTCCCCAATGCTCCGGTTTGGGGCAAACTCTATGGTTTTGAAGGTAAAAAATCCCCATAGTTTTGCCCTAAAATCAGAGCGTCATGTGTGATGTCACCAATGGGATGACATCGCTTCCAGGTGACATCATTGTTTCGTGGACATTGCATGTGACGTCCCATCCACCCCTGGAATGCCCTCTGCCATGATGGAAAGGGGACCTGCAGGGCTTCTTTTGTGTAGCAGGAACTCCTTTGCATATTGCAAAGAGCCAGTTTGGTGTAGTCGTTAAGTGTGCGGACTGTTCTCTGGGAGAACCGGGTTTGAGTCCCTGCTCCTCCACTTGCAGCTGCTGGAATGGCCTTGGGTCAGCCATAACTCTCCCAGAGTTGTCCTTGAAAGGGCAGCTGCTGTGAGAGTCCTCTCAGCCCCACGCACCTCACAGGGTGTCTTTGTGGGGGAAGATGATAAAGGAGATTGTAAGCCGCTCGGAACCTCTGATTCAGAGAGAAGGGCGGGGTATAAATCTGCAATTCTTCTTCTTCTTCCATTGGGCCACACGCCCCTGATGTAGCCAATCCTCTCAGAGCTTACAGGGCTTTTAGTACAGGGCCTCCTGTAAGCTCCAGGAGGATTGGCTACATCAGGGGTGCGCGGCCTAATATGCGAAGGAGTACCTGCTACCAAAAATAATCCCTGGGGACCTGGCAACCCTAACTAGTGTTGTAATGATTGAATGGGATGAAGTGGGATGTAATGATTGAAACCTGTGCTGGTGTGATGGAAACCTCTCAGCAGCGGTTTTTTTTAGAAGCACAGAACGTATTTTGGAAGTAATTCTTATTACACGTCCTCTCATCACCGTAACATGTTTGCACTAAATCAGCGGCATTTGCAAATACTAGAGTGCTTTCCAGAAACTAGTAGGCCTTTATCTCATAGCTGGGGATATAAGGGCTAAGATAAAGAGCCTTTTGCCAGCTTCCTGTGTCTGGAAGAGGCCAGCCTGCAAGCAGGACATGGAGACCAAAGCCCTCTTGTGCTCTTTGGGTCCCTTCCCCAAAAACTGGCGTTCCAAGGTAGACTGCCCCTGGAGGGTCTATAAATCATTGATTGGCCTATCGTCCCTGAATGTATCTCCTTTCTCCTTTTGAGTATATGTATTTCTGTCTCAGTTTAGTGTCCTTAAGAGCCCCATGCCGCAGAGTGGTAAAGCTGCAGTACTGCAGTCCGAGCTCTCTGCTCATGACCTGAGTTCGATCCCAGCGGAAACCGGGTTCAAGTAGCCAGCTCCAGGTTGACTCAGCCTTACATTTTTCCGAGGTTGGTAGAATGAGGACCCAGCTTGCTGGGGGGTGGGAAGTGTAGATGACTGGGGAAGGCAATGGCAAACCACCCTGTAAAAAAGTCTGGCGTCAAAATGTCATGATGCGACGTCACCCCATAGTGCTTGCACACAGGGGACTACCTTTACCTTATTTAGTGTCCTTAAGATGGCCTTTGAGATCATGTGAGAAAAAGTTATATAGCCTTTTGTTTTAATTTATGTATTTACTTCCTTTTTAGCCCTCCTTTTTCCTGTGTAGAAGAGACAGGAACCACACTGCCCTTGCTGGGCAATTCAAGGGGCCACTTTTTGTACAAAGTGACCAAGTGTTTATGAAGGGAAAGTTCTAAATCTAATCTAGATCACTGGCGGTGTATATTTGAATCTGGCGGGGTTTCAACTCCGAGGAACAGAACTCTTTCTCGCGCTGCTGGGAGCTGTTTGGGGTTTAACCGGGACCTTTCAACACGTTTGGCTTAAGTGATTTTTTTTTTAAGGCAGCAGAACTGCCCTCAGGCCTGAGAAAACCCTTCTAATGAGTCTGCTTTGACAGGGTCCTTTGAGTCCCTGGTCAAAAGCTGCGATCTGAAGGACACTTAGTTACTAAGTTCATTGGGACTTGGTAAAGGTCCACAGGATCTGTGCTACACATTGGCTGATTCAAGGGGGCTGGGTGAGATTTCACCTGGTGGGTGCCTCTGAATTAGGGTTGCCGGCTCCAGGTTGGGGGGGAGGCCGAGGAGGGTGGGCAGCGACTTCAGTGGGGGTCTAATGCTCTACAGTCCATCTTCCAAAGCAGCCGTTCTCTCCAGGTGTGTAAACCACAAGGGAAGAACACAGGAAGTTGCAAACCAAGAAAAACGTGTTCTTTGAAAATTAATCACAACACTTAAAGAAGGCTTTCAAATTCACTACTCTTATTTATGAAATGAAAATTACTTAGAGAGCTAAACCACTCTTTCAATAGAGCACTTAAAAGTTATTCACAGAACAAATATATTTATATAAACAAAACAACAATAAAGAATGATGAGGTATGAGGTAGCAAAGTCCATCACATAAGAGTCCATAAGGATGCACTACTCAAAAGTCGTTTTTTGTTGACACGCAGACTTCTCCTTGCAAAAAATAGGCAGGATATTCAAAGATGCTATGAATGTTCTGTAGAAAGGATTCAGATATTGAAGAGAAGTACTATCGATAACACGATTCCCAGGTAAAATTTTGTGTTTCGATTAATAACGTCTTCTGATCAATATACTTCGATAATCTGGAACCAATGCTCAGAGGTAATTTACATGCCACTGTAAGAAATTGACTTTACTGCATGTAAATTACCTCTGTTTGTTTTGTGAATACTTTAAGTGCTCTATTGAAAGAGTGGTTTAGCTCTCTAAGTAATTTTCATTTCATAAATTAAGATTAGTGAATTTGAAAGTCTTCTTTAAGTGTTGTGATTAATTCTCTCCAGGTGAGCTGATCTCTGTCGCCTGGGGGTGAGCTGCAATAATCCCAGGAGATCTGCAGCCGCTCCTTGGAGGTTTATAGCAACCAAACAGAGTAATGTGAAAAGGTAGAACAGGAGGAGAAAGCCACACAGGTATTCACGTTAAATCAACCTCAAATACTTAGGAATTCAATTATTTATATAACAAATTATTCATTGAAAATACAGTGCATCACAAAGTGCAAAGAAAAACTACTCCCAAAACAACCATTTCTATATTGATATTCGACAATCTGTTCCTTGAAACTGGAGTCAGGAAGTAGTGTGCAGTGCCGTGGAAACAGAGTCCAATGCTCCAATTCTTCTCTGTTAGCCAATATCTGGATGGAATGCAGCAAGACAATAAGATGCAACAGGGATGCGCTAAATGCCCTGTTTCAGCTGTTAATGAGCTTCAGAAATGACTAAAACAATTCATATTGGAGTCCAACGCTCCTACATTCGACAGACAAATGACTGGGGGGTGGGTGGGTGGAGCCTGGGGAGGACAGGGTTTTGGAGAGGGGAGGGACCTCAGCAGGTTATAACGCCACAGAGACTCCACCCTCTGAAGCAGCCGTTTTCTCCAAGAGAACTGATCTTGGCCGTCTGGAGATAAGTTATAAAAGAAAGAGATCTCCAGGCCCCACCTGGGGGCTGTGCCACCAAACTGAGAATCACAGCTGGGTACTCATTTTACTGACCTCGGAAGGATGGAAGGCTGAGTCAACCTGGAACCGGCTACCTGAACCCAGCTTCCGTCGGGATCGAACTCGGGTCGTGAGCAGAGGGCTCCAAACTGCAGTACTGCAACTTTACCACTCTGCACCACAGGGCTCATTAGGCAAACATACAGCACTTATATAAACATACCCTGAATTGAACAAGCCAGTAAGAAAAGGAGGAACCAAGTCTCACGGAAACCTTGGGTTTCTCTCCAGTCACCCACCTGGGGGTTGGCAACCCTATTAGACAACCTTAACTGCACTAATGGAAAAAAAACTTCCTCACGTATCTGCATCATAAAGAAGTTGAGAATTGTACGCCTTGATTTCCTTTGCACTAGTCCAGCCCCGGCTTCTGGCCTTTACATTAAGCAGATTTAACTACAAACGTGAAAAAGCTGGCTTTTTAAAAAATGCAGTGTTTGTGTAAGGGAACTACTATGTACTGCTGCTAAATGAACCTGAGAATTGCTTGAGGATTTCTTTTTGCGGGAGGGGAGACAGGAGCTTGTGCCTGAGCCCAAATCTCCAGAGATTTATGGCCACTTCCTTCTTTGGAAAGGGGGGGGGGTGGTTCTCCATGATTCCCCTCTTCCTCTGTTCACCCCCAGAAACAAAATTGGCTGGGAGGGGGGACTGCAGAGTTCTGCGGAGGAAGGGGGAAATAGGAAATTCCCGCTCCACGAGATCCGCCCTGTGAGCAAATCTCATTGGATACGAGCCGATCTTTCTCTTCCTCTCTGTAAACACTTGAAAAACATGTTATTGCATCAGTATCTTTAATTTATTAATACCTGCAGCATGATTGTTTAAAACTGGGTTTTTTTAAAGCTAGTTGATATGCTTTTATTTCTTATTAAAATATGTAATGTTATTAGTTTCACTCCTGCGAGTTGGGTTGACCATGTATGTCGCTCTCTAACGGCACGTGCCCGTGGGCTACTAAGTTCCTATTGTATAAGCTCTCAATAAACCACAAAAAGGTGAATTTGGCATCGTTGTCTTTATTTAAACTCTGCTGCACGCAGGATCTCTTTGATACGGAGGATTTGGTTGAAGCCTTGAAGCGACTTACTTTGAGTGCCATCAGGGGTCGTTTTGTAGAAAAATAGGTGGCAGAGCTTATTAGCATAACTCATTAGCATATGCCACCCCTGCCAAAAGCAACCCAATGCAAGAAAGAAGAGCCCCGGGCGAGCGAGGCCTACTTGGGCTGGTTAGAGATCCAGCCAGCCCAAGTAGGCCTCGCTCGCCTGGGGCTCTCCTGAGCTGCCCCTCTCCCCAGTCAAAAGGCCAGCACGCCACCTGCCTCCAAAATCACATCAGAAGTGTAGAAAGGATGGCACGGGCTTCTCCAGGGCTGCTGGAAGCATGGCATAACCCCTGCTGGCTGGCTGGCTGCCTGCTCTCCTAATCCAGGGATTGTTATGCAGCTGCACCTATTATTCAATGGACAAAGTAGGTGGGGAGGAAGATGGGGAACCCCCAGAAAGGTTCAGGAGCTGTGCTCCTGTGAGCTCCTGCTGAATCTGAGGCCTAGGTGCCATGCAGCCTGCAAGCCTTCTATTTCCCCCTCTGCTTCTAAGGGATGGATCTTAAAATGACCAAGAGAGTTTCTCAGCTCTTTTATCAGAGGCGTCATCCTCTCTGGTTCCTGTTCAAGTGTGGAGCAAATAGCCAGTTCAGAGCACTTTTGAGTTTGAGATAGTGGCTGGGATCCAGCAAAGCATTTCCACGGGCAAAAAGATTTCTGCTCATAGAGTAAAGCTTTCTCACCTTATTGCTGCCCGCGGAAACATTGTTTTGGATCCAGTCCAACTTCTTTAGGGCAAGACACAATCATCACTTGATAGTTGAAATGTCAAGTGACAATTGCTGTGAATAAGATGGTTGCTCACAGTCAACACCACAGACAGAAAATTTGTATAAATGGGACCATCATGTCTAAACGGGACTGTCTAAATGAGAACATCATTTAGGGGAGGGATGATGGCTCAATAGTAGAGCATCTGCTTGGTAAGCAGAAGGTCCCAGGTTCAATCCCTGGCATCTCCAAAAAAGGGTCCAGGCAAGTAGGCGTGGAAACCCTCAGCTTGAGACCCTGGAGAGCAGCTGCCAGTCTGAATAGACAGTACTGACTTTGATGGACCAAGGGTCTGATTCAGTATAAGGCAGCTTCATGTGTTCAGATGTTCCTCCTATCTACAGCAGGGGTCCCCAACCCCCGGGCCGTGGACCGGTACTGGTCCATGGCCTGTCAGCAACCAGGCCGTGAGTTGTATAATTATTTCATTATATATTACAATGGAAGAAGAAGACAACGAACTGGATTTATATCCTGCCCTCCACTCTGAATTTCAGAGTCTCAGAGCAGCTTACAAATCTCCTTTACCTTCCTCTCCCACAACAGACACCCTGTGAGGTGAGTGGGGCTGAGAGAGCTCTGATAGAAGCTGCCCTTTCAAGGACAATTCTGTGAGAGCTATGGCTGACCCAAGGCCATTCCAGCAGCTGCAAGTGGAAGAGTGGGAAATCAAACCCAGTTCTCCTAGATAAGAGTCTGCATACTTAACTACCACATCAAACTAATAGAAATAAAGTGCACAATTGTATCATCCTGAAACCATCACCACCACCTCCAATCGGTGGAAAAATTGTCTTCCAAAAGCTGATCACTGGTGCCAAAAAGGTTGGGGACTGCTGATCTACAGGACTGTCTCCTCCGTTACGTCCCTGGGAGTGTTACACTCTCCAGCCCCAAAGACATCCATCTGTCCTCAACCACAGCCAGGGCCTTTTCGGTCCTGGCCCCAATCTGGTAGAACGTTCTGCCAAATACCATCAGGGCCCTGCAGGATCTTTTGCAATTCTGCAGGGCCTGTAAGGCAGAGATGTTCCACCAGGCTTTAAGGACAGTGATGGTCACCATCTAGGCAGGCATCTGCTCTCCACGTTCATCTTCCCCCTCTACCCGCGAAGTGGCTGGCAGTCTGCAACTGTATAATAGGCTTTCGCCATCTGATTTTAGACTGTAAAAGATTTTAATTGTTTACTTATGCTTATTGTTTTATCTCTGTTGTACATTGCCCAGAGCCCTGCTATAGCAGAGATGGGCACTTCAAGGAAGGAAGGAAGGAAACAGAGGGAGGGAGGAAGGAAGGAAGGAAGGAAGGAAGGAAGGAAGGAAGGAAGGAAGGAAGGAAGGAAGGAAGGAAGGAAGGAAAGAGGGAAGGAAGGAAGTTACCAGGATCTAGCATCACCTCTTGTAGTGGGATTATCCTTCCAGTATTTGGGGTGCCTTCAGTGAGGTGTTGATACTTTTCAAATCAGGAGTGGTCAAACTGTAGCTCGGGAGCCACATGTGGCTCTTTCATACATCTTGTGTGGCTCTTGAAGCCTCACCACCCTGTCGGCTGGCTTGGAGATGGTATTTCTCTCTTTAAACCACTTCTCCTAGCCAGCCTGACAAGGTCTCATTTATGTCAAATCCGGCCCTCATAACGAATGACTTTGACGCCCCTGCTCCAGACTAAGGAAGAGGTGGGCTTTATTCGCTTTTTGTTACGTTCAGTTTTGTCTGGCGGAGGGGGGGGGGCGTTATAGGGAAAGGCTGGAATGAAGGGGGTGGGTGCTGAAGGAACATAGACATTCCTCGCTGGTCTAGTCTAGAATTCCTGCCACCTGATGAGTGTTGATTGACTCTTCTGTGAAAGGAAGTCCTGGTTTTGTTCTGGTTCCTAATAAAAATCCCATAACAATCGGAATTAAATGGATCCATTGTCTGCAGCAGCTGAGTTTTTTTCCCCTCGAAGGCTTAAAGGATTTGCCAACTGCTTGGTTTTTTATTTATTTATATATTTTTTCGCATTGATAGAAGACGCAGCCACCTCCTTTTCTGCAGAGCTACAGTTCTGCCGGCAGGAACTCCTCCGGTTTCACAGCTAGATCGCTTTCGCCCCGATCCGTTCAACCTGCAGGCCTTTTCTCACAGGGATGGAATTCTAGCAGGAGCTCCTTTGAATATTAGGCAACACACCCCTGATGTAGCCAATCCTCCAAGAGCTTATAAAAAAGAGCCCTGTAAGCTCTTGGAGGATTGGCTACACCAGGGGTGTGTGGCCTAATATGCAAAGGAACTCCTGCTAGACTTCCACCCCTGGGCCAGGCACACCTCTTGAGGAGAAATGAATAGGGAGGATATGGCTGCTTAAAGACCTCAGCCTGGGAGCCTGAGGGTGCAAGATGAACTTTGTCTCCTTAGACGTGAGCAAGGGTGGAATTCTAGCAGGAGCTCCTTTGCATATTAGGCCACACACCCCTGATGAACATATGAACATATGAAGCTGCCTTATACTGAATCAGACCTTTGGTCCATCAAAGTCAGTATTGTCTTCTCAGACTGGCAGCGGCTCTCCAGGGTCTCAAGCTGAGGATTTTCACACCTATTTGCCTGGACCCTTTTTTGGAGATGCCAGGGATTGAACCTGGGACCTTCTGCTTCCCAAGCAGATGCTCTACCACTGAGCCACCGTCCCTCCCTAGGCTCTTTTTTGTAAGCTCTTGGAGGATTGGCTACATCAGGGGTGTGTGGCCTAATATGCAAAGGAGCTCCTGCTAGAATTCCACCCCTGCAAGAGACCGTTCTGCAAGGAGGCCGACGTTCACAGCGCTGCGCCTCAAACGAGGTGGAGCACATGGTCTGCGTGAAGGGCGGCTTTAGAAAAATGCCTCCTACGCAGCCCCCACTGAAAATCTCAGCAAGGCTACATACAGCTGCCGCCTAACAGCTTTCCAAAATGATGCTCAAACTGGCTTTGGGGGAGCTAGGCTTCTGTGAACTCCCCTGCCCCAAATTGTTTCATTGGCAAATGACCTGGCAACAGGGCTTTTTTTTCTTTTCTTCTGGAGTTCCTGTGGGCTCCGGCAGATAAAAGCTCTTGGACGATTGGCTACATCAGGGGGATGTGGCCTAATATGCAAAATTGCTCCTGCTACCAAAAAAAAGAAAAGCGCCCTGCCCACTTCCATGGATCTCATGGGAGAGATACAAAGGCTTTATCCTGTAGCTCCTGTGCGATTGAGCAAGCCTGGCAAAACAAGCTGTGATGCAGAAGGAAGCAAGAGAGAGGGAGAAGGAAGCAGATGACAGCCAGTTGTTCAGGGGCCTGATAGGAGCCCTCCGGGGTCTGATTTGGCCCCTGGGCTGCATGTTTGGCGCCCCCGTGTTAAGGAAAGTTTTGTGGTATGACGTTCTTATGTTGAATTCACATGGTTGTATTTTATTGTAACACGAGCTATCTTTGCATCAGAAAGGTGAAAAAAGGATTTAAAACTTCTCACTCTCACTCTTTGCATCAACACGAGTTTGGGAGGAATGCATTTCCGAGGGCTTCTTCAGGCCTAATACATCTGACCTGTATGAGAATTACAGTTTTTACAAAACTAGTGAGAAAGGGAAATCCACTCAACAGATTTCGTTTAGTTATGCCTTGCCATGTCATCGCCTGCAAAACAAACAAACAAATCTCACCCAAGCAACTCTCCTTCTGTTCTTTTCAAATTTTTTTAAAAAATACCAGTCCTTGTAAGTATGTCTGGACTTCATGCCCATGAGGAAAGCAGCAGTCCAATAAAAAGCAGTGTGTTAATGTTTGACTAGAACAACGTGAACCATGCAGCATTCCCATGTGTTATTGGCCAACACCCCCCCCCCCCGTTTTATTGCAACATGTTGCAATAACAACAACCTGGGACAAGAAACTGGCGGGAACTCAGCTGTGTGCCAATGCAAACTCATTTTTAACACAGCATCTTGGTTCAGAATGTAACAATAAACCATGGTGTGCATCCAGGCTTGTGCAACTAGTGCAGAGGTCCTCAACCCCCGGTCCGTGGACTGGGACCGGTCCGTGGCCTGTTAGCAACCGTGAGTTGTATAATCACGGCCGTAGCTGTGAATTGTATAATTATTTCATTATATATTACAATGTAGTAATAATAATAAGAAGAAGAAGATGAGGACGACAACAATGGATTTATATCCTGCCCTCCACTCCAAATTTCAGAGTCTCAGAGTGGCTCACAATCTCCTTTTCCTTTCTCTCCCACAACAGACACCCTGTGATGGGACTGATCCCCAGAAGCTGCCCTTTCAAGGACAACCTCTGCCAGAGCTCTGGCTGACCCGAGGCCATTCCAGCAGGTGCAAGTGGAGAAGAGGGGAATCAAACCCGGTCCTCCCAGATAAGAGTCCACACAATTAACCACCACACCAGAGTAATAGAAATAAAGTGCACTATTGTATCATCCCGAAACCATCCCCCCTCCCCCCGGTTCACAGAAAAATTGTCTTCCACAAAACCGGTCCCTGGTGTCAAAAAGGTTGGGGACCACTGATCTAGGGAACCATCTGGCTTCCTTCTCCCCTTCCCTCGTGTGCAGCCAGATAATTAGAGATTTCCACATTTGCCCCAAACCACAATTTGCTGTTACATAGAAAGCAGCCAACAATTAAAATTAATGAGACTAATAGAAGATCGGCCTAACAGTGGGGGTTTGCTGTGACACCGATGTGAGCTGCTACACTCCGAGACTCACGGTTTCTGATCAGAAGGAACCAGGGCTCTTTTTGTAGCAGGAACTCCTTTACATATTCGGCTGCACCCCCTGCAGCCAATCCTTCAAGAGCTTACAGGGCTCTTAGTACAGGGCCTACTGTAAGCTCCAGGAGGATCGGCTACATCAGGGGTGTGGCCTGATATGCAAAGGAGCTCCTGCTAGACTTCCACCCCTGGGCTAGGCTCCTAAAACCTTTTCCATATGTCCAAGGGTGGAATTCTAGCAGGAGCTCCTTTGCATATTAGACCCCACCCCCCTGATGTAGCCACTCCTCCAAGAGCTTACAAAAAAGAGCCTTGGAAGCTCTTGGAGGATTGACTACATCAGGGGTGTGTGGCCTAAAGAATTCCACCCCTGCATATGTCTATCCTATCCCCCCCCCCATAGACTGTGTTTCGAAATGTGGTTAGTAAAACTAGCATGATTTTTGGAGGGGGAGGGTGTCTCGAAATCACCAGAATAATCCATCTCCAAACAGAAGGCCAAGTCTTACAATTCACAGTTGGGCAGCAGCTATGCAGTGTTTCGCACTCAGTACAGATCAAGACAGGCAGCTGTGTTAGTCTGTCTGTGGCAGTAGAAAAAGAGTCCAGTCGCACCTGCTATCGGCTCTGTTATTCGGGAACCCACTGGTCAGACTGTAGCTATTAACATCTGAAACAAACTCAGGGCAACTTGTGTTTTTCATGGCTATAAATTAGAGTTTTGCACACAGTTGTACAAACCCTTCTGTTGTGACCAGTGTTCCCTCTAAGCTGAGTTAGCGTAAGCTAGCTCCCAGTTTTTTAGCCTCAGGCTCACACATTTTTGTCTTAGCTCAGGAAGGATGATCCAGAGCACACTAATTTATGCAGTAGCTCCCCACTTGGATGCCAGTAGCTCACAAAGTAGAATTTTTGCTCACAAGATTCTGCAGCTTAGAGGGAACATTGCCCATGGGATTTTCTGGCTGTCCGGGAAGTCAAAGTTGAGGTGTTGTTGAGTTCAAATCCAATGGACTACCTACGACAAACAATGCCTTTTAAACATGAAAGAAAAATTCAGTTAGACCTCATGCCCGCTATATAAAAGTCTCATGTTGTTTTTGTTTAGCCACAAGCTTCTAATATGGCCAGTTCCAGAAGAACAATCAAGAGTCTTGTCGTTAATGTCCCTGCTGCTATTACACATGTACCAACGTCCCAAACCCTTGGCATGTGGCTGAGTTGTTCTAATGGCTTTGGCTGTTGGTCAATTGTAGAACATTTAACAGCAGTTACAAAACAGAATCTGTGCGATACACATGCCTGCTGAACGGGCAAGATACTCTAGAATAAGATTATGGTCTGATACTCTCAGAATTTCACAGCGGTTGAGAAATCAGAAGATACGAGAGCCAGCTCCACCATCGACAAACAAGCTCCGAGTACATTAAACTTAAAGGGCATATTTACACTACAGACTTATACCAGTTCAACCATTCTTTCCTGGAAATCTTTGGAAACACATGGGGTTCTGAGAGGGAGATACAAGTAGGGTTGCCAGCCTCCAGGGGGATCCTGGAGAACTCCTGCTTTTACAACTGATCCCCAGCTGGCAAAGATCAGCTCCCCTGGAGAAAATAGCTGCTTTGAAGAGACAACTCAGGGCTTTTTTTTTTTTTTTTGTAGCAGGAACTCCCTTGTATATTAGGCCACACGTCCCTGATTAGGCCACATGCCCCTGATGCAGCCAATCTTCTAAGAGTTTACAGAGCTCTTCTTACAGAGCCTACTGTAAGCTCCAGGAGGATTGGCTACATCAGGGGCGTGTGGCCTAATATGCTAAGGAGTTCCTGTGACAAAAAAAGACCTGGTGGACTCTATAGGGCTGCCAAGCTCCTGCCAGGGGCAAGGGATCTCTTGCCCAGGAGGGCCCCAACCCACTGACAGGGAGCAGGCCACGGGGGAGGTGGGGATACCCATCCCTGAAGAGACCATCATGGCGTGCGGGAATGCTCTCGGACGTGTGCTGAACCAAGAGCATTTCCGATGTGACTCTCTAGGACTCACGCTGAAAACTCTATGGTACCATAGAGTTTTTAGTGTGAGTCCTAGAGCGTCCGAGCATGACGTTCCCAGCGTGATGATGTCACTTTTGGGTGCCGTCATTGTGCCGCACGTGCTTCACGCGTGCAAAGAACACGTCCCCCGCCACAGCGGTGGAGGGACTTGGCAACTCTAGGACTCTATGGCACCCTCTCCCAGATCCACCCCCTAGTCTCCAGGTATTTTCCAACACAGACCTGGCAACCCTATCCCAATCTCATGGGATCTTGGAAGCTAGCAAGTTGGCCATGGTTAGTATTTGGATGGGAGGCCTCCAAGGAATACCAGGGCTGTGATGTGCAGGGAGGCAATGGCAAAGCACCTCTGAATGTCCCTTCCCTTGAAAATCTGACGGGGTCACTACAGATCAGCTGTGACTTGACAGCTTCAAACATAACAACAAAAAGAGAATATTTAAACTGCAAAACCATCTTCATGGAAGAAAGTGCAGATAAATGCTAAAACAGTTGTGAGGATTCCTGCATCAGATTCTAATAGGCTTCCCAAACCTCCCGCTCTGGCGGGAGACTTCTGGGTTCGCAGCCTCATCTCCCGCTCTTCAAAACTCTGGAAGCGGGAGGGGGGGGTGGAGGGGGGGGAGAACATACCTTTAGGCTTCATGTTGTAGAGCTCCTGAGCCGTTTGCAAAATGTCTGCCCCTTTAAGGCTGGGCAGGAAGCAGGAAGCAGAAAGGGCTTCTGAGAACGGCCCCTCCCTTTCTTTGCTTTCGTTTTCACAGGAAGTAGAGTTGTCCGGAGGAAGATCTGGTAAGTGTGTGTGTGTGAGAGGGAGGGGGCAGGGGATTCCCTGGTATGGAGGCCCCCCCCTTTAGAAAGCGTGGGGGGGGGAGGGAAATGTCTACTAGAACGATTCCCATAGAGAATAATAGGAAATTGATCCGTGGGTATTGGGGGCTCGGGGGGGGGTATTTTTTGAGGTAGAGGCACCAAATTTTTAGTATAGCATCTAGTGCCTCTCCCCAAAATACCCCCCAAATTTCAAAACGATTGGACCAGAGGATCCAATTCTATGAGCCCCAAAATATGGTGCCCCTATCCTTAATTATTTCCTATGGAAGAAAGGCATTTTAAAAGGTGTGCTGTCTCTTTAAATGTGATGGCAAGAACTCCCTTGGAGTTCAATTATGCTTGTCATATCCTTGTTCTTGGCTCCACCCCCAATGTCTCCTGGCTCCACCCCCAAGTCTCCTGGCTCCACCCCCAAAGTCCCCAGATTTTTCTTTAATTGGACTTGGCAACCCTAGATTCTAACATTTTCACATTGCTCTTGGAAAAAGAAAAAGAGACACACACACAAGCACATCCTCTTGGTCATCTGAATAACATTAGGAGAGATGGGAAAAGATGTGGCATCCCTCTACATTAGAGTCTGCCTCCTGAAGTGATTGTGTTATTTTGGTTTGTGCTAAGTCCTGTTCTTTTTCTTTTTCCCCGGTCTTTTTTTCAATTCCTTTTCTTTTTTCCAAATTTCTTTTTGAATGTCCAACATTTGTTTCTCCTGGGCCCTTTTATCCTTATTATTCATTGTAATTAAAATACCTCTCATTACTGCTTTGTATGCGTCCCACACAGTTTGAAATTGAATATCTTCCTTTTCATTTATTTGGAAGAAAGCTTTAGTTTCTTTTTCAAGAGACACAACTATCTCAGCTTTCTGTAGCAAATCTTCATTTATTCTCCATCTCTTGATCTTTTTCACAGTCTTTGCCGACCACACCAATGGATTGTGATCAGTTCCAACTTTAGGAAGAATCTCTATTTTTTTTGTCAAAAATCCTAGATCTTTTGTCATCCATAACATATCAATTCTTGAGAAAGAGTTATGCCTAGCTGAAAAGAAGGTATAGTCCCGCACTTTAGGATTAAATTTCCTCCATATATCTTCTAAACTTTCTTGTTTTACTAAATCAAAAAATGACTTTGGTAACTTCTTCTCCTTGCTCTTTTTCCCTGGTCTCCCTGATCTATCCAGATCATTAACAATTGTTCCATTAAAATCTCCCATTACCATTATCTGTTCATAAGTCACTTGATCTAGTTGTTGCACAATATCTTTAAAGAGTCTTTTGCCCCATTTGGGGGGTATATTCCCAACAACAATGTCTTTTTGTCGTTCATTGTCACTTCCACAGCTAAATATCTTCCTTCATTGTCCTTAAAAATCAATTTTGGATCCAAATCTTGTTTAACATAAAAAATCACTCCCCTTTTTTTTCCTTAGCCAAGGAAAAAAATTCTTTACCCAATTGTTTATTCCATAAAAATTTGTAATCCACTTGTTTAATATGAACTTCTTGTAGACAAATTATGTTACATTTTTGCTTCTTAATCCAATGAAATGTAGCCTTTCTTTTTTGCGGTGAATTTAGTCCATTTACGTTCCAAGATAATAATTTGTAATCCATAATGATTCTTCTTTTAGTCTGTATCATCAAAGTCCCCATGTTCCTCAAAAAACTTTCTCATTCCTTGAACATTATTAATCGTAATCCTTTTGCCACCATGTTCAAAGCTTAAGCTTTCTGGTAGAATCCATTTGTATCACACATCTCTGTCTCACAATTTATCAGTCAGTTTCTTGTATAGTCTTCTGTCATTTATGACCTTTTTTGGCAATTCTTTCATAATTCTCACTCTACTTTCATCCACTTCCAAAGCTTTTTCAAATTGTCTACTTAGGATTCTTCCCACCATATCCCTTGACACAAATCTTACTACCACATCGCTTGGTAGCTTATTTTTTTTGGCATACATTGAATTGACTATATATATATATATATATATATATATATATATATATATATATATATATATATATATATATAATCATAAAGATGATTAGAATGTTCAGGGTCCATATCCAAAAACTCAGCAATTATTCCTATTATGTATGTCTTCAAATCCAGTTCTTCTTTTTCAGGCACTCCTCTCAAACGTATCTGGTTTTCCATTAACTTATAGTCTTGTAGCACTACTTTCTCCTGCAACTTGTTAATCATGGAATCTTGATCTTTCACTTTATTTTCCACAATGTGTACTTTATTTAATGTTGCTTGTGAGTATTTTCTGAGATCCTCAATCTCTTTCTTAATTTCCATCTTTACTGCATCTGCACTTGTTTTAATGTCCTTCTTTAACTCTTTAACATTATCAATTATTAAACTTTTCATCACTTTAACTAACCTCGCCTCCTTGGCATCAAGTTGTTTTTGAACTGCTTTTGCCATCTTTACTTCTTCCAATGTATTGCCCTCTGACGGAGCTTCGGTCCCACTCTATGCTCTGACATTACTGTCCTCCCATAGCAAATATAAGATCTTGACTTGATCTCACCAAATTATAATTTGACCACTGGATTCTGAAGCTTAAAGCGCGCCTTTTCCAGAGAGCCTAAAATTGCCGTTCTCACAGCTGCTAAACTCCAGATATTAATTTTTAAAGTTTATATTTTCAACAAAATAGCGTCCACGACTTTTCTGGCACCCTTTTAAACGTTTTCCTTTTTCACCTTTAAGCCACCAAAATTAATTCCATTTATATAATCCAGTGGGTTTCACCTTTTCCAGATGATATCTGCCAGCTCCCCTTATTTTTGTAGTCCCATTTAATTTTAAATTTTTTTTTTTAATTTTGACCTTCCCTTAATGGCCGCCAAACTTTTTCTATGATTTTGTAGTCCTAGAGTAGGCCAAGAGTTTTATTCTTTGCCCTTCTCCCGATGGCTCCTTCCTGCTTTTCTTGCCATGAAGTCTCGTTCTTTATGTTAAAGAGATCCCACGATGTTTCAATGATGTCACTTCCTGTGTTGTCCTCACATTCAGCAACTCAATGACGATGGGGGCTCATGCAGAAATCACAGGTATTCAAAACATAAGTTGTTTTTTTTGCTCTTAACTTTGTTTCCTAAACTCCAAAAGTCTCAAAATTGCCCCCTTCTTTTCTTCTTTACTTTATACTATTGTAATTAAGTCCAAATTTTAATCCTTATTTCATATGAAGCTTTTATTGGTCCCGGAATGATAGATAACATCTATCTTGCCACCAAGTAGACCCTTCTCAACACCCTCCTTTCCAGAAGTAAATAGGTATAGATTGAAATAGTCCCAAGAAAGCTTGGATCGTGTTGAATTTAAGTCAAATTAATGACCATGGAACCCTCTGTAGACGTTGGAGTGCGATCCTTCTACGGGGATTCTTCAAGGCTTCAAAGGAGCCCCCCCCCTCGGGACCCCTCGTCAGCCAAAGTAAACCCCCTCAAAATTTCCAGAGCACATCTTGGCCTTTCCCCTGTCTGAGAAAAGTAGGCAGCCAGCGTTGAAGTCGCCTTCTCTGCCCAAAACAAAAGGCTCCGGTCTGCTCCTCTTCGAGAAGCGTCTCAAATCACCATGATCCAACCCCGGAAGTTGTGCTAAGTTCTGATAGCTGCTTTGTGATACAGTCACCCAATGATTTCACTTACAGGTTATGACTTGAAGGTATTGAACAGCAATGCCTAGCTTTCCTCCAACTCAGTGGAGCAGATGTTTCAGAGAAGAGCCCATAGGCATTGACTTCTTGTCTGCAGGGAGCACCCACTCAGAAACAAGTGCTCTCCCCCACAGAAGGACCTTCAGCTTGGAATCTCCCTACGTTTTGTGATAGGCTTCTGCCTCCATGGCAGCCATTTTGTAGTGGCACACAAGCAGCGTTCTCAACATTTCAAGTGTCTCAAGTCTCTACAAGGTTAGGGTACCTCTGGCATAACATCCTGACTGAAGCTAAGTAGGTCAGTGTTTGAAACGAATCCTGTGGAAACTGTGTTTGAATTCTATGACAGAAGAATTCCCCCAAAATGCCTCACTTCCCGATTGCCCGAATTATAGCAGAAACGGCCAGTCAGAATGTGGGCATCAGGAACCTGGCCTGCAAATGGATGTTTGCTGAAGCCTAGGCAGTATATTAACTTAGTACATAACAACAACTGTTATATAATTATTAATCATTATTATTATTATTGACAACTCCTTCACCTCTTACAAAGATCCCTATATACCATATAATTTCACCACACTTTAAGGATGTAAATAAGTCAATGAGTTATTAGACATACAATTCCAAAAAGTCCCATATTTTGGTCCACTTGTATTTTTTTTTGTTTGTTTCTTCTAATTAAAAGAGCCCTGTGGTACAGAGTGTTAAAGCTGCAGTACTGCAGTCCTAAGCTCTGCTCATGACTTGAGTTCAATCCCCAGTGGAAGCTGGGTTTTCAGGTAGCCGACTTGAGGTTGACTCAGCCTTCCATGCTTCCGAGGTCGGTGAAATGAGTACCCAGCCTGCTGAGGGAAAAGCGTAGATGACTCGGGAAGGCAATGGCAAACCACCCCGTAAAAAGTCTGCCGTGAAAATGTTGTGAAAGCAACATCACCCCAGAGTTGGAAACAACTGGTACTTGCACAGGGGACCTTTCCTTTTCCTTTTCCTTTCCTTTCCTTTCCTTTCCTTTCCTTTCCTTTCCTTTCCCTTTCCTTTCCTTTCCTTTCCTTTCCTTTCCTTTCCTTTTCCTTTCCTTTCCTTTCCTTTCCTTTCCTTTCTCTTTCCTTTCCTTTCCTTTCCTTTCCTTTCTCTTTCCTTTCCTTTCCTTTCCTTTCCTTTCCTTCTTCTAATTGGAATTGATATACTGAAGAATATAAAGATTCAAACAGACCACAATACAGGACTTTTTGGAATTGTATATTCAATAACAAGGATCTTCATGACTTGAAGATAAGCTGTGGCAGCCATTTTGTAGCTAACTCCACCTCCTGAAGCAGCCATTTTGGTGCTGCACTCACCACACTGTCAGAATTCCAAAAACACCAGTGGGCTCAAAAGGGTTGAGGGGCCCCTGTTCTAAATGATGTTATATTATTTTGTGCGAGGTGGAAAGATTCCTTCTGTTTTGAACGATATACCGTTGCTTTTAGTCCCCAATATCCCAACAGAGCACACGCACCAAAGAATTGGGATTGGCCACAGTTCTGTTTGGGGGCCGATATGGTTAGGGTGGCCAGACCGTCCCGGTCTCCGGGACTTTCCCGGATCTGGCCCCCAATTCCCGGCTCCCGGGCTGGGTATACCGGGACCATTAAGAGGTCCCGGTTTAGCCAGCCAGAGAGCCGGGGACCGTGCGCCCGGGCGGGGAAGGCGGCGAGTAAGGGAGGGAGCGACCCTGCGCGTGCGCAGATCACCTGCGCACTGCGCAGGGACGCTCCCTCCCTCACTCGCCGCCTTCCCGCCCGCCGCACAGGGGCCGGGCGGGTGGCGGCGGAGGCCCGGGAGAGCGTCGGAAAGGCCCCGCGGGGGTCGCTGGAGGGCCTCCAGCGACCCCCGCGGGCCTTTCCGACGCTCCCCGGGGCTTCAAGCTCCCACCCCCCGTCCTCCTCCGCCGCCGGAGGGCGTCGGAAAGGCCCGCGGGGGTCGCTGGAGGCCCTCCAGCGACCACCGCGGGCCTTTCCGACGCTCCCCGGGGCTCCAAGCTCCCACCCCCTGTCCTCCTCCGCCCGGGAGGGGCGTCGGAAAGGAGGAGGACGGGGGGTGGGAGCTTGGAGCCCCGGGGAGCGTCGCGGAAAGGCCCGCGGGCGTCGGAAAGGAGGAGGACGGGGGGTGGGAGCTTGGAGCCCCGGGGAGCGTCGGAAAGGCCCGCGGGGGTCGCTGGAGGCCCTCCAGCGACCCCCGCGGGCCTTTTCCGACGCCTCCCCGGGGCTCCAAGCTCCCACCCCTCCGTCCTCCTCCGCCCGGGAGGGCGTCGGAAAGGCCCGCGGGGGTCGCTGGAGGCCTCTCCAGCGACCCCCGCGGGCCTTTCCGACGCTCCCCGGGGCTCCAAGCTCCCACCCCCCCGTCCTCCGCCCGGGAGGGCGTCGAAAGGCCCGCGGGGGTCTCGCTGGAGGCCCTTCCAGCGACCCTCCGCGGGGCCTTTCCGACGCTCCCCGGGGCTCCAAGCTCCACCATCCCCCGTCCTCCTCTCGCCCGGGAGGGCGTCGGAAAGGCCCGCGGGGGTCGCTGGAGGCCCTCCAGCGACCCCCGCGGGCTCTTTCCGACGCTCCCCCGGGGCTCCAAGCTCCCACCCCCCGTCCTCCTCCGCCCGGGAGGGCGTCGGAAAGGCCCGCGGGGTCGCTGGAGGCCCTCCAGCGACCCCCGCGGGCCTTTCCGACGCTCCCCGGGGCTCCAAGCTCCCACCCCCCGTCCTCCTCCGCCCGGGAGGCGTCGGAAAGGCCCGCGGGGGTCGCTGGAGGCCCTCCAGCGACCCCCGCGGGCCTTTCCGACGCTCCCCGGGGCTCCAAGCTCCCACCCCCCCGTCCTCCTCCGCCCGGGAGGGCGTCGGAAAGAGCCGCGGGGGTCGCTGGAGGCCCTCCAGCAACCCCCGCGGGCCTTTCCGACGCTCCCCCGGGGCTCCAAGCTCCCACCCCCCGTCCTCCGCCCGGGAGGGCGTCGGAAAGGCCCGCGGGGGTCGCTGGAGGCCCTCCAGCGACCCCCGCGGGCCTTTCCGACGCTCCCCGGGGCTCCAAGCTCCCACCCCCCGTCCTCCTCCGCCTGGGAGGGCGTCGGAAAGGCCCGCGGGGGTCGCTGGAGGCCCTCCAGCGACCCCCGCGGGCCTTTCCGACGCTCCCGGGGCTCCAAGCTCCACCACCCCGTCCTCCTCTGCCCGGGAGGGCGTCGGAAAGGCCGCGGGGGTCGCTGGAGGCCCTCCAGCGACCCCCGCGGGCCTTTCCGACGCTCCCCGGGGCTCCAAGCTCCCACCCCCTGTCCTCCTCCGCCCGGAGGGCGTCGGAAAGGCCCGCGGGGGTCGCTGGAGGCCCTCCAGCGACCCCCGCGGGCCTTTCCGACGCTTCCCCGGCCTCTACCACCCCCCCCCCCGTGCTGGCGGAGGCCCGGGAGGGCATCGGAAAGGCCTCTCCGCCGCCGCCCGCCGGACTCGCCGCCCGCCGCAGGTAAGGGGGCCGAAAGCGGGGGGGGGGGCTGGCGGTTGGGGGTTGGCCTTCCTTTCTTCCCTCCCTCCTTCCTTCCTTCCTTCCTTCCTTCTTCCTTCCTTCCTTCCTTCCTTCCTTCCTTCCTTCCTTCCTTCCTTCCTTCCTTCCTTCCTTCCTTCCTTCCTTCCTTCCTTCCTTCCTTCTGTTCTTATGTGACGCAGAGTGTTGGACTGGATGGGCCACTGGCCTGATCCAACAGGGCTTCTCTTATGTTATGTTCTTAAGTGTGACACAGAGTGTTGGACTGGATGGGGCCACTGGCCTGATCCAACAGGGCTTCTCTTATGTTATGTTCTTAAGTGTGACACAGAGTGTTGGACTGGATGGGCCACTGGCCTGATCCAACAGGGCTTCTCTTATGTTCTTATGTGACGCAGAGTGTTGGACTGGATGGGCCACTGGCCTGATCCAACAGGGCTTCTCTTATGTTATGTTCTTAAGTGTGACACAGAGTGTTGGACTGGATGGGCCACTGGCCTGATCCAACAGGGCTTCTCTTATGTTCTTATGTGACGCAGAGTGTTGGACTGGATGGGCCACTGGCCTGATCCAACAGGGCTTCTCTTATGTTCTTAAGTGTGACACAGAGTGTTGGACTGGATGGGCCACTGGCCTGATCCAACAGGGCTTCTCTTATGTTCTTATGTGACGCAGAGTGTTGGACTGGATGGGCCACTGGCCTGATCCAACAGGGCTTCTCTTATGTGACAATACTGACTTTTGGTGGACCCAAGCACTGATTCAGTGTAAGGGAGCTTTGTGTTTGTGTCTTCTAGTGCAATTTTGTTCTCAGATCCTGTATTTACTTCATCAGTATATGGGATAAGGCACTTTCTCAACTGTGCTGCATAAATCAGCCTATTTATTTTGTCCTGTTGGCTCTGTTGGCTCTATCTGCGCCACCTTCATCACTTTCGGGTGTGTGGATCCCCAGTGGAGTGGGTCTCCCGACTCCCTCCGCCGGCTGTTTCTGATAGCCCTGCGCCCCCTCTTTCCATTTGATATGTGTCCCGTGCGGGTGCCACCCTCCCGCCGGGAGATGCCGCAAAATGAGCCCCCTTGAGGCTTATGGCGGCAGGGCTCGGGGGAAGCGAGCTAGACTGCTGTTCTTTTGAGGGGTTATAGAGTGTTTCGAGCCCGTCCCTGTGGCATCGGTCCCATCATTGTGGGGCCCAGGGGCCAGCGCAGCGGCACGCTGAAGCAGCCTGTCGGTCACTTCCAGGTTCCTGTCCTGCATCTCGACCTGTGTTATTAGTGACAGGCTGCTTCGGCGTGCGCTGCGCCGGCCCCCTGGGTCCCGCACCCCTGCCTCCCCCCCCCCCCCCGTTGTCCCTGGCTGGCCTTCAGACATTATGGTCACCCTAGATATGGTAGCAAATATGCATTCTGCTTTTTACTGAGTGAAAACTGCATCTGTTTTACAGGCGAGTTTGAGGAGTTCTAAGATGTGTGTTTTGTAGCATGGAGTCTTCTTTTCCCACCTGTCCCTGCAGGTAGACACTCATCTCTCTCCTCCAAGAAGAACCACAGAGACAGCCGGCCACCTTATGAAAAGGAGACTTTCAGAAGACCTGGTCTGAGACCATGCTGGTACCGTGGCACCAGTTGCCCTTCAGTTTTATGTATAGGGTTGCCAGGACTGTGTTGGAAAATACTTGGAGACTTTGGGGGTGGAACTGGAAGAGGGTGTGGCTTGGAAGGGGCCTCAGCATGGTCCAATGCCATAGAGTCCACCCTTCAAAGCAGCCATTTTCCCCAGGGGGGCTGATCTCTTCCAGCTGGAGATCAGTGGTGAAAGTGGGAAATCTCAGGCCCTACCTGGAGGCCAGCAACCCTATGTGTGTGTCCTTTTCCCAATAGCATTGAAGTGGCACCCAGCCACATGCTGAGACCCCTAGGGGACTTGCTTGCGTCCCCCTCCTTATCTTCCCCTCTCCGACGAAAAGCATTTTATCGTTGTTGTTTGGTTTTTTTCTGGATGCTGCCTGACCCGACCAAAATGACTTCACGAGTTTACAAAGCCCTCCCGTCCCCGCCAGCCCTTCCCAAACCCTGAGTTTTCCTTCTCCTCGCCTTCTTTGCTGTTTTTTTTTTTTAATTTAGTAAAAATTAGAGAGAGAACCAAGCCCGCCGCCCCCCCTGGCCCACCCCACCCGTCCTCCCCACCAGCCCGATTGTCTGGGCCTCACAATGGAGTCGGAGCTGTGGGAACGGACCGCTTTTGTGCTTCTCCAATCGGCCGTGGGGGCAGTCAAGACTCATTTAGGGCCTTACACAACATGGACCCCAAAAAAAAAAAGCTACCAGAAAAGTAAAGAAAGAAAGTGTGTGGGGTTGAAGGGGGGGGGAGGAGAAGAGGCATCTAAAGAAAATGGGGGGAAAGGAGGGGAGGGAATAGGCCCGAGAGGACGGGGACAGCTAATATGGGAAAAGATGTGGGGGGAGAAGACGTCTGCTATTCAAGGGCTACGCCAACCTCATGAAAGGCCTAAGAGGCAGCGTCTCATTGAAGGCTCCCCAGCGGGACACAAAAGGGAACCACAGCTTAATCATAATTAGTGCGCTAACTGTGCAAAGACACTTTAAGGGAGGCTTCCAACTTTTCCTCCCCTCCCTGAGCCACTAGAGAAAGGGGAGGGAGTGAAAAGAAATGAAACAGGGGGGCCTTGGGTGGAGGCAGCCGCACTCTCTTCCCCACCCCATTCTGGGGTGACTTGTTCAGACTTTTTCTTTGGAGGAGGCTGAAGTTTGTTCCTTATTCCCAGTTCCTTATTCATTCCTTATTCGTGACTTAGTCGTGAATTCAGCCAAAAACCCTGAGACCAATTTCACACTAGTCTTTTAATCCTGGTTTAGCCCTGACCCCAAGCTGACATTCTACACTAAAATCATAGAATCATAGAGTCATAGAGTTGGTTTTTTTCTGATTCTGTGATTCTAGTGTAGAATGTCAGCTTGGGGACAGAGTTCAACCAGGATTAAAGGTCTAGTGCGAAATTGGTCTGAAGAGAGTTTGAAAGCTCTGAACCCTAAAATAAGGTCTGAACCCCCATATATCATACACCCACACGTTTGGGGGACTCTGCCCTCTGAGAAGACATGAGCTGATTCCTGGTCTAAAGTGTGGTTCTTGTGCCAGTTGCTCCAAAGCGGGGTGCCCCCAGGACACTGACACAGGCAGATGCAAGAGCCAGGCTGTGTGCCCCCAAACAATCTTTGGACCACCCTAAATAACACACACCCGTGCTCTGGAGACTGTTCCCTGCAAGATGACATACAGTGGTGCCCGGTCCAGACACTGGTTCCAGTGCCACAAGCTTCTCTATGGAGTGCCACCTAGAAGCCTGTATTTCCAAGGAGATTTGAATAAGGAACTATTTTGACTCCTTGCCCTCTGCACCCCAAAATAGAATATGGGAAGGGACGGTGGCTCAGTGGTAGAGCATCTGCTTGATAAGCAGAAGGTCCCAGGTTCAATCCCTGGCATCTCCAAAAAAGGGTGCAGGCAAGTAGGCGAGGAAAACCTCAGCTTGAGTCCCTGGAGAGCCGCTGCCAGTCTGAGAAGACGATACTGACTTTGATGGACCGAGAGTCTGATTCAGTATAAGGCAGCTTCATATGTTCATATGGACCACCCCATGTCATATACCCCCACAATCAGGGGACTCTGCCTTTTGAGAGGACATGTTTTCTGATGCAAAGAGCAGTTCTCGTGCCAGCTGCTCCAAAGCAGGGGGCCCAGAACAATCACCCAGGCAGACATTGGGGCCAGGCTGTGCCCCAAAACAATCTTTGGACCATCTCAAATGACACATCCTCGTGCTCTGGAGACTGTCCCCTGCCAGAAGACATACAGTGGTGCCCAGTCCAAACACTGTTTCCAGTGCCACAAGCTTCTATTTGGAGTGCCACCTAGAAGTCTGAATCCCAGGGGTGGCCAAACTGTGGCTTGGGAGCCACATGTGGCTCTTTCACACTTATTGTGTGGCTCTAAGCCCCTCACTGCTCCATTGGCTGGTTTGGAGAAGCCAGTTTGGTGTAGTGGTTAAGTGTGCGGACTCTTATCTGGGAGAACCGGGTTTGATTCCCCACTCCTCCACTTGCACCTGCTAGCATGGCCTTGGGTCAGCCATAGCTCTGGCAGAGGTTGCCCTTAAAAGGGCAGCTGCTGTGAGAGCCCTCTCCAGCTCCACCCACCTCACAGGGTGTCTGTTGTGGGGGAGGAAGGTAAAGGAGATAGTGAGCCGCTCTGAGACTCTTCGGAGTGAAGGGCGGGATATAAATCCAATATCTTCTTCTTCTTCTTTAAATCACTTATCCAAGCCAAGCCGACCAGTGTCTTGGAGAATGCATTTAAAGTTAAAGTTGCTTTCTTTCCACCTCTCTCTCACTCTTCACACCATCTGTTTTCCTTCCTGCCTGCCTGCCTGCTCTCAAACATCTAACGTTCATGTCTTGTAGCTTTAAACATCTGATGTTTATTCTATGTGGCTTTTATTTATTTATTTATTTTATTTTTGATTTGTATGCCACCCGCTCTGCGAGCGGACTCTTACATTAAGCAAGTTTGGCCACTCTTGCTGTATTCCAAAGGAGATTTGAATAAGGAACCATTTTGAATGCTTGCCCTCTGCACTCAGAAATGAAGTATGGACCACCACATGCCATACACTCCCACATTCAGGGGACTCTGCCCTCTAAGAAGACATGAGCTGGTTCCTGGACCAATGAGCGGTTCTCATGCCAGCTGCACCAAAGCAAGGTACCCCCAGGACACTCACACAGGCAGATGGTAGGGCCAGGCTGTGTGCCCCAAAACAGTCTTTGGACCACCCTAAATGACACATCCCATGCTCTGGAGACTGTCCCCTGCAAGATGACATAGAGTGGTGCCTGGTCCAAACACAGGTTCTGGTACCACAAGCTTTTTTGCCAAATCCCCAGGTGGGGACAGAGGATACTTCGGTTTGGAGGCCCTCCCCCCGCTTCAGGGTTATCAGAAAGTGCGGGAGGGGAGGAAATGTCTGCTGGGCACTCTGTTATTCCCTATGGAGACTGATTCTCATAGGGTATAATGGAAAATTGGTCTATGGGTATCTGGAACTCTGGGGGGAATGTTTTTTGAGGTAGAGGCATCAAATTTTCAGCATAGCATCTGGTGACTCTCCTCAAAATACCCCCCAAGTTTCAAAAAGATTGGATTGGGGGGTCCAATTCTATGAGACCCAAAAAAGGTGCCCCTATCCTGCATTATTCCAAATGGAGGGAAGGCATTTAAAAGGAGCATGGTCCCTTTAAATGTGATGGCCAGAACTCCCTCTGGAGTTCAATTGTGTTTGCCACACCCTTGCTCCTGGCTCCACCCCCAAAGTCCCCAGAGATTTCTTGAGTTGGACTTGGTAACCCTATGTTTGGGTTGGGGACATTGGGGACTCTGCCCTTCAATAGGACATGAGCTGGTACTTGGCCCAATGAGCAGTTCTAGTGCCAGCTGCAAGACGACATACAGTGATGCCCGGTCCAAACACTGGTTCCGGCAGCACAAGCTTCTATTTGGAGTGCCACCTAAAAGCCTGTATTCCAAAGGAGATTTGAATAAGGAGCTGGTTTCCTTTTTGCCCCCTACACCCCAAAACAAAGTATGGACCACCATATGTCATACACCTCCCCCCACATTCAGGGGACCCTCCCCTTCTAGGGGACATGTGTTGGTTCCTGGTCCAAAAAGCAGTTCTCGTGCCACCTCCTCTTTGGACCAGGAACCAACACACGGCTCTCGATATTCTTCTTCAGCATATTTAGTCCTCATCAAGCTTTTTTAAAGTTATTTTTTTCCTTTTGGTTAATTTACATAGTCATGTTTTTCTGCATGCATTTGAGTTCCCCAAATATGTTGATAACCACTCTGTTATCTATTGGGTGATTCTATTGTGTTTCTGGCAAGAGTAACCCCAATTTACTATTAGATATAGGGAGTCCCCAGCAACGTTCCCGCTAAGCTGCAGAGTCTTGTGAGCAAAAATTCTACTTTGCGAACTCCTGGAATTAAAGCTTTGAGCTACTGCTTGAGCCTTATTGTGCTCTGGGGTCATCCATCCTGAGCTAAGACAAAAATCTGTGAGCTGGAGGCTAAAAATCTGTGAGTTAGCTCATGCTAACTCAGCTTAGAGGGAACGCTGGTCTGCAATGTTTTAAGAAAACATGGACGGCTTGAGCCTTTAGATCAGAGGTGGCCAAACTGAGGCTCGGGAGCCACGTGTGGCTCTTTCACGCATATTGTGTGGCTCTCAATGCCATCCCACCCCCCATCATCTGTCTTGGATAAGGCATTTGTATTTTTTAAATCACTTCTCCAAGCCAGCAGGTTGCTTGGAGAATGTATTTAAAGTTAAAGTTGCTTTCTCCCCTCCCCATCTATTTTCCTTCCTTCCTTCCTTCCTTCCTTCCTTCCTTCCTTCCTTCCTTCCTTCCTTCCTTCCTTCCTTCCTTCCTTCCTTCCTTCCTTCCTTCCTTCCTTCCTTCCTTCCTTCCTTCCTTCCTTCCTTCCTTCCTTCCTTCCTTCCTTCCTTCCTTCCCTCCCTCCCTCCCTCCCTCCCTCCCTCCCAGATCTGACGTTCATGTATTTCAGCTCTCAAACATCTGCTGTTTATTCTTTGTGACTCTTAGGTTAAGCAAGTTTGGCCACCTCTGCTTTTGATGAAACAGAAATAACCAGGGCTATTTTTGTAGAAAAAGCCCAGCAGGAACTCATTTGCATATTAGGCCACACCCCTGTTGCCAAGCCAGCCGGAACTGCGTTCCTGTGTGTTCCTGCTCAAAAGAGAACAAAGCCCTGGAAATAACCCAGCATAGGAAAATAAATTATACATAGAATGAATTTGCTAACTCTGCTCTTTGCTTAAGATAACAGACTCTAGTAGGTCATTCAGGGGAACAGGTCGCTTTTACAAACCAAACTCCTTCAGGGACTTGGATAACCAAGTCCTTTGGGCCTTCCTTTATCTCTGATGTATCTCTCCTCTATACAAGTGTTCCTCTGTGTTGGAAAATTAATGAAGATTTGGGGGTAGAGTTTTTGGGTTAGGGCAGGGACCTCGGTAGGGTCTAAAGCCATAGCATCCAACCTCCAAATCAAATCAAGCATTTTCTCCATGGGAACTGTAGCCTGGTTGTTGTTCACTCGCACAGTCGAGTCCGACTCTTTGTGACCCCATGGACAAAGTTACACCAGGCCTTCCTGTCTTCCACCATCCGCCGAAGTCTGTTCAAATTCATGTTCGTTACATCAGTAACGCTGTCCAGCCATCTCATCTTTTGCCGTCCCCTTCTTCTTTTGCCTTCTGTCTTTCCCAGCATCAGGGTCTTCTCCAGTGAGTGCTCCCTTCTCATTTGGTGGCCAATGTGTTTGAGCTTCAGCTTCAGTGACCTTCCAGGGAACAGTCAGAGTTGATTTCTCTTAGGACTGACTGATTTGATCTTCTTGCAGTCCAAGGGACTCTCAAGATTCTTCTCCAGCACCACAGCTTGAAAACATCTATTCTTCTGCACTCGGCCTCACAGCCTGGCGATCGGTTACAATTCTGAGAGATCTTCAAGGCCCCATCTGGATGTTCACAACCCTATACCTTGGACCAGTCACTCTCTCCCTTCAGCCTAACCTGCCTCACAGGGTTGGTGCGAGGATAAAATGGAGGAGAGGAGAAAGATGTACACTGTCCTTTGGTTCCCAAGGAAGAGTGGGATTAAAATGTACATTAAAGAAGCATTTTTCGTTGCAAGTGACACAAATACCTGAGCAGACGCATCACTCAGTGGTCAAACACAGTGCATATACGCAGTATGATTGTAAAGCTTTTAAAAATATATTTTTAGAATTCATAGTCAACATGAAATAACAGTGTATTGCAATACAATTCACAACCATTAGTGATTTCAGTCAATCAAATATATCAATAAGGCTGAACCATAGTACAAATAGCAAAGCAGTTTAGTCTTAACATTTCTACATCTCACCCAAATTCACATAAAATGCAATCTCATCTTGGACTTTTATCATTCCAGTACTGAAGAAAGTATGCAGCATTTCTCCACACATTTGTCAAGAAGAAGAAGAAAAGAAGAAGACTACCGATTTATACCATGCCCTTCTCTCTGAATCAGAGACTCAGAGCGGCTTACAATCTCCTATATCTTCTCCCCCCCCCACAACAGACACCCTGTGAGGTAAGTGGGGCTGAGAGAGCTCTCACAGCAGCTGCCCTTTCAAGGATAACTCCTGTGATAACTATGGCTAACCCAAGGCCATTCCAGCAGCTGCAAGTGGAGGAGTAGGGAATCAAACCTGGTTCTCTCAGATAAGAGTCCGCACACTTAACCACTACACCAAACTGGCTCTCAAAGATATAAATCTCCTATAACATGTTAATTTCATTATTAATAATACTTACCATGTTGTCAAACACTATTCCTTCATAACCTGGCAGATCAAGTCTGACTGGAATTCTCAAAAAGCAGTTGCACGAACAGGGAACCCTTTTCTGAATGTCAGCTTATTTTAAGTAAATAATGCATGCTCCCTTTTAAAAAAAATTTCTAAAATACACAATAGCTTTTAACACAATGGACCCTAATTGATTTGAAGGACCCATTTAGATTCTGTTGAATCAATAAATGTGGGGGGAAGGGAAAAAGTGACTTCACAAGTGCTTCTATCACTCACAGATCCACGGTCTGGACTAGATGGCTATTTACACAACAAATACCGAATGGCTTTCCTTGACCCAGAATAATTTATCACTTCGGTTTCTCAGACGGGAACCTCACCTTACTCTTTCAGAGAAACTATGCGTAGCCAAACAGACACACTCACACGCAGACATTTTTAAAGAAGTCGAATCTGATTGTCCAAAAATAAAAAAGGTCAAGGAAAGCTCCGCGCTAGGATATCATGATGATACACCCAGGTGTTAAACATTGACTAAAATTTACAACAGAGAGATTGTTCGCATGATGGCTCCCCACAAAGCAGCAAGGCCTTTGCATGAGGGCAAAATGGTAAAACCAAGGCTGGAATTCAAGTAGGGTTGCCAATCCCCAGGTGGGGGCAGAGGATCCCCAAGTTTGGAGCCCCTCCCCCTGCTTCAGGGTCATCAGAAAGTGGGGGGGGGGAGGGAAATGTCTGCTGGCCACTCCATTATTCCCTAAGGTGACTGATTCCCATAGGGTATGATGAAGAATTGATCCCAGGGTGTCTGGGGCTCGGGTGGGGGGGCTGTTTGTTTAGGTAGAAGCTCCAAATTTGCAGCATAGAATCCAGAGCCTCTCCCCAAAATACCCTCCAAGTTTCAGAAGGGTTGGACTAGGGGGTCCAATTCTATGAGCCCCAAAGAAGGTGCCCCTATCCTTCATTATTCCCAATGGAAGAAAGGCATTTAAAAGGTGTGCGGTCTCTTTAAATGAGGTGGCCAGAACTCCCTTTGGAGTTCAATAATGCTTGTCACACCCTTGCTCCTGGCTTCGCCCACAATGTCTCCTGGCTGCACCCCCAAAGTTCTCAGATATTTCTTGAATTGGACTTGGCAACCCTATCAGAAAGTGGGGAGGAGGAGAGAAATGTCTGCTGGGGTCTCCATTATTCTGTATGGAGACCTATTCTCATAAGGTATAATTGAAAATTGATCCACAAGTATCTGGGGCTCTGGAGGGGCTGTTTTTGAGGTAGATGCACCAAATTTGCAGCATAGCATCCGATGCCTCTCCTCAAAACACCCTCCAAGTTTCAAAAACATTGGACCAGGGGGTCCAATTATATGAGCCCCCTAATAAGGTGCCCCTATCTTTCATTATTTCCAATGGAGGGAAGGCATTTAAAAGGTGTGTGGTCAACATCAGACTGCATCAGGGGTGTGTGGCCTAATATGCAAAGGAGTCCCTGTTACAAAAAAAGCCCTTTAAACATGATGGCCAGCACTCCCTTCAGAGTTCAATTATGCTTGTCACAACCTCACTGCTGGCTGTACACCCAAAGTCTCCTGGCTCCACCCCTAAAGTCCCCAGATATTTCCTGAGTAGGACCTGGCAACCCTAAAATTTGGGAATGAGAAGTTCACACACCTTGCACCAGGAGATGGAAGCAGAAGGATGGTCAGATATCACCATGCCAGCAGACCTTGAACCTGGGACAGACCTTCTGTGTGCAAAGCAGATAACCTTTGCATATTAGGCCACACTCCCTGATATAGCCAATCCTCCAAGAGCTTACAGGGCTCTTAGTACAGGGCCTATTGTAAGCTCTTGGAGGATTGGCTACATCAGGGGTGTGTGGCCTAATATGCAAAAGAGTTCCTGCTACAAAAAAGGCCCTGTCTACCACTGTGTTTTTATGTACTCTAATGCATATATTTTATTTATATTGTAAGTCACTTTGAGCTCCATAATGTAAAAAAACAGCTGTTTTTTTCTGCAGAGGAAGGCAATGGCCAGCCACCTCTGCTTCTCTCTTGCCTTGAAAGCCCCTTGGCTAGTCGCCATAACATAGTTGTGATTGTGACATGACAACACATACATACATACTACTACATCCGGAACCAATAAAAAATGAGAAGCAGATCCAGCAGGAGCTTACAGGAATGCAGCTCCTGAACCTTTTGGAGGATCTTTAGCCAGCCCAAGCAGGCCTTGCTGGCCCGGGGCTCTCCTTTCTTGCTTTGGATTGCTTTTGGCTGGGGGGGGGGGCAGCATATGCTAATGAGTTATGCTAATGAGCTCCACCACCTATTTTTCTACAAAATGACCCCTGGAAAGAAATGGTCTCTGTTGGATGTACATGTTCATGTGAATAAAAACATCAAGTGTGATAGGAATGGAAAAATAAGTGATGGCGTACGATTCCTTCCGTAGGGCTTGCCCCCCTCAAACTGTGCCTTCACTTCCTGAAATATGAGGTACTGTAGAAGCTGCCCCAGGTTGCATTTCATCTCCCCAGTCAGAAACGCACAGTGGACCGTAGCAGGGGAATATGAAGCCCTACCCTGACCTTTGGACTAAACCTCTGCAGAGACAACAGTGGCAAAGGTAAACAGTGACCACTGCAAATTTCACCCGCCTTCCAGCACCTGACTTCTCCCTCCAGTGTTTTTTGCTGAAATAATCTCATCGCAGCCATTCTGAATTTTGGACAGGGTGCAGGACTGAAATATCATGTGACATCTTTTTCTGTGAAGAGAAAGAAAGAAAGAAAGAAAGAAAGAAAGAAAGAAAGAAAGAAAGAAAGAAAGAAAGAAAGAAAGAAAGAAAGAAAGAAAGAAAGAAAGAAAGAAAGAAAGAAAAGAGTGAGCGATTTTCATTATGGTAAAGTACCTCCTGCGGTTAATGAACAAAAAACCCATTTTGCTGCTGCTGGACCAGTGTAACTGCAGTGTGACTTTTTAAAATGTTATGGTGTCGAACACCACAGCTCTTACAGACCCCCTCTCAAGTACCAGGTGTCTTGCCCACATGGCTGTGTGGAAATGACATGTTGGCCTGATCCTGCTCATGATCTCAGAAGCAAAACAGAGCCGAGGCAGCCATCTTGAGGAGTGAAAAATAAGAGATAGTCTGTGCAGTGGGCAAGTCATATTTCGACTATGATATTTGACAGATCCCTCTGATGGAAGCATATGTGAAACACGGAGCGGTCTTGGAGTGAATTAAAATTAATTCTCCCACTGCACTGGTTTTCTCCATCATTATTATTCCCCCCCTCGTGTTTGGCCCTCCTTTTCTTTGATCTTGAAGAGACCTGTCCATTTGGTATGAATCTTAATCTGACAGAATTTGCTTCCCTAAACATTTCTCTCAACCTCACCAGTTCTAGTGCCCTTGGGCATCCCTCTCTTTACGGCCTAGTTCTTCACATTCTCATCCTGAAATAAACCTAAATCGGCAGCGACGCCCCTCTTCACCGCACAGGATATGCGCGAATTTCGCACCAATTGCCGCGGAGCACCCGGAAGAGCTGCAAAGTCCCGCGGCTTTTGCGGCGCAAATGGAAACCGCCAAAAACCAGTTTCCATTTGCGCCGCAAAACAAGAAGACACACCACAAATAGTTAATTATTAAATTATTAAATTTTTAAATGGTTAATTGTTGTTAAACTTACCACGCAATACCACATACGTGTATATATTTTTATTAGGAGCTTAAGCCAGGAGCAAAGCTACAGAACCTTTGATCTTTCTTTCTTTCTTTCTTTCTTTCTTTCTTTCTTTCTTTCTTTCTTTCTTTCTTTCTTTCTTTCTTTCTTTCTTTCTTTCTTCCTTCCTTCCTTCCCTCCTTCCTTCCCTCCTTCCTTCCCTCCTTCCCTCCCTCCCTCCTTCCTTCCTCCCCTCCCTTCCCCTTCCCTTCCGTCCAATATTTGCTTCTGGGCTCCATTGTTCAAACCCCCTGTGAGAATTTTGCTGAACTCTAAGATTTGACAAACTGTCTAATGTTTTTCCCCACCAAAGAAATCGAGAAATAACCAAAACGTATCAAGCAGACAGGTGGAAATCTTCCTCATGCCACTGTGGCCACACAGGAGAATGTAATTTTAAAAGTATTATGGGAGTAAGGTTTTATTATGACAATTATAATTCAAGAAGCATTTTAAGGTAGATGCTGAGCTGATATAATTTTGTACACCTTTTGAAAATGACTTGCACTAATGAGCCCCGGCACCTCTTTTTCTATTAAATGACCCCTTCAGGTATCTTTTCAAGAACTGCCTCACAGATATCACCGTGATCTTATTCTTAAAGCATTCTGTGTGAACTACATTTCCCAGGTTGATTGTTTTTCCATTCACTTTAACTGTTTCCTTCAGGAACGGCTCCTAATTCAACAAAGAACAAAAGATGCAACACTAGGGAACGGTGTCCTAGGTGTGGAACGAGGGAAGGGACCCAAACTTCCTGAATCAAATATCCCATCTTCTACAGAATGAGTGAGATCAAGGTTATATTTGCAAGTTGATCCCCGCCGCCCCAGCTTTTTATCTTTTTCCCTAGTGCCATTTTGGCAAAGCAGCAGGCTTCTCAAAAGCACTTTCACCTTGGGCTGCCAAGCCCCTGGGCCACCCTGAAGGTTCCCAACCCACTGGGCCAGCAGGGGGAACCTCCCCAGACGTTGTCGGCACAATGATATCAGCTGGAAGTGACATCATCGTGCTGGTGATTCCGCATGCCAGCTGCTCTAGGGGTTTCTGGGGAAAACTCTGTGGTCCCCCCGGATGCTCTAGCAATTTGGGAGGGAAAACTCTACGCTACAAAACTCTGTGGCACAAAACTCTATGGCACTTCCGGGTGACATCATTGCTCCGCACATGCATTGCACATGCAAAAAAAAGTCCCCCGTTGGAGACTGCAGGGGATTTGGCAACCCTACCTTCACCTAAGGGTTATTATGAGGATAAAATGGGGGAACGGAGAATAATGTATGCCACTCTGAGCTCCTTATAGGAAGGGTGAGACAAAAACAGAGTTAACAGAGTTCAGCAGGTCCAGCTTTTCCCATAACTGCATTGCCACGATGGAAAACCTACAGTTCTGCCTCACAGGAAGTTCTTCAAGGAACCGCTGTTATTCCCAGGTTACAGATGGGGAGGCTGAGATTGACAGAAAATGACTAGCCTAAGGCTACACGGCAAGTTTTTGGCTTGAACAAAGCACATTACACAAACTGCCTTTGTTGAAATAGCCTAATTCATCAGGTTGTCTTTCTGGAAGTGTAGAAGTCCAGACAAGCCCAGGAAAACTTGCCTGATGAAAATCCTTACTTTGGATATAGTATACCATGTCAAGAGAACCTTACAAGTCTTCCCTTTTTTTATCCTCTTAACAAAATGTGAAGTAAACGAGACGTCACAACAACCCAACTGAAATCCGTTTGTGAGAAAGATGGCAGTTCTGTTTTTTCCTCATGTCCTTCCTGCTTAGAACTCAGGTTGCGATCAAACAGGCTAAATATTACACTTTCAATCCACCTTTCATCTGGATGTTGCCAATTCACACAATAAAATCCAGTTGGAAAGTGCATTGGAAGTGGATTGGAAGTGGATTGAAAGTGCATTATTTAGTGTGTGTGATCACAGCCTCAGTTCCCAGCGTGTGGGTGTCAATTTGGGTTGAGATTGGTCTGGGGGAGCGGTAGTCATCCTGTCAGTAAGGGGACCGTGTCTCCTTCTCTCCTGCCCTCCACCCCAGCTCCAGTTCCCCGCTGCTGGGGGTTAAAAATGCTGTTGTGGTGATTGCCACATCACTCCTGGTCATGTAACTGGAGGAGGCGCTAAGCATCACCCAGGGACTGCAGCAGCACGCGACGTCCCCTGTGGTTACGCAACCAGAAGTGATGTCGTGGCATCGAGCGCCACCTTGCCAATCCCCCCAAAAGGTCTAAGAGGCTGAAAACCCTACCAAGCTTATGTGCAACCGGGGCTTTTTGGGTAGAAAAACCCCCATCAGGAACTCATTTGCTTATTAGGCCACACCCCCTACATCGCCATTGTTTTGCAAAAGGTGTCTTTGTAGGAAAAAGCCCAGCAGGAAGTCATTTGCATATTGGGCCACACCCCGACGCCAAGCAAGCCAGAACTACGTTCCTGTGTGTTCCTTCTCAAAAAAGCCCTGTGTGCAACCCATTAGTACACATGGCTCCCCAACAAGACCAAGAGTTTTCTCCCCGTCGAAAGGAAAGCTTAAAACCCTTTTGCTTTCAAGAGACTGTGTGGATCCGTGCATAAGAAGCTGCTCTCTGTGGCTCCATTAGAAATTATGTGTATGAGAGACTGAGCGCCAAAACTGTCTAAAATTCTGGAAGAGGCAAGTTCTCTTTCTCTCTCAGTGTGGACTTTTGTTTAAATTCCACAAGGTGCATGACTTCAGATCAACATTGATTAAGACATTGTTTTGGACACTGAAATTTACAAAAGAGTGTTAGAGCACGAGGTGTTTAAGTAGATGTTGCCTGTATGAACCTTGGAGTGTGGCTATTGTAATCGTTATGCAGTTATACATGTTGATACATTGCAAAGGCAAAAGGAAAGGTCCCCTGTGCAAGCACCAGTCATTTCCGACACTGGGGTGACGCTGTTTTCACAACGTTTTCACAGCAGACCTTTTTACGGGGTGGTTTGCCATTGCCTTCCCCAATCATCTACACTTCCCCCCCCAACAAGCTGGGTCCTCATTTTACCAACCTTGGAAGGATGGAAGGCTGAGTCAACCTGGAGCCGGCTACCTGAACCAGCTTCCACTGGAATCGAACTCAGGTCATGAGCAGAGGGCTCCGACGGCAGTACTGCAGCTTTACCACTGTGCGCTGTGGGGCTCTTGATACATTGCAAAAGGACTTGTCAAATATAGATTATACTGGGAGTGTCAAACATGCCACCTGGGGGCCAAATCAGGCCCCCAAAGGGCTCCATCAGGCCCCTGAGCAACCGGCTGTCATCTGCTTCCTTATCCCTGACTCTTGTTTTCTTCTGCATAACAGCTTGCTTTGCAAGACTTGCTCAATTGTACAGGAACTACAGAGCAAAGCCTCTATTTTCTCCATTGGCTGAGGCTCCTCCCTTGGGGAGAAAGGAGGGGAGGGAGAGCTTGCTTTGCCCAGTTCCCTGGATCCCATGGGAGAAGTACAGAGAAAGCACCTTTAAGACCAACAAGAGCTAATATTTTAAGCATGTTGTAATGTAAGGTTTTTTTTTTTAAAAAAAATCTTTAATTATGTTTGTCTGTGTCCTTTATAAAGTTTAAATCTCAGCTACCTAATCTTAAATAGGTACACACACAGCCCAGATGACACAGCATGGCCTGGCTTGATAAGATCTCATTTATGACTGATCCAGCCCTCATAACAAATGAGGTTGACACCCCTGGATTATACATTTTCAGTGCTTCAAGATAGCAAATTTGCATATAGCTGTATTTTTTTCGGTGCATCGTCTGTTTCTGTATCACTTACACCGAAGCCTGTTTGTATTGTTTGATTGGAACACTGTCCAATGAGATTGTCTCAAATGAGTGATAAAACAAATGAGCGTTTCTTATCTTTTCTGAAAATTGATTCAGCTGGGTAGCTGTGTGGGTCAGAAGCAGCAGGGCAAAGTTTGAGTCCGGTGTAGGGCTGCCAGGTCCAATTCAAGAAATATCTGGGGACTTTGGGGGTGGAGCCAGGAGACTTTGGGGGTGGAGCCAGAAGCAAGGTTGTGAGAAGCATAATTGAACTCCAAAGGGAGTTCTGGCCATCACATTGAAAAGGACCGCATTGGAAATAATGAAGATGCTCATAGAACTTTTGGGGCTCATAGAACTGGACCCCCAGACTTGGAGGGTGTTTTGAAGAGAGGCGCTGGATGCTATGCTGAAAATTTGGTGCCTCTACCTCAAAAAACAGCCCCCCCAGAGCCTCAGATACCCGCCGTTCAATTCTCCATTATACCCATAGGGAATAATGGAGTGCCCGCAAACATCCCCCCCCCCCCGTGCTTTCTGATGACCCTGAAGCGGGGGGAGGGTCTCCAAACCGGGAAAACCCTGCCCCCACCTGGGGATTGGCAACCCTAGTCCAGTGGCACCTTTCAAACCAACAAAGTTTTATTCAAGGTATAAGCTTTTATGGTATCTGAGGAAGTGTGTTTGCACATGAAAGCTGATACCTCGAATAAAACTTTGTTGGTCTTAAAGATGCCACTGGACCCCAACTTTGTTTCTGACAATTGGTTACAGAACGGTCAGGAATTTGCGAGCCGCCTGAAAAATTAATCCTTGATGTCTTAGGGGAGGGGAAACTTGACTGTGGAAATGGAATATTCAGTGAGGAGGGAAACAGGGGAAAGAGTTAAAATCCTCCGAATGGACTGGGAAGGAGAAAAGCACATGTTGAAAGGTTAATAGGTTATACAGTACCTTCACCTTTCCACTTCACTAACTCGATGTGTTTCTTCTCTCCCATTCAGGCAGCCCGAAGCCAGGCTCCCAGCATAATAGATGGAGTGTTTATAAAAAGCAGATTGATGTAGCGTTCAGCCTTTCTCAAGCTGTTTACACACTGGGGGCGAATTAGGCCTGGCATTCTTGTTTTTCTTCAGAGGAACGCAGTTCTGTACGGAATACAGCAAGCGGGTCAGCTTTTGGCTGGGCGCTTTTGCGTCAGGGTGTGTCGTGTGGAGTTTTGTTTGGGACATTTAAAAAAAAAAACCTGTTTACAGACCAAGAGGGAGGGAGAGAGAGAGAGAGACTTCAACTTGAATCTTCCTTTGTTCAGACACATTTTGAAAGCATGCCCACAGGAAAATCTGAATACTTCCCTCAGGCTTGGTCCCAAGATGTCTATCTGTAGACTAATTCCTGTTTGGCTGCGGGCTTGATAGACACATCACCTTGAGCCACTCAGACTCAGTAATTCTTCTGTAGAATGGGTGTAGCGATGACTGCCAGTGCAGGACAGTTATAGAGCCGGAGCAGTTAGCTGTGTTAGTCTGTTGCTGCAAAATAGTAAGGAGTCCATCAGCACCTTTAAGACGAACAAATTTTATTGTAGCATAAGCTCGCGAGATCTGACAGAGCTGTGTTTCTCGAAAACGTATGCCGCAATAAAATATCCTAAGTCTTAAAGGTCTTTGCTGTTTTGCAGGACTGTTGTGAAGCTTAAGAGAAGAAAGACAGCATTGGTTCTCACCCAAATAAGACTGTGATAGGACAACCAATCGACCATATTCATTGAATAGGCAGTAAGCAAGTAAGTCATATCTCTGGGCATAAAACACATAGCTTATTTATGTGATTAATACAATAATTCCTGAGATTTATGCCACAATCCAATTTAGTTTGCTGTTCAGAGAAAGAGAAACATATAAGGGAAGGGAAGAAATGGCATAACTGAAGACTCCTATGAGCCAAAATGCCAAAAGAAGCTATCTGTTGCACCTCTGCATGTGCAAATGCTCTGGCTTGCCTGCTTTCAATCCCTTGCTACTCGCAAGCGGACGATGTTGCCGTGTCTCTGCATGGGGTGTCACCGGCTCCTTTGACCACTTCCGATGCAGATATGTAAAAAGAATTATCTGTGACCTCAGAGGTGATCGCATGTTGTGTCTCTGCATGCTGCTTGGTTTGGGATTTGCCACCTCCTAATCAAGAGGCACAGCTGGAACAGCTGCCAGCACACACAGAACCACACACAGAGTGGGCTACACGAACTTTGTACTCACACACACTCAAAAAGTAAACATTTTCAAGCAAAGACTGCCTTCCATTTTAATTCAGAAAAAGTATCAGTACCTGGGCATTTTCCCAGTACAGCAAGCAGTAGTAGAATCTCCTGTGTATGAATGTGTGTGCAGTGATATGATTTTTAAAAAGACCCTCCCCCCAAACCCTGGGCTCATTAAAATCTGTAACCCTCCCTCCATATGGCCTATTTCAGAAAGGAATCAGGGCTTTATATAAAAGCCATTCATTGCTCAGACACCAGAGAATCTATGGTAGCTGAATTGCCATTTGCCATGTCTCAGGATTCTTCCTAGAGCTCTGGGCTTAGCAATAATTCCTACCAATGTCTTGAGCAGTGACCACAGATTCTCCGGTGTTAGCTCAGAAAGGCTGAGGATTGCACACTGCATGTCATCAACATTCACCTGTGTTGACTTCCTGGCGGCTTTTGCTGTTTGCAGGGCAAGGAACTTTGGAGATCAATAGGAGTGAATGTATAACTTAAGCCTCAGGATCTAGGGACAGGCCAGTCACGGGCTTTAGGAAACGGCCATCTCTGTCTGATGTAGCATAAACTGCACAGAACTGGTGATTTTAGGTAAGAATTAGAAATGTCACAGGCAACCCTTCCTACAGTTCAGGGTAGCTTTGAATCTGCAATTGCCCAAAGTCAGTGACACTGTGCAAGCACATTCACAAACATATTCCTGGGGTTAATTGTGGCCCAGGTGTCTTGAAAAGGGGCCATGGCATCCTCCAGAATTTAGCATTGCTCTTAGGTAAGAGCAACGAAGCACTGGCAAAGTGCTATTGAGATTGTTTATCTATATTAAATAATTGCTCATCACAATGTCTTCAATTCCCGTACCAGCCATCCTAAGTAACCACAATTAGGCCCTTTTAAGCCTACTAATTCCCATGAGTTTAGAAGGTGGTAACTCCACAGAGCAGCCCTGGGACACAGAATGGTAAAGTTGCAATACTGCAGTCCGAGCTTTGTGCTCATGATCTGAGTTCGATCCTGTCAGAAGCTGGGTTTATTTTTATGCACAAGCTATTGTGGGTGGTGGGGTTTTGGAGAGGAAATCACACCCCACTCCCATTCAAGGAGAGGGGTGGGAGGACCAAAGAAGAGAATGTGAATGGATCCAAAGGCCCAGATTGCTTCGCTGCATTTCTGTGCACAGCACAGGTTATTCTATTTCCAGGCTCCACTTTAATTAACAGCGTTTAGCAGCTACCAGGGAGGCGCTAAGCGCTTTAAGCAGAAGACGATTACCACCTCTTCTCAATCCTCGATTGCACCGAACACAATACAGGGGAACTCCCCACTGTTGTTTGGAAGCCGTATCAGGAAAATATTCCCACATGCAGGTTTGCCAATCCTTGTCCCAATTTGTCACCCAAGCCCTGCAATTTTCAAGAAACCAATTCTTCATCCTAACAGTTTTCTCCTACCATGAGCAAAAATGAAGGTATGGCCAGATGTATACAGAGTAGTGCATAAGCTCTGCCCAAAGTGGGTTTGCCATTGGAACAACGTCCAAAGGTTGTTTTCCCTTGCAGTGTTGCACAGTGCTGGAAACTTTCTTTTCTTTCTTTCTCTCTCTCTCTCCCTCTCTCGGCATTTGTGCTTCTTGAATCACAGGACCAAATTGGCGGGTGGTAATTTTAGGACCAACAAAATAGTTCTTCATGCAGCCCACATTCAGCTTATGGAATTCATTGGGGCAGGATGCAGCAGCGGCCGCTGGTTTTGATTGGCTTTTAAAGAAGATCTGACAAAGTCGTGGCGAATGGGTGCATGAACAGCGATTATTAGCCAGTAGACTGTTAAATGGAACCTCCATATTCAGAGGCTTTCTATCACTGAGTATCAGTGGCTGGGAGCAAACAGTAGGGGAAGGCTGCTCCCTTTGTGCTTTGAAGAAGAAGAAGAAATTGGATTTATATCCTGACCTATACTCTGAATCTCAGAGTCTCAGAGCGGTCACAATCTCCTCCCCCACCCCAACAGATTGTGAGGTAGGTAGGGCTGAGAGAGCTCTCCCAGCAGCTGTCCTTGAAAGGACAGCTGCTGGGAGAGCTCTCTCAGCCCCACCTACCTCCCAGGGTTGGCTGACCCAAGGCTATTCCAGCAGGTGCAGGTGGAGGAGTTGGGAATCAAACCCGGTTCTCCCAAATAAGAGTCTGCACATTTAACCACTACACCAAACTGGCCCTCATGGCTGCCCTCTGTTGGAAACAGGATGCTGGTCTAGATGGATCCTTTGTTTGATCCAGCTGGGCTCTTGTGATTATATCAAGAGTCCTGTGTATACACTGAAAGATCAGAACAAAATTTAACTTTTTTTTTTGCTCAGATTTTGGGGACCAGCTTGTGAACCTGTTCTTAATGAGAATATATATGAAAACACAATTGTTGACAATTCAATAGGGAATATCATTTCCTCTAACCCTAAAGTGGGTGTTTCTGTGTCAGTCAGGGACACTCACAAGTTAAAGGGCTGGTTAATCTGTCAAGAAAAGCCCCCCCCCTGCCAACCCCCCCCCCCAAGAGCTGAGCATATAAAGGATATAACCCTTCTCAGGGTTCTGATATGTGTATGCCAACTCTAACTTTGTTAACTAACAGAACAACGTTTGAGTCCAGTGGCACCTTTAAGACCAATAAAGTTTAATTCTGGGTATAAGCTTTTGTATACATGCACACTTCTTCAGATAAATTGAAACAAGACTTCCTTAACCATTACATATAGTTGAGGGGGCGGGGGGCGGGGTTAGTTGCCAGGAAGGATAATTGGAGTCATGATGCATCAGTAACTGAGCAATAAGTATAGCTAAAATTGGATTAAAGCAATTGATAAGAACTATGAATGACAACAAATTAGTACACAGATAATAAAAGAATTAATAAACAGACATGAGGACTAAGTTTGGATCCAGTGGCTCCTTTAAGACCAACAACGTTTAATTCTGGGTGTAAGTGAGAACTGACTGATTTAGCATGTATGATGAGATAAAAACCCAATATCTCTGTTAAGCCCTGGGGATTCCATTGTCCTGAGTGCTGTACCAACTTGTAATTCTACAATATCCTGCTCCAATCTGTTTCTGAAATTCCTTTGCAATAAAACAGCTACTTTGAGGCCCCTCATCGAGTGCTCTGGGAGGTTGAAATGTTCTCTTACAGGTGTCTCAATTTTGCGATTCTTGATGTCAAATTATTGGTATCACGATACTGTTTTTGGAAGGTCTACTCAGGGGTGTCACTCGTGTTATGAGGGCTGGGTTTGACATAAATGAGACCTTGTCAGGCCGGGCCATCTGTGTACCTGTTAAAGATTAGATAGCAGAGATATAAATTTTATAAAGGACACAGATATACAGAAGTAAAGATTTAAAAAAAAAACCCTTAAAACATTAGTACTTGTTGGTCTTAAAGGTGCTTTCTTTGTATCTCTAGGGAACTGGGCAAAGGAAGCTCTGGCTCTTTCCTTCCTTCCCCTGGGGACCAGGAGGGAGAGGAGCCTCAGCCAACGGAGAAAACAGAGGCTTTGCTCTGTATCTCCTGTGCTGTTGAGCAAGCTACAATGCAGAAGGAAGCAAGAAAGAGGAAGAAGGAAGCAGCCAGGTGCTTGGGGGTCTGATAGGAGCCCTCTGGGGGCCTGATTTGACCCCCAGACTGCATGTTGGACACCCGTGTTCTACAACTTTCAAGCTACCCATGGGAATCCTGATACTGTGAATGCCAGCACCAGGCTGGGAAATTCCTGGATCTTTGGGGGGTGGAGCCTGAGGTTAGGGTTTGGGGAGAGAAGCTACTTCAGTGGGGTATAATGCCATAGAGTCCTCCTTCCAAAAATGGCCATTTCTCATGGGGAATTGATCCCTCTCTTTTGGAGATAAGCTGTAATCCTAGGAAATCTCCTACCACCACCCAGTTTTTCAGTGCATTGGGTCAAGATTCCTTTTTTAGGAGAAGCAAAGTTGGAAGTTTCCAGCACCACAGTGGATCGGACAAAGAATTAAATTCCACTCACCTTGACTTTTGCCAGCCAAAATCAGTTGTTTAATTGGGCTCAAACTCTCATTGTCCCATTTGTGACTGCTGTGGTTATCTGAATGGAAACTGGGCCATATGACATGATGGAAGGTATTGAGCTAAAGCCATCCTGCTTCAATTTGTTTGTTCAGCCGGTCACATTCCTGATTTAGCCTCCAGAACCCTCAGGCCAAGGTCATATTGACCTCCCCACCCTGCCCTTAACTGCTTCAAATGTTCCTGTGGCAGAAGGAAGTTGCTGAAGAAGAGATGAAGCCTTGGTTTTATACCCCACCTTTCACTACCTGAAGGAGCCTCAAAGTGGCTTATAATCTCCTTCCCCTCCCCACAACAGACACCCTGTGAAGTAGGTGGGGCTGAAAGAGCTCTGAGAAAATTGTGACGACCAAGGTAACACCAGCAGCTGCATGTAGAGGAGTGAGGAATCAAACCCGGTTCTCCAGATTAAGAGACTGCTGCTCTTTATCCATTCCCTCCACAGCTTTATAAAGCAGCAGCATAACTTGCAGCATAACTTGCTTCTTGGAAGTAGCCACTTTTTCTCCTGAGCATTTGAATTGAGCTGGAAAGGGCAGGCGGGTGGGGGGAGGGGGCCAGAAAAGGACAAGGGACTTAAAAAGAAATCTTTAACAGTCCTGTCCTCAGTTGCAGCTGACTTATGGTGACCCTGAAGGGTTTTCAAGGCAAGAGACCAAACAGGGGTAGTTTGCCATTGCCTGTCTCTGGGTCGTGACCCTGGACTTCCTTGGCGGTCTCTCATCCAAGTTCTAACCAGGACCAATCCTACTCAGTTTGCTCGGTGGTCTCCTATGCAAGTACTAACCAGTTTAGCTTCCTTGGTGGTCTCACATCCAAATGCTGACCAGATACACCAAATACTGCTTGGCTTCTGAGATCTGATGAGATCAGGTTAGCCTAGGGGTGGCCAAACTGTAGCTCTTGAGCCACACGTGGCTCTTTCACACATATTGTGTGGCTCTTGAAGCCCCCACCCCCCTGTTGGCCAGCTTGGAGAAGGCATTTCTCTCTTTAAATCACTTCTCCAAGCTAAGACAGCTGGCAGCTTGGAGAATGCATTTAAAGTTGCTTTCTTTCCACCTCCCCTTCCCCCATCTATTTTCCTTCCTCCTTCCTTCTGGCTCTCAAGCATCTGACATTCATGTCTTGCAACTCTCAAACATCTGACGTTTATTCTATGTGGCTCTTACATTAAGCAAGTTTGGCCACCCCTGGATTAGCCTGGGCAAACCAGGTCAGGGCTCAACTGGATTGACTTCCCTGAAAATGTGCATAGGATTGCAGCTGGATCATGCGCGAATTAAAGTGGGGGCTTTCCTCAGACAGTTTCGTTAAGCGACTGGATTACAGCGGGAGGGCCCTAAATAGAAAACTGTGTGTGTGAAGTGCCATCGTCACACCTGATTTACAGCCAGTGTTCCTTCTAAGCTGAGTTAGTGTGAGCTAGCTCACAGATTTTTAGCCTCCAGCTCACACCTTTTTGTCTTAGCTCAGGAAGGATGACCCCAGAGCACAATCATTTAGGTGGTAGCTCACAACTCTGCCAGTAGCTCACAAAGTAGAATTTTGGCTCACAAGACTCTGCGGCTTAGAGGGGAACCTCGCTTACAGCAATCTCAGCAAGGGGTTTTCAAGGGAACGGAGAAGCAGAGGTGGTCGGCCATTGCCTTCCTCTGCAGAGTCCTCCTCGGTGGTCTCCCTTCCAAGCACTGACCCTGCTGAGCTTCTGAGATCAGATGAGACCAAGCTAGAGGCTTCCCTCCCACAAACCAGTTTACTGTTTTAGATTTTACGCCATAGGAGAGAATGCTACAGGGCCTCCCAAATGTGACATCAATAAGGGCCCCAGAGCTTGGCTATTGAATAATATTCTTTCATCTTTCACTGCAGGTAAACGTTTAAAGTTCCCTCTGTCCAAAATCCAAACAACAATATCTGCTGGAGGGTGAATTAGGTGGGTAGCAGTGTTCCCTCTAAGCTGAGTTAGCGTTCACAATTTTCTAGCCTCCAGCTCACACACTTTTGTCTCAGCTCAGAGCACACTAATTGATGCAGGAGCTCACAACTTTAATGCCAGTGGCTCATGAAGTAGAATTTTTGCTCAAAAGAATCCACATTGGTGGGAACATTGGTGAGTAGCGATGGCAGTCTGAAGCAACATAATGGAGTCTGAGGCGAGGGGCAGCTTTAAGGCCAACAGAGTTTAATTCTGGGTGTAAGTGTGCCTGCACAGAAAAGATTCCGCCCAGAATTAAACTTGTTGGTCTTAAAGATGCCACTGGACTCCAGCTTCGCCCATTGCTGGAAGGTGGGAAGGTGACAACTAAAAGTTGATTTTTTTTAAAAAAAATTGCAAGTTCTGCCCATCCCCCCTAAAGGCCCTTTCATTTACTGCCCAGATCAGAGGTAACCAAACTTGTTTAACATAAGAGCCACAAAGAATAAATGCCAGATGTTTGAGAGCTGCAAGACATTAACCTCTGATGTCTGTGAGCAGGAAGGAAGGAAGGAAGGAAGGAAGGAAAGAAGGAAGGAAGGAAGGAAGGAAGGAAGGAAGGAAGGAAGGAAGGAAGGAAGGAAGGAAGGAAGGAAGGAAGGAAGGAAGGAAGACGGAGCGAAAATGGAGAGGTAGAAAGAAAGCAATTTTAAATGCATTCTCCAAGCTGCCAGCTGCCATAGCCTGGAGAAGTAATTTAAAGAAAGAAATGCCTTCTCCAAGCCAGCTAATGAGGCAGTGGGGGCTTTGCGATCTACACAATATGTGTGAAAGAGCCACAGTTTGGCCACCCTTGGCCCGGATAATATCACACACATTAAGCTGCCAAGGTGGTGTAGTGCTTAGTGTGTTTGACCACAGTTGGGGAGCAGAAGACCCAGGTTCGAATCCTCACTCTGCCAGAGAAGTGAGCTAGAGAAGTGGGCAAGTAATACACTCTCAGCCTATCTCACAGGGTTGTTGTAAGGATAAAACCCAGGAAAGGAGAAGGCTGTCGGTCGCTTTGGGTCCTCGTTGGGGAGAATGGTGAAATGAAGCAAATAACAATACCCGGTCAGGCCCTTGGTCAGGATTGGGACCAGCAGCGGCTCAGCAAGCATCACAGCACCTGTCCCCCAGTCCTTTTTGGTTGCTGCGAACGGAACTCAGGACCCTACTGCGTGTTGGGGCACCCCAACGCTCTTCTCTTTCAACCCTACGAGAAGCCCTGCTGGGCCAGAAAACCATTACGGAGCTTCCGGCCGCGGAAAGCCAGATGGGAAAGGGGGGGGGGGGTGTCTGGCTCACGGACCCCGTTCCCTGCCCGCAACGCCGCCCCAGATCTCCAAGGTAGCCTGCCTCTGCACGTGGAGGCTCCACCGAGCGGCTGGGGCTGGAGGAGGGCGCCTCTCGGGGCGCTGAGTCCACCAGGCCGCGGCCGTCGAGGCTGTTCCCTGCCCGAGACGGCAGCTGCTTCTGCGGCGGAGGCGGTTTCCTTCCCTCTCTCGGGAAGCCAGCAAGGAAGGGGCGTCTCCCCGGCGGCGCTGGGCGGGCCCGGGGGCCGGCCGGGCAGCCGGGCGCATTAGAGCGCAAGTGGCTTCGGCGGGGAGCTGCAGAGTCGCCCGCGGTGGCGCTGGGGCGGGCTGGTGTGTTGGGGGCGCGCCTGTTGCCTTGGGGTCGAGCGACTCGCTCCCTCCAGTCCGGGTCTTCCTCCGCCAACTTTCCGGAGCCGGAGCAAGTGGGCTGGAGGATGCAGCGGCGGCAGCCCGAGCGGCGGACGGGCCGCTCTCCTCCGCCTCCTCTTCCAGCTCCACGCGGCCGAGCAGCAGTAGGGCGCCTTCCAACTTCCCAGTGATTGCAGGGGCGGATCGGGGCCCGGGGAGAGCGCGGCGGCGGCAGATCGGGGCTTGCATGGCCGGGCTGCTCCCGAAGGGACTTCTGGACTCTGCCGCGTGGAGGCTTCGCAACGGGGCAACTTTTCCCGGGCGCGACCGTGCTTGGAGCGGAGGAGAAGGAGGATCGGAGTTGCTGCTGCGTAGTGGCCGATCTTGGCGCGCCCGCAATGGGCGGCTTGGTCTGGAGCGTGGTCGGGTTGAACCCCCCCTAAGGCACCTGCCCGGCCGGCCCCCCGGAGAACGCGCCGGCGGAGGGCGGGAGGAGCAGTCCGGAGACGCGCCGGCTCGGAGCATGTGCGCCCTGGGAGACGCCACCGCCGGCGCGCCACGAGTCCCCCTGTTGGAGCGCCGCTGAGTCGCTGCAGCCGCCGCTTGCCTTTCCCCGCAGCGGCCCTCGGGCGAGTTGGGCCATGGCCGGCTTCAGCCCCAGCCTGGGAGACACCCTGCTGGGCCTGTGGCTGCTCTTGCTGGAAGCCCCGGCTCTGGTGCCCGCCGCCTCCAAAGCCATCGTTTGCCAGGAGATCACCGTGCCCATGTGCAAGGGCATCGGCTACAACCTCACCTACATGCCCAACCAGTTCAACCACGACACCCAGGACGAAGCTGGCCTGGAGGTGCATCAGTTCTGGCCTCTGGTGGAGATCCAGTGCTCCCCGGACCTCAAGTTTTTCCTCTGCAGCATGTATACCCCCATCTGCCTGCTGGACTATGCCAAGCCCCTGCCCCCCTGCCGGTCGGTGTGCGAGAGGGCCAAGTCGGGTTGCTCCCCTCTCATGAGGCAGTACGGCTTCGCCTGGCCCGAGCGGATGAACTGTGACAAGCTGCCCGTCCTGGGCAACGCCGAGATGCTGTGCATGGATTACAACCGGACCGAGGTCACCACCTTGCCCCCCTATTTCACCAAACCCACCCGCCCCTCCAAGAGCGGCCAGATAAAACTCCTCCCGTTATCGGGCCAGCACTCACCCGGGAACTGCAGACGGGCTTGTCAGTGCCAAGAGCCCCTAGTGCTGATCTCCAAAGAAACCCACCCTCTCTACAACAAGATCGAGACGGGCAGCGTGCGCAACTGCGCCGTCCCCTGCTTCCAGCCCTACTTCACCCAGGACGAGAAGACCTTCGCCACTTTCTGGATTGGCCTGTGGTCCGTCCTCTGCTTCATCTCCACCTTCACCACGGTGGCCACTTTTCTGATCGACATGGAGAGGTTCAAGTACCCCGAGCGGCCCATTATCTTCTTGTCCGCCTGCTATCTCTTCGTGTCCATCGGCTACATCATCCGCCTGGTGGTGGGCCACGCCAACGTGGCCTGCAACCAAGATTACAACCACATCCACTACGAGACCACGGGGCCGGCCCTTTGCACTGTGGTCTTCCTCCTGATCTACTTCTTCGGCATGGCCAGCTCCATCTGGTGGGTCATCTTATCCCTCACCTGGTTCTTGGCGGCTGGGATGAAATGGGGGAACGAGGCCATCGCCAGCTATTCCCAGTATTTCCACATGGCCGCCTGGCTAATCCCCAGCGTGAAGTCCATTGCCGTGCTGGCCCTGAGCTCGGTGGACGGCGATCCGGTGGCCGGCATCTGCTACGTGGGCAACCAGAACCCTGACAAGCTCCGGGGTTTCGTCTTGGCACCTTTGGTGGTGTACCTTTTCACTGGGACCATGTTTCTGCTGGCAGGGTTCGTGTCCCTCTTCAGGATCCGGAGTGTGATCAAGCAAGGAGGCACCAAAACGGACAAGCTGGAGAAGCTGATGATCCGGATAGGGATCTTCACGGTCCTATACACCGTCCCGGCGACCATTGTGGTGGCGTGCTACATCTACGAGCAGCACTACCGGGAGAAATGGGAGCTCGCCCAGAACTGTTCCTGCCCTGGGGACAAACAAAAACCGAAGCCCGATTATGCTGTCTTTATGTTGAAGTATTTCATGTGCCTGGTCGTGGGAATCACCTCCGGGGTCTGGATTTGGTCGGGCAAGACCCTGGAGTCTTGGAGGCGGTTCACCGGGAGGTGTTGCCAGAGCGGGAAGCCCGTGGGTACACCCATGTACAGCGACGCCAACGCGGCTCTGACGGCACGGACCGGGGTGCCCAGTTCGGCTTCCTACCATAAACAAGTCCCGTTCTCGCATGTATGAAAGCAAAAGCGGCTTGCTCGAGGGGAGCAGGTAAGCGCAGCGTGACTTGAGTCCCCAACTGGAAAGATTGCAGTCACAGAACCAGGGGCTTTCTCTCATTTCGGTTCCAAGACTCTGCGCATCTCCCCCCTGTGATGTCTGACTCAGCCTCTGGTGTCACGCTTAACTATTTAATTTGAGAAACGATGGTTTCAGATCCATTCCGCTCGGTTGAACTGGGATATCATGTCCGACAGGTGTTTGTCGCTGGTTTCTAGGTAGCAGGACTTTTAAAAACCTGTGTAATGCTTTTTGTTTTAATTTCAGCAATGTGTGCACACAACTACTGAAGTGGGAAATACAAAGAAGCGACACGAAGGGAGGATCTACTTTTAAGACAGGTGGCTTGGGAAGCAAGACTCTGGTTTCAGGTTTTATTTTTGGAGGGCTTAAATCCACCCTTGTCTCTTTTGACACCCGTCCGTGCCAAAATCCCATGCCAAGGAGTCTCATAAAGGAACTTGGCATGTGTATTAGTTTCTCCTGTGCAGCTGCAAGGAAAGAGTTTAAACATTTAAAAAAATAGGAAGGGGTAGTGTGTGCTGCCTTATACTGAATCAGACCCTGGGTCCATCAAAGTCAGTATTGTCTACTCAGACTGGCAGCGGCTCTCCAGGGTCTCCAGCTGAGGTTTTTTACGCCTATTCACCTGGACCCTTTTTAGCTGGAGATGCTGAGGATTGAACCTGAGATCTTCTGCTTACCAAGCAGATGCTCTACCACTGAGTCACCGTCCCTCCCAAAACTGCATCAGTTTTGATGCGGAGGTTTCAAGGAAGCCGTCCCCCCCCTCCCGCCAGATCCAGAAGGAATGCAGCATCTTCACATGTGCTGCCCCCCCCTCTTTCTTGGCCCAAAGAAACACAGGTCAGGTGTTTCTAACATAACGCCCGAAAGCTGCTTTTAAACATAAACTAAACTTTGAAAATGTTTCCTGTCTCCCTGTCCCGGGGCACCAGACCCTTCAAAAACAGGGTGTGGAGGAGGGCGGTGGGAACGTTGTTAAATCCAAAACCCGTAACAGGTTTTTCTCAAAAGTTGATCTGAGTGCTTAATCTCCTTTGGCATAAAGGAAGGGAACCAGACAGCAATTGAGATGACGTGGTAAGGAAATTGCTTTGACCACAGTCCTGAAGCTGGCTGCCCAGTCTTAGGCGAGTTTATTCTGAAACGGAGCTCACGGAATCCAGTGGGACTTACCCCCCCCTAAGTAATTACCCCCCAGAATCTTAAAAACATGGGGGGAGGGAGACATTTGTTTCCTGGGACTGCTTTCTTCACCACACCCGTCTTATCTTTGTATCTCCTCTCCTGCCCGCCGCTTGTGGGATCCTATGGCTTTAATGCCTGGCTGCTATTTGTAAAAAAAAAAAGATGGGATCTGTACCAGAAATCTGTGTGAACACATATCTGTGAACTATAGTTGTTGTGCCTCTCCTCTCTCTTCCCCAGTAGAAAAGAGGACTCTACCACTAATGCGGTCTCCAAAAGTTGAATTCGCTGGGTCAAAGCAAAATTATGGGCGTGGATAATCACATATCGCCTCTCTTTACAGAGGGGGCTCGGCTCTGTCTGGGGCCCAAAGCGCTGGCTGCAGAGACCCCTTCTGTGTGGGTCTTATCCTCTGCAAGCTGACCCTGTCCCCACTAACAGCAAAGCAGTATTAGATCTGGCAGTGGGTCTCTTCCGATGCAAAAAAAATCTTTGCACTTCAAATGTCAATGAGAAAACAGGCAAAAAGGCTTTCCCCCATCACACACACAAGTTCTGCCCACCAGCTTATTCTGTGACACGTTCAGTCTGCAAAGAGAACGACAGTTTTATTAAGTGGTGGCCAAACTGTGGCTCAGGAGCCACATGTGGCTCTTTCGCACATATTGTGTGGCTCTTGAAGCTCCCACCACCCTGACAGCCAGCTTGGAGGCGTTCAAAGTTAAAGTTGCTTTCTTTCTACCTCCCCCTTTCTGCTCCCCATCTTCCTTCCTTCCTTCCTCCCTCCCTCCAACATCTGACATTCGTGTCTTGTGCTCTCAAACATCTGATATTTATTCTGTGTGGCTCTTACATTAAGCAAGTTTGGCCACCCTTGGTTTTATCGACCGCTGACCAAGTGAACAGCTCAGAGGCTTGGAGAGGGCTCAGCCTTTGTGAATGACATGGAGGGAGGGAATGTAGAGTGCTCCCTCCCCCCTTTTAGCCAGGACTTTGGGGGTAACCTCCTGCAGCAAGCTACAGCACTGGACAAGCCTGGGGAACGGTATTACTGTGACCGTTGGGTTGTTTTGTTTTTCTGTGGGCTGGCCAGTATGGGGAAATCCAGTGCTTGGGGTGTCTTGCCTGTGCGAATCAGCCATCGCAGGTCAAATACTTCCGATCCTTCCAAGACAATCCATTTTCACTGGAATTTGTGTGTGCGTCTCTTCCTTCCCCTCCTCAGAAGAAGTCGAATGCTTGCTTAATTCCATCTTCTGCTGAAAGCAACAGGGTGAAACGTAGGTAATGTCGGTTAGATTATACCCAGGGTTGTGAGAGAAAAATCCAAATTCAGTGCTGGGGCTTCAATGCTGTGGAACATTTATGTGGATAAGATTTCTGTCCGTGGGGTGTGACTTGCCTCCCCCCTCTCCTGGTAACCCCTAAAATGCTGCTTCTGGGTCACCTGCCCCCCCACCATTACCACATGAGTCTGAGGTCTGTGGAAAGCACCCTCCCTTTCTGCCATTGACAATTCTCAGCAGAATCCAACCTCTTCTCTAGCTTGCCGGCACAGTCTTTTTCACGAGAGTAGCTTTTTTATTCTTTATCCATTTACAGCCATCCAGCTTTCTAAAACTGTAACAGCACTTTTTGGGGGACTAGCAGATCCTCTCAGGCCCAGTTATGTAGGGCCACTGAGGTAATTCTCTGAGAACACCTGCTTTGTGGGGCATCTGTCTTGCGCCTGCTTACAGCACAGCAGGGAAGAGGCCTGGGGATTGGCTTCTTTCCCTCACAGAAGGCGGCTGCCCTGCGGCTGAGGAAACGTGAGAGGATTTGGACTACCTCCTCATGGCTGGGGGGTGGGGATGGGTTTGCTGGCGTTGGCTAAACAGAGTTTGCATTTGAGAGAAGTCACAGTTCACGGGTAGGATGGATGTGCCATAGGTGAAGTCAGAGGCTAAACATACACACGGTGCCTTGAGAAGCTAGATGGAGATGAGGCCGAAACCTGGCCCAGTCCATCCTGGAAGCGGTGACCCTCTAAAATCCTACCACAGAGAAGAAAGTGAGGGAAGCAGATCTTGGGAATTGCTTGGCTAATTTGGTGTAGGTTATCAGACGTGTGCCTGTTATGAGACGGGATTATCCAGCACACGCTCACTAAAAACAAGGACCTCAGCCCTTGAAGCAGAGATTTGGCTTTTAATTTAAGACAACAAAACGTTGCCACTGAAAGCACAGGAGTTAGAGAATTCAAGGAAAACTAAGGAAGACCACAGTGGTCGATCCAGACCACCAGGCAGAGGTGGACTTGCAACCCATAACATTTTCTTTGGGGAGAGTGGAACTTTAAGGGAAGGAAATTTCCTACTGCCAAGGTAATTGGTTCATTTAAAAATTTGCAGTGGCATCCCACCCTGAAATTCTTCTTTTTTGGGCACGGGGTGGGGTGGAATAGAATGGCTTTATTAAATAGAGATGCAGGATAAAAGTAAAGGAAAGGTCCCCTGTGCAAGCACGTCGTTTCCGACTCTGGGGTGACGTTGCTTTCACAATGTTTTCACAGCAGACCTTTTACGGGGTGGTTTGCCATTGGCTTCCCCAGTCATCTTCTACACTTGACCCCCAGCAAGCTGGGTACTCATTTTACCGACCTTGGAAGGATGGAAGGCTGAGTCAACCTCAAGCCGGCTACCTGAAAACCCAGCTTCCACCGGGAATCGACCTCAGGTCGTGAGCAGAGCTTAGGACTGCACTACTGCAGCTTTAACACTCTGCGCCACGGGGCTCTACAGGATAAAAACTAGGGTGCAAATTAGTGTGTAAGACCCAGCACAAGATGGAGGGTGGGCAAGGGGGCGGTCAGAGGGGGTGGGGGCCATCTTCACCAGCAGCATTTGCTGATCCAAGACTCTGACTTCAGCATTTTGAGGGTGATCTGGGGTCTGTGAGGACTTGTAGTGCTTCGACCACCCTCGCTAGCCTCATTGGCTTGCTGGTCTTCACCTAGCACAGTGACTGCTCTCCTAAGCTGACTCGAGAAGCCGTGAGAGAGCAGATTTATGATGGTGTTTAAATCGGTCCTAAGACTCTCGAGGCAGGACGCACAGACCCTGTGGCTTCCTGCTGACTCCCACCCTGAAAAACCTGTTGGTCCCTTAAGGTGCTACTAAACTCAAACCTAGCCGTTCTACCATGCATTATGTTCATCTTCTCTCATTAGCCTATCGCTCCTCTGGTACTCTCTCTGGTGCCAGTGGACTAAACCCTAAATCTGTGCAGTGAAGGAGAAGATCCTATCGGAAGAGTGTAGATTATATTTGATCATCTTCTGGTTCCTTCCAGTCCTGTAATCCTGCAGACAGGATACTTACCTCAGAAGTATGACAGAGATTAGCATGAATTACGACTGGTAGCTGAGGATCAGATTTCAAATTAACCTGAGGTGCCCTACCGTAGAGTTAAGAAAGCCTCAAGATGTGGCACTTGGCAGACGTAACAATCATTTTACCACCAGGTCCCTGTGGTACACACTGTCTGCCTCACATGGGCAAATAGGAGTGGCAGCATCATTCCATTCAGTACTCGGAAATGTCACTCAGGCTTGCATTGGGACCAATGTTCCCTCTAAGCTGTGGAGTCTTGTGAGCAAAAACTCTTTGTGAGCTACTGGCATTAAAGTTGTGAGCTCCTGCATAAATCAGCTTGCTCTGGGGCCATTTTGCCTGAGCTAAGACAAAAATGTGTGAGCCAGTGGCTGAAAACCTGTGAGCTAGCTCGCACTGACTCAGCTTAGAGGGAACACTGGTTGGGACTGAGATCCCTTGGTGGCTAAGCCCACTTCATGCTTTCGTGCACACAGCCTGGAAAATATGTTAGAAGAACCTGTACAGCAGTGTTGGATGTGCCTATGGTTTATTTAAAAATGCACACAGAGGCTGGCTATTCACCCCATAAATATTACTCAGTAGTTGCTCCTACATCCATCATCAGAGGGAAACAGTTAAGGTGTTGAGCACCAGGGGGATCTTTGCTTTTGCTGGACTCTTAGTAGAACAGCACAGAATACCTGGACACTCCGGCACTGAACACCAAGAACACAATCAAATGAGCTAGACGCTAACCCCCGTTGCCTGACGACAGGCTTTTTGTGTGTTTTCCTACTAGAAAGAAGATTGTACTGCACACTGGGCTAATGCAGGGGTGGCCAAACTGTGGCTCAGGAGCCATGTGTGGCTCTTTCACACATATTGTGTGGCTCGCAAACCTGTCAGCTGGCTTGGTGAAGGCATTTCTCTTTGCATCACTTCCCCAAGCCCTCCCTCCCTCCCTTCCAGCTCTCAAGCATCTGACATTCATATCTTGTGGCTCTCAAACATCTGATGTTTATTCTGCGTGGTTCATATATTAAGCAAGTTTGACCTCCCCTGGGCTAATGTGACAAGATTTATAACCATCCAGTCGGGCAATCTTACAGGGCAATCCACCAACAGACAAATTTCTTTAAAATGAAAAAAATCCACGTTATGTGATTAAACACAATTGGGACAGAGAGTACTTTATTTAAAGTTGGCAGTCAGCTAATGAGGAATGCCGTCTTCCTCCCAGGGGTCTAATGGGTGTGAAACGACATTTACACCTTTAAGGATGCGTTTGCAGTTATTACCAGTCTCCACAAAGTGTTTGGCTAAGATGCTTTTAAAGCAGCTCCCCAATTTTTAATTTAGTGCAAAGCCAGGAGCAGGCGAGGGCAGCTACATCTTTCTATCACCTGTGCAAAGTCCCCAGATTGCTTTACAGACACCCAGACAGACTTTGGACACTTGTGGTCGGTATTCCTGGTTATAAACTCAAATTGTCTTCATAAATCAACGCAGACACCGTTTTGTTTGGATAATACAATTAGTTTGTTTGTGCAACAGAAAAGAGTCAATGGATATTTGGAAAGTCTCCTCTCTCGAGGATATAATCCATTTGTGTCACCTTTTAGAGCTTTTCTTTTTAAAAAGCTCTCCTGAGGTACAGTTCACCTATCAGAATACATATTAAACCCAGCCTGATAATAATTTAAGAGGATACATTTTTCAGAGCCCTACAGGCAAGGTTAGCTCCCGTGAAAGGCATTAAATGGGGGAAGTATTGCTGGATGCTAGAGGGAAGAAAGACCAAAAAGCAACAAAGACAAAATGTTGTGGCTTTTCAACACACTTTCAAAGCACACATCGTTAGCCTCATCACTGACAAGGATACATTTGGGCCTGGACGTTATGTAGTCCGATACATTGGAAGGACAGAACTTAATTGTGCCACAGGTGTTAAGAGAGTTGTATTTTAAAAAAAGAATTTTGTATATACAGAATTGCTAAGTGGACTTTTGATACGGGTTTTGGGAAGCAGGTTGCAAGGTTCTCTTGAGGACAGGGATATGTGGCTTTGGGAATCATTCACTGGACCAGGGTGTGTGTGTGTGTGTGTGGAGAAACAAGACCTGGGCATTCAAATCACATTACTTGTCAGATTCATGTGTAGGTCCCACTGCTTTTTCAATTGTGCCTTCTCTAGATGGAACTTTTACATACTTTTTGCAAGACAATTAACAAAATCATACCAAAAGATGCTGTGGTGTTTTTTTTTTTTAAAGGAGAGGCTAGCTGATTCTGTAAAAAAGCTTTAAAGAGGATAATAAACCATCTTCAGACTGTCACCTTAATCCTGGCCTGATCATGTATATCGCAACGACAATTTAAGGGATTTGTTCTCTAATTCAAGAAAACAAAAATGGTTGGAGACTTGTTAAAAAATTAAGTCATTTCCTGTGGCATTCCACATACTGCTTCAAAAATAGCAGTCATGCAGAAATGATACACGTGTTTTTTTTGGGGGGGGACACATTTTGTTCTATGTAGAGAAGAAGATCCATTAGAAGAAGAAGACCGTAGATTTATACCCCCCCCCCTTCTCTCCGAATCAGAGTTTCAGAGCGGCTTACAATCTCCTTTATTTTCCTCCCCCACAACGGACACCCTGTGGGGTAGGTGGGGCTGAGAGAGCTCTCCCAGAAGCTGCTCTTTTAAGGACAGCTCTTCAAGAATTGTGGCTGACCACCTAAGGCCATTCCAGCAGCTGCAAGTGGAGGAGTGGGAAATCAAACCCGATTCTTCCAAAAAAGAATCTATGCATGCACTTAACCACTACACCTGAGATTTGGGCGCTGGCAAAAGACAGGCGTGGCGCTGGAGACTAGTGTCCGGGGGCAAAAGGACAATCTTGTATATAAGACACGCTTGGAGCATTGAACAGTTTCTGACACCTATTGCGATGCATTGGTCTAGCTCATGAGCTCTCGTTTTTAAATTCTGCACCAAGGCCCCCAATTTGGTATGAAGTCACACCTAGCTTTGCCCCTCCCACCAAAAGGGATTGCAGTTTGTGTTTGATCACGTCTGTAAGTTTCTTAATTGAATTTTTAAAAGATTCAAAAAAATCACAAATAGGGTTGCCAGCTCTAGGCTAGAACATACCTGGAGATTGTGGGGGTGGAGCCTGAAGAGGGCGGGGTTTGGGGAGGAACTTCAATCAGAATTGCAGAGTTGGAAGGGGCCATACAGGCTATCTAGTCCAATTGAGCTCCGTGGCGCAGAGTGTTAAAGCTGCAGTACTGCAGTCCTAAGCTCTGCTCATGACCTGAATTCGATGCCCGGTGGAAGTTGGGTTTTCAGGTAGCCAGCTCGAGGTTGACTCAGCCTTCCATCCTTCCCAGGTTGGTAAAATGAGTACCCAGCTACTGGGGGGAAAATGTAGATGACTGGGGAAGGCAATGGCAAAGAAAGGAAAGGTCCCTTGTGCAAGCACCAGTCGTTTCTGACTCTGGGGTGACGTTGCTTTCACAATGTTTTCACGGCAGACTTTTTACGGGGTGGTTTGCCATTGCCTTCTACACTTCCCCCCCAGCAAGCTGGGTACTCATTTTACCAACCTCGGAAGGATGGAAGGCTGAGTCAACCTGGAGTCGGCTACCTGAACCAGCTTTCGCTGGGATAGAACTCAGGTCTTGAGCAGAGAGTTCAGATCACTACTGCAGTACTGCTTCTTTACCACTCTGCACCGCGGGGCCGCTGCAGTGGCAAACCACTCCATAAAAAGTCTGCCATGAAAACGTTGTGAAAGCAACGTCACCCCAGAGTCAGAAACAACTGGTGCTTGCACAGGGGACCTTTCCTTTCCAATGCAGAGCAGCACTGTTGGCCAAACTGTGGCTTGGGAGCCACATGGGGTTCTTTCACACATATTGTGTGGCCCTCGAAGCCCCCGCTGCCCCGTCGGCTGGCTCGGAGAAGGCATTTCTCTCTTTAAAAATCACTTCTCCAAGCCACCTAGCAGCTTGGAGAATGTATTTAAAGTTGCTTTCTTTCCACCTCCCCCCATCTATTTGCCATCCTTCCTTCCTTCCTGCTTTCAGACATCTGTCGTTTATTCCACGTGGCTCTCTTACGTTAAGCAAATTTGGCCACCTCTGGCGTAGATCACCCCTGACAAGTGTTTATCCAGCCGCTGCTTCAAGACTGCCAGGGGAGAGGAGCTCACCACCTCCCTCGGTAGCTGATTCCACTGTTGAACAACAACTCTTACTGTCAAAAAGTTTTTCCTGATATCCAGCTGGTACCTTCCTGTCCTCCCACTATTGTGAGTCCTCTCCTCTGCCGACAACAGGAACAGCTCCCTGCCCTCTAAGCGGCAGCCCTTCAGATACTTATCGAGAGCAGTCATGTCTCCCCCTCAACCTGCTCTTCTCCAGACTGAACATCCCCAAGTCCCTCAGCCCATCCTCATAGGCAGGGTTTTTTTCTTTTGTAGCAAGAACTTCTCTGCATATTCGGCCACACCTCCCTGATGTAGCCAATCCTCCAAGAGCTTACAGTAGGCCCTGAACTAAGAGCCTTGTAAACTCTTGGAGGATTAGCTACATAAGAGGGTGTGGCTTAATATGCAAAGGAGTTCCTGCTACAAAAAAGCCCTGCTCATAGGGCTTGGTCTCTGAGTATTTTGCCGTAGAGTCCACCTTCCAAAGTGGTCCCTTTTCTCCAGGTGAACTAATCTCTCGCCAGGAGGTCAAGTTGTAACAGCGGGAAATCTCCAGTCACCACCTGGAGGTTGGCAGCCCTACGCACAACCACAGTTCAAGCGCAAGGGGGGCGGAATTTCTTTTAAAATAAAAGATGTCCGCCATATCCATTCTGCAGCCGTCCCAAGATCAGACGTTCCTAAAAATAACCCTGCTCGTCCCATTTTGTGGAGAAGCGAAGGAAACTCGAGCTTGTTTTTAGAGACTCTTTGGAGGACAGTTACGAGAAAAAGAAGACAAGCATAGTTGTGTTTTTCTAATTTGTGTTTGTGGTGACTGGGGGGGGACAGCAAAGGAGGGGGGACAGGAATGTATTCGTTCTGGAAAGGAAACACTCCATAAACAATTGAGGCATTTCTGCTCAGTAGCAACAGCTCGTTGGATGCAGGGGAGGGGGGCAGGGAGGGCTGAGGGGGTCTTCAAGAAGTTTCCCATGAGGTAAATATTTCTTCAACAATAGATCTCCAACAAGTCCTGCTGGCCAGGCCTGGGATTTCTGAAGTAATCTCAATAGGAAGCATTCGCCTCCTCCTTGTGGATCTACTTCTATGGGCACAGCAGACAACAAAACCCAAACTTATTACTACACCAAGCCAACCCCTCACCACCTAAAAGCAATCATTTCCCCGCCACCACCACACACACTCACATGAAAATATCCAGTTGAAACGCACTCGTTCCGTTTTGAAACCACTCGCACGATCAGAGAATACACTTATGGTCAACCAAAATGGGGTGGGAAAAAGAGAAAAATTAAGCCGCACCCGGGAGTTTGTGTACCAGAACGGGCAGCAGGTGTCAAAGCAGTGTGGTTTAATGGTTAGAGCGGAAGCAGGGTTCGGAAGCAGAGCGGAAGCTGCGGAAACTCACTGGCTGATCTTGGGTCAGTCACGGAATCTCGGCCTAACCGAAAGATAAAATGGAGGAGAAGGGACCAGCATGCCCCTGTGAGCTCCTGGTGGTTTAGAAGACAACAGTTTACACTGCAAATGACCAGGTTGGATCTTGTGTCTTGTTCCCAGTAAACACGAACTAATTGCTTCAACAGAAGTTTCTTTACTTGGCAGGGGGGGAGTGTCGGCTTCAACCAAATGATGGATGTTTCCCACGTCCAAACATTTACAGGCTGAGTTCTCAAAAGAAAACAACTATAGTCCCTTTTTTACTGAGCAGGTATAACGGGCAAGTGAGAAAGAGGTTAAACTAGCTCAGGGGTGGCCAAACTTACTTAATGAAAGAGTCACACAGAATAAATGTCTGATGTTTGAGAGCCACAAGGTATGAACAAATATTACACATGCATCTTTATTAAAACTATTCTTTGCACAGAAAGATAAAATACATATTTATGCACTTTACAATATGGCTATGCTAGGAGGAGACTTAAAAAAAAAGCTGGGAATAACAGTCCATATAAGACCAGCATAAGGAAAGAACTGGGAATTATTTTTCGCACTAGTGGGAGAAGGAAACAAATGTACAGAAATGCAGGGGGTGTGGCCTAATATGCAAAAGAGTTCCTGCTGTTTTTTTCCTACAAAACAGCTCTGCACATATATCATATAAATCACTACCATTATGCATCTCTCTTTGCCTTGACACCAAGATTAGTAAATACAAGATCGATGAAACTAACAGTGAACCCTGTGCCATCCTTTTTCCAGGGGCTTCCTTGGCCCTTGTGCTTTCTTTTCCTGTTTTAGGTCTCCGCGTGACCTCTATAGCGGAGGAGAAGAGCTTGCAGCTCTGCCTATTTCCCTCTCCTTTCCTCTTCACACACGGCAGAAATAATCGCCTACCTATGGATCAGCAGAGGCTGACTGAGGTCCCAATGCTAAGCATGCTTACCTCTTAGAACGGCACAATATGTGTGAAAGAACCTTTGGCTCCTGAGTGTCAAACAATGTTTTGACATACTGTTTGACCCCGAGCTGCAGTTTGGCCACCCCTGAACTAGCTCATTGGGTTTTAAACAGTGTGGAACCTGTAAGGACTTGCAGGGTTCTCCATTTTGTTTATTTTTATATCCCTCCTTTCTGCCCACTGGGGACCCAGAGTGCCGTACATCATTCACCTCTCTTCCATTTTATTCTCACAACACCCCTACAAGGTAGGCTAAGCTGCAAATGTGTGACTGGCCCAAGGCCACCCAGCAAACTTCCATGGTAGAGCAGGGATTCAAACCTGGGTCTCCCAGATCTTAGTCGAACTACTTAACTGTTCCACCACACTAGCTTTCTGCATCCCCTTTACTCACCTGATTTCATCCTTCTCTTTTCCTGGCAGCCCCTCTGCCCTTTCCCTGCTTTTTTTCTTCCTGCTCACCAAACCTCTTTTTTTACTGGCACCCCCAGTCTTCAACTTTATTTTTTTTAAAACCGAGTTTGAAGTCAGTGACACCTTTAAGACCAAAAAAGTTTTATTCAGGGCTTTTTTTGTAGCAGGAGCTCCTTTGCATATTAGGTCACACCCACCCCCAAGACTCTTTTTTGTAAGCTCTTGGAGGATTGGCTACATCAGGGGTGTGTGGCCTAATATGCTTCCCCTCTTTGCTGGGAAAAAGATTGGCCAAATTGCATCTGTAATTTTGTGGCAGGGCGTTTGACCTTTTTTTTTTTTTTTAAAGTGTGAAGATTATCCTGCAAAATTTGGGGTTTTCTCAGGTTTGTAGGACCTGTCTTATCCATTCATGGATATAACCATCACTCCACGCCCCCACCCTACCCTTCCAGATAGGGCCACATTAAGAAATAGACATATTGATGCAGTGTAAATGTTAGTTATTTCCTATGATCAGGGCTTTTTTTTTGGTGGCAAAACCAGCAGGGACTCATTTACTTATTAGGCCACACCCCCTGGTGCCAAGCCAGCCAGAACTGGCAGCTTGGAGAATGCATTTAAAGATAAAGTTGCTTTCTTTCTACCTCTCCCGCCCCATCTATTTGCTTTCCTCCCTCCCTCCCTTCCTGTCTTGTGGCTCTCAAACATCTCATGTTCATGTCTTACAGCTCTCAGACATCTGACGTTCATGTCTTGTGGCTCTCAGACATCTGACATTCATGTCTTGTGGCTCTCGGACATCTGGCGTTTATTCTATGTGGCTCTTACATTAAGCAAGTTTGGCCACCTCTGGCTTAACAGTTCATGGGTCCATAAAAATGGGGAAGAATGCAAAGGTGTCCAATTCTTCCAGGTTTTCAGAGCTATTACGCCTCTGTTGGAAGTGGCGGCTGAGAGGTGATACCATCTTCAAGTACTTAAAGGGCTGTCATATAGAGGATGGTGTGGAATTGTTTTCTGTGGCCCCAGAAGGTAGGACCAGAACCAATGGGTTGAAATTAAATCAGAAGAGTTTCTGGCTCAATATTAGGAAGAACTTCCTGACCGTTAGAGCGATTCCTCAGTGGAACAGGCTTCCTCGAGAGGTGATGGGCTCTCCTTCCTTGGAGGTTTTTAAACAGAGGCTAGATGGCCATCTGACAGCAATGCAGATCCTGTGAATTTAGGGGGAGGTGTTTGTGAGTTTCCTGCATTGTGCAGAGGGTTGGACTAGATGACCCTGGAGGTCCCTTCCAACTCTATGGTTCTATGAATTGGCTGTTAATTTAAAGACTCAGTTACTGCCAGTTTGAGTGATAATAAAAAATATTATTGTATGGCATTGTGTGCAGTCTAGCCAGGAGATCCTAAGATTGTCCAGCAGCCAGACGTTCTAGCTCTTTGGCATTATGCACCACTAGGTGGCGAGCTAGACTTGTTTTTTTAGGCAAGAGATGATTCAGAGGCGGTTTGCACAGCCCTGGTTGCCCTTCCCATTCCTAACCACAGCTGATCCTGCTTAGCTTCTGAGAGCTGACGAGATCAGGCTAGCCAGGTCAGTGTGCCAGCCTGAACAGACAATACTGACCTTGATGGACCAATGGTCTGATTTCAGTCTAAAGCAGATTCATTTTTGCTCAAGTTCTGTTGCAAGCCTCATTGTGGGGCACTGGGAAAGCTGCCACAATGCATCCACCTAGCTTGCTTGTCAGGTTGGCCATGAAGCTAGAGTTTAATGCAGGGGTGGCCAAACTTTGGCTCGGGAGCCACATGTGGCTCTTTCACACATATTGTGTGGCTCTCGAAGCTCCCAGCACCCCATTGGCTGATTTGGAGAAGGCATTTGTCTCTTTAAATCTCTTTTCCAAACTAAGCCAGCTGACAGCTTGGAGAATACATCTAAAATTGCTTTCTTTCAACCTCTCCTTCAGTAATATATTTTCCTTCCTTCCTTCTCCCAAACATCTGACATTCATGTCTTGTGGCTCTCAAATATCTGACGTTTATTCTATGTGGCTTTTACACTAAGCAAGTTTGGCCACCCCTTAACAGAAAGGTGAGTGTCCTGTCGAAATGCAAAGTATAAGCCAGCCCTCCTGATCCTTTCATCTGGGTGAATTCAAGTGTTATCTGCTGCGAGACAACACAGAAGATAAATGGCCCGTCTTCCTCCAGGAAAGGAAATGCTACTTGAGGCTATGAATATTTTTTGCAGCGACTCAGGAAAGCCCTCAAAATGCAAGGAAGGAAGAAGTATATGCACATGTGAGACAATGCTTGGCACTGAGGCACACAAAACCCCCGTTGAACTGATAAGAGTGCGTGGACTCTTATCTGGGAGAACCGGGTTTGATTCCCCACTCCTCCACCTGCATCTGCTGGAATGGCCTTGGGTCAGCCATAGCTCTGGCAGAGGTTGTCCTTGAGAGGGCAGCTGCTGTGAGAGCCCTCTCAGCCCCACCCACCTCACAGGGTTTCTGTTGTGGGGGGAGAAGATATGGGAGATTGTATACGGCTCGGAGTCTGATTCAGAGAGAAGGGCAGGGTATAAATCTGCACTCTTCTGCATGGTTCCAGTCATGTTTCACATGGCATTTTCACCCGGCCTCCTCCTCCTCCTGTACTTGAACATCTACTTTCTCCCCTTCACTTGCTTTACGCTTCTGTTGCACAAGCAGACTACCTGCCAAGCCGACCTGAAGAGGTTTCAATATGTAATTACCTTGGAGACAAAAAATACATACAAAAGAGGTCAGCTGTTCAAGAGGGTCCTCACCCCATGGGTTAGATCTTGACCTCTAGATGAACCTCCAATTACCCTCATAACTAATTTTTAAAGTATAGTCACACAGTGAAAAAGAATATGAGACAAAACCCTCACGTCCCTGGTTGGCTCACGCCTCGCTGTGAAGAACTCTTCTCTGCCTGAGGAAAAAGCAGACGTGTGCTCCACAGCTGAAATTCTACTACAGTTTTTTGAGGATGTACCTAGTTATTTCTTGGTCCTCTTCCCCCCACGCCCCAACTTGCTCTATCTCAATCTCAAAAGTTAAGCAGGGTGAGTACCTGGATAGGAATATCCACCAAGGAAGTCCAGAGTTGCTTCACAAAGGCAGCCAATGTCAAAACCACCTCTTCTCTCTTGCCTTGAAAACCCCACACCAGGCTGCTGGGACAGCTGTGGCCATGAAGTAGAAATCAGATAAACATCCAGATATTAACCTCTGGCATAAAAAACTATGGTCTACCTATGCCATGGCCAAGACAACAGACAATATTACTCAGCTTGAACAGCCTCTCTCCCCTAATTTCTATGCTGTCTGGTCTCCTATTCTACCTCCCAAGAAGCAATTCCTAATGTAATTAATGACTTGTCTTTGTGGTAATGTCTTCTGCTGGAGTCAAATGGATTTACGCTTTTTATTCCTTTTTAATGTTAGTTATAGGTGTATTTCATTAATTGTTACATGACTTATTAGACTTTGTCTTGTACGTTTTGTTATAATATTTGCTCTATGTAAGCACTATGGTTGTGATGTGTATGGTATATACTTTGATAGAAAATACAATACATTGGGGGGTTTTTTGGAAAGAAATAAAACCTCATGCCAGCAGGTATGTCGAACTCATTTGTCATGAGGGCCAGATCTGACATAAACGAGACCTTGTCAGGCTTGGCCGTGTGTGTCCTAAAATGTAATGCCAGGTAGTGGAGATATAAACTTTATAAAGGACACAAGCACAATTAAAGCTTTTTTAAAAAACATAAAACATGCTTAAAACATTAGCACTTGTTGGTCTTAAAGGTGCTTTCTTGGTATCTCTCCCATAGGAATCAGGGAGCTGGGCAAAGGAAACTCTGGCTCTTTCCTTCCTTCCCCAGGGAAGCAGGAGGGGATCCTCAGCCAATAGAAGGAAGAGAGGCTTGGCTCAGTAGCTCTGCTTTGCAACAGAGATCCAGGCAAAGCAAGATTTTACCCCCCCCCCCCAGGAGGAGCTTCAGTCAAGGGAGAAAATAGAGGATTTATTCTGTAGCTCCTGTGCGATTGAGCAAGCCTGGCTAGGCAAGCTGTGGTGCAGAAGGAAGCAAGAGAGGGAGAAGGAAGCAGATGACAGCAAATTGCTCGGGGGGCCTGATAGGAGCCCTCCAGGGACCTAATTCATCCCCCAGGCCACGATTGACACCCCTGCCCGACAGGGTCAACATGAGACAGATGTGATAGGACAGCTCTTTGTGCATACACCCCTCTCGGGATATCCACCTCTCTTCGCCAATGCAGCGCTGGCCACCAGTTTGAGGAGAATGGACAAGTCTTACAAGTATCGAACTGCTGGGTGAAAGATCTGTGAACTGTGGAGAAGGTCAAGAGGGCAGCCATTCCCTTCTCTCCCACTTCCTCAATTGGTCCCCATCCTGCTCACCCTCCCATAGAACCCTAATACGCTCGCCTAAAATGTCACTCAGGCCCAGGTGATCTGGTGACCGCTCACTGGATGCAAGCAATCAGCAGACGCTACCGAAACCCTTGCATGTTGAAGGACCCGAACTTGCATTCTTATCAAGATGGGTAGTCATGTTCATCTGTCTGTAGCAATAAAAAAGAACAAGAGACCAGGGGCACCTGAAAGTCTAACACAATTTGTAGCAGGGTACAAGCTTTCGATAGTCACTGCTCACTTCCTCAGATACTGGACTCTTTTCTACAGCATTCTAACCGGTTAAATTTGAGTCCAGCCGCATGGCGGAGACCAATAAGAAACCAACACAACTGCCCTCTGAAAGTGCTTCACCCCCCCCCCCTTCCCCGAATGCATTGCAGAACAACCCAGAACAGGGGTGGCCAAACTGTGGCTCTTTCACACATATTGTGTGGCTCTCTAAGCCCCCACGATCCTACTGGGCAGCTTGGAAAAGGCATTTGTCTCTTTAAATCACTTCTCCAAGTCAAGCCAGCTTGGAGAATGCATTTAAAGTTGCTTTCTTTCCACCTCCCATCTTCCTTCCTTCCTGTCCTGTGGCTCTCCAACATCTGACATTTATTCTATGTGGCTCTTACATTAAGCCAGTCTGGCCACCCCTGACCCAGGTCAGCAACTTGTCACTAGCACGAAGACCTCCGTGAAGGTTTGTCTAGAACAGGGGTGGCCAAACTTGCTTAATGTAAGAGCCACATAGAAGAAATGTCCGATGTGTGAGAGCTGCAAGATATGAACATCAGATGTTGGTGAGCCGCAAGACAGGAAGGCAAATAAATGGGGGGAGGGAGAGGTGGAAAGAAAGCAACTTTAAATGCATTCTCCAAGCCAACCGGCTTGTCTTAAAGAAGTGAATTAAAGAGAGAAATGCCTTCTCCCAGCAGGCCAGTGGAGGTTTCAAGAGCCACACAATATATGTCCAAGAGCCACAGTCCCTCCCCACAATGGTAACGATGTTAATCTGCAATAGAGCTTTTGAGATTCAAGCGCAGTAGCATCTTAAGAGACTGCCGTGATCTTCAGGGTGTTCCCTGACCCCGGCAGCCCAGGCAAGCCTGATCTCATCAGATCTAGGAAGCAAAGCGTGGCAGAAACTTAAAAAAACTGGCAAATGATACTCATTACAATATTAGTTCCCTCCAAGACAATGGTCATGATGTGGTGTAGCCACATTGACTCTTGAAAGCCTGTACTGAGGGGTGGCCAAAATACGGCTTGGGAGCGACATGTGGCTCTTTTACACTTATTGTGTGGCTACCAAAGCTCCCCCCCACCCCGTCAGCTAGCTTGGAGAAGGTGTTTCTGTCTTTAACTCACTTCTCCACCCTGTCGCCTGGCCTTTAAAGCTGAAGTTGCTTTCTTTCCGACTCCACCTCCCCCATCTCTTTGCCTTCCTTCCGGCTCTCAAACATCTGACGTTTATTCTACGTGGCTCTTACGTTAAAGCAAGTTTGGCCACCCCTCGCCTATACCTTAATGGAGCTAGTTCAGGGATCTTCTGCGTGCCCTACTGGAAAGAGCAGGAAATCTAAGGCAGCCGGGCTTTGCCAAAGCTGAGAACATAAGAGAAGCCATGTTGGATCAGGCCAATGGCTCATCCAGTCCAACACTCTGTGTCACACAGTGGCCAAAAAACCCAGATGCCATCAGGAGGTCCACCAGTGGGCCAGGACACTAAAAACCCTCCCACTGTTGTCCCCCCCACAAGTACCAAGAACACAGAGCATCACTGTCCCAGACAAAGAGTTCCATCTATACCTTGTGGCTAATAGCCACTGATGGACCTCTGCTCCATATGCTTATCCGATCCCGTCTTGAAGCTGGCTATGCCTGTAGCTGCCACCACCTCCTGTGGCAGAGAATTCCATGAGTTAATCACCCTTTGGGTGAAGAAGTACTTGGGAGTTGATCCCATGGCTTAAACTGGGTGGGGGTGGGGGTGAGAGAAGGTACCTTCAGACAGAGAAAACACAAAAAAGTATGCTGCTGATACCTGGTCTTAATTAAAATAGAGTTTATTATTAGCTTCTCTCTTTTTTTTAATACAAACATGAGAAAGGGAACAGTCACCCGAAGATGTAGCGTTTTGTTTCAAAATTCAAATTTTGTGATCAATACCTGAAGCCGCAGACCGTAAACTGCCCGCCTGGAGCCGGCCGAGTGAAATACTGCGTGAGACCAACAGTCAGTGTGCCAGAGGACACCCCCTGAGCGACTGGGGCGTGGGATTCCGTGGAACTCAAAGGCACCCGACCGAAAAGGGGGGGGGGGGCTGTACAAGAGTCGGTGGGACCCCTGACGGATGGGGGAGGTTTCCAAAAGGACATGTGGCTGGAGTGTTCTGACCCAGAGGCAAAGCGCTGCTCAGTTTTAGGCGTCGGAAGTTTGGGGTTTTTTTTACTTAGCATCAATTGCTGTTCTGAACCGGCAAACTACATTTAGGAGGTAAGCCGGCTTTCAAGGTTGGCTTCCAGAGTGAGTGGCATTGAATTACTACATTTTTTGACTGTTTTGAAAGCAATTGTGGAAGATCACTGTTTTTCCTCCCCTCCCCCCCCCAAGAAGTCAAGAACCCTCAACACGGTTTCCAGTTTAAGGCCTTGTGAAAACCTTTTTTTTTTGGGGGGGGGGAGGGGGGGCACGAAGGGGAATCAAAGCAGGCCTGCTCTCCTACACCAGTTTATTGTAGTGAAAATTTCAGCAGCGCAGCCTTAAGTTGTCTGTCCGTGGCCGACATTTGTTTGAGCCAAGCATTCGACAGAAATCTAGTTCAGCGTTTCAGGCAAAGTAGTGTGCAATGGACTGCATCTCCCCCGGGGCTTGACAGCAAGTAGGAGAACAAGAGAAGCACCATAGCTGACAAGAAATGGACCCTGACCCGTTGGTTGTTGGTTCCCTCCTCAACCCCCCGCCCCCCGCCCATGCTAGCAAACCACCAGAATGCCATTCCTCTACTCCTGCCCCAAACGCTTCCGAATCCCTTGAAGATCTCCAGTCAAGAGACTGCACTTCACCCAGGGAACGCCGCCTGCTACTCGGCACCAGGGATGGAATTCTAGCAGGAGCTCCTTTGCATATTAGGCCACACACCCCTGCTGTAGCCAATCCTCCAAGAGCTTACATGGCTCTTTTTTGTAAGCTCTTGGAGGAATGGCTACATCAGGGTGTGTGGCTTAATCTGCTAGAATTCCACCCCTGCTTGGCACCCTCTTGGTCTTAAAGCACTGGCGTAGCAGGTATGCGGCAGAGGCTGGCAGGAGAGAGGGCCTTCGGTTGTCCTCAGCGCTACCGTTATTGGCTCCAGACTGGCGTCATACTGCATCCTGGGAGTCCCAGCCATTCACGCTGCCCCCTGTCTCCAAAAGGCGGCCACAGCAGCGGGGTCCTGGGCAACCCAAGGGGAAGAGCGTTGCGACTAGAGAGTCGTGTTAATGTTCAAAATCCTAAAATTTAAAACTAGTCATTATTTTTTTTTCTTTAAAAAAAACAAACAAACCTCACGTAGTTCACAGCTATAGGCCTACACAGTAAGCAAACATCTGTGCGTCAGAGGGGGGAGGGGGAGGAGAAGAAGAGGACACAGAAAAAAAAATCTTCAAAAAGTTTCTGCACCTCTGGAGTTTCAAAGGGGGGTGCCGGTTTGAGGAGGTCCCATCTTTTCTTCCCCCCACGCTCCTCTGGCTCTGGGGCCTCCCGGGCTGCATTCGCTCGCCCCTGCCCCCCCTGGCTGGAAGACACCCTTCACGGCCTGCTCGCGGACTGACGGCGGCAGCGGCTGCGGTGTTCCCAGTCCGGAGGAATACGCCGGCTCGTCACAGCGTTCCCGTCTCTCAGGAAAGGATGGCGTTAGAACGGCGAATCCCGACTAAGTTATCGGCGCTGAAAGATCGCCTCATAGCAGCTTTCGACAAGTCCTTGTATTTGTCCTCGCACAGCCGGGAGATCGCCTGGAACAACCACATGCGGACAGAATCAATGGATGCACCCCGGAAGGGCCCAAACGCAGCTTTCCTTGTTAAAACAGTGAAACTTCCCCAGTGGTGGCCAGGAGCATGGTTTGACTGGCAAAAGAACTGGGAAGAGGAGGATTTACAAGGGTAGTCAGTACCCACTTAGCTTCTCATTGGCTTACCTGATTAACAGGGGTGGAATTCTAACAGGAGCTCCTTTGCATATTAGGCCACGCCCCATGATGTAGCCAATCCTCCAGGAGCTTACAGGGTTCTTATTACAGAGCCTACTGTAAGCTCTTGGCGGATTGGCTACATCAGAGTGTGTGGCCTGATATGCAAAGGAGCTCCTGCTGGAATTCCACCCCCGCTGATTAACATTAAAAACAAAACAAGGTGTATGTTAATCTTAATGATAGTAGGCAAGTCTACCAGCTTTTAGAATTTTGATGGGGGAGGCAAAGATGTTCTCTGGAGAGCACCATCTGGGGGTGCTGAACTCCAGGATCCCTGGGAATTACAGCTCATCTCCAGACTACGTCGAGCAGTTCTCCCGAAAAGGGATGCTTCGGAGGGTGGACTCTGTAGTCTTGTACCCTGCTGAGGGCCCTGTCCTCCTCAGGCCCCACCTCCCAAATCTCCAGGTGTTTCCTAACCTGGATCTGGCAGCCTTAAGCCCACTTCAGGCGGTTCTGCAGAGGTTTCCATAATGATGATATCGGATTTATATCCCAATCTATACTCTGAATCTCAGAGCGGTCACAATCTCCTTTACCTTCCCTCCCACCCCGCCCACAACAGACACCCTGTGAGGTGAGTGGGGCTGAGAGAGCTCTTGCAGGAGCTGCCCTTTCAAGGACAACCTCTGCCAGAGCTATGGCTAACCCAAGCCCATTCCAGCAGGTACAAGTGGAGGAGTAGGGAATCAAACCCGGTTCTCCCAGATAAGAGTCCACACACTTAACCACTACACCAAACTGGCTCTCAAGAAAGAAAGGAAAGAATCGAGAGGGCGTGTCTTTTAATTGAACTGAACAGTTATATATATATATATATACACACACACACATACATATACAGGCTTATTTCCAGTCTGATTTTTTAAAAAAAAAACTATCCTACTGAATTACCCTCAGGCTGTTTCCCATGAATGCCCATATCGGGATGCTGGCCTCCAGCAGGGACCTGGGGGTCTGACCCCCCTCCAATTACAGCCCCTTTTCCAGACTGCAGAGATCAGTTCCCTTGGAGGAAATGGCAGCTTTGGAGGGTGGGCTCTGTGGCATCGTACCCCGCTGAGGTCCCCGTCCTCCCCAGGCTCCACCCCCAAATCTCAAGAAGTTGCCCAACCTGGATCTGGCAAGCCACCTCCCCAGTGGCCAGGAGAGAACTGGTAACCCGAGCAGCCGAGAGGAGAGGCGTCCTCCTGTTAGACTCAACTCACTCTGAACGCCTATTCTTGCACGTCAGTGAAGCTGCAGTTCTTTGTTTAAAAAGGTAAAGGAAAGGTCCCCTGTGCAAGCACCAGTCGTTTCCGACTCTGGGGGGACATCGCATCAGGACATTTTCCCAGCAGCCTTTTTTACGGGGTGGTTTGCCATTGCCTTCCCCAGTCATCTACGCTCCACCCCCAGCAAGCTGGGTACTCATTTTACCAACCTCGGATGGATGGAAAGGCTGAGTCAACCTGGAGCTGGCTACCTGAACCCAGCTTCCGCTGGGATCGAACTCAGGTCGTGAGCAGAGAGCTCAGACTGCAGTACTGCAGCTTTACCACTCTGCGCCAGGGGTAGTTGCCCCTTTAAGGAGCACATGGCCAAGCAAAACTGAATTGCCAAACTGCAACTGCAGCATTCCCTTGCCTTTTCTTGGAACGCCTGGTTGGCTTGATGTCCAACCCAACATCTTAGTTTAGACATGCCTGCAGGTCCCTCGCTCTGCTCAGGTGCGCCTGGGAGAGCAGAGAAGTTAGGGCCAAGCAGGCCACACCTTCCTCCGGAGCCCTCTGCCCAAATACCCTTTCCAGCCTAATTTTTGGTTCCTGCTTTTTGATTGACGAAAACATCCCGGTTGCCCGTGCAGATTAAACAGCAGGGCATGTTAACAGCGCTTGAAACATCACGAGTGGCACATTGAGCCAAACAGAAAGCGAAGACTGGAGTTAACAGTGCAAATAACTTTTATTGTGTAGAAGTATACATGAGGATATCTAACTCTCATTGGCCTGAATAGATTGCCTCATTCTCCCCACGGCAAGACTGTGTCTTGTGCGGTCGCATGAGTTCGCAAGTCACTGACGTATGAACTATGCGTCATCATGGCTGGTGGAAAACTTACACGAAAGGAAAACTTGCGCTAAGGCTTTTGTGTATGCAGCCAGTTTGTACTTTTAAACCTGTATTTTTGCAAACTGGTATTTGTTTTGATATTGGGATTAGGTATTTATTGCTGAACCATGACTGTTGTTTTAAACAATACTTTAGTATCTCTATGTGCATTATTAAATTAAATACCGGTGGTTTGAACATTTGTCCTACATTCATAAAAAAAAGGTAGCCCCCTGTGCAAGCACCAGCCCTTTCTGACTCTGAAGTTACCTTGTATCATGACTTTTCACGGCAGACTTTTTACGGGGTGGTTTGCCACTGCCTTCCCCAATCATCTACACTTTCCCCCCCAGCAAGCTGGGGACTCATTTTACCGACCTCGGAAGGAAGGAAGGAAGGCTGAGTCAACCTCAAGTCAGCTACCTGAACCCAGCTTCCGTCGGGATCGAACTCAGGTCGCAAGCAGAGAGCTCAGACTGCAGTACTGCAGCTTCACCACTCTGCGCCATTCATAGTTATATTTTAATCTTTTTTTTGTTGTCCCAAACTCTTTGGTTACCCTTCTTGCATGGGATTATTTTTCTCCCCCTCCCCCTTTTTTTGAAAACCTGCACTATGCTTTAGTTTCTTGACCATGGGGTTCACACTGTGTGAGGGGTTAACGTGAGAAATGGCCCAAGCCAGAGCGCATTTGTCTGCCAGTGGCCACTAAATAAAAGGGAAGAGAGAAGAGCTCCCGCTGACTACCCACAACCAATGTTCCCTCTAAGCTGCAGAATCTTGTGAACAAAAATTCTACTTTGTGAGCTCCTGGCACTAAAGCTGTGAGCTACTGCATAAATTATTGTGCTCTGGGACCATTTTTCCTTTGCTAAGACAAAAATGCGTGAGCTGGAGGCTAAAAATCTGTAAACTAGCTCATGCTAACTCAGCTTAGAGGGAACACTGCGCATAACTGGTTAACCCTTTGCTCTTGGAAGCTGGAAGCCAGAAGTACCTCCCTGAAGACAGCCACTAAAGGTTTGCTGCACTTAAAGAATCGGAAGCGGCTGAGATGTATGATGGAGCTGAGTTATGCAGTCCGGTGCCGGGTGAAAATGCACCCTTGCGAGTCCTTTGAAGCCAATGGTTTGAGAAGGCTGCAACTGGGTCCTCTTGGTGCACCCAAGTGAGCGTCCAGGGGTGCCACAGGTGGGCAGCAACCAGCCCTGTCACCCTCCCCTCCCCACCGGCCATCCATGATGTTAGGATTCTGCTGCAGCAAGCAGCACTCCTGGGGAAGTCCCCCAATCTCAGTGGGTGGGCTGCTCCTTCCCCTCCTCCTTCCCTCAGACTAATGAGAGCACAAGAAGACTCTCCCATAAACAAACAACATCCCACTGTATTAAAGCTTTACAAGCCGCACATGCAATATAGTTGGTACAGCGTAATGATCCAGGCCAATACAGTTCAATATAGTCCATAATACTCAACAGCACAGTAAAGAAATCCACTCAAGACAGAACCAACACTGAAGACTTAAAACACTGTCCAGGGAATTCTCATCCGCTTATGAAGGTCTTCTGGCTTCAGAAATTGCACGTATCAACCAGTGTTCCCTCTAAGCTGAGTTAGTGTGAGCTAGCTCACAGATTTTTAGCCTCTAGCTCACACATTCTTGTCTTAGCTCAGGAAAATTGACTCCAGAGCACACTCATTGATGCAGCAGCTCACAACTTTAATGCCGGTAGCTCACAAAGTAGAATTTTTGCTCACAAGACTCTGCAGCTTAGAGGGAACACTGGTCTCAACAAAGAACAATTCCACAAAATTGTCCATGCCGGCTATTCATTTACCTTTACTATGCTGTTCAGTAGTATGAATTATATTGAGCTATATTGGATTGCGCCTTATGTTGTATGAACTACACTGCCCTCCCCTTGTTAGAGTGCTCCAGGCACTCCCTCCCCGAGGCCCAGCTCCAGCCCTCCTTCCTTCCCCACCTTGCCTTGCTGTGAATTCCATCTGAACTACGACCCTGAAGGTGACGCCCTCCCCCCATTCATCAAATCCTTATCCAAGCTCTCAACATGTACCATCGTGCTCCCTGGGATCGGGCACCTGGGCTTGGTGGGCAGACCTTCCCTCAGAGAGCACCACCTTTCCCGCGAGGCTTCCTGCAACTAAGAGGTTAAATTAAAACCCTTCCAGAAAGCAGGCCACAAAGCTTTGCCAAGTAATGTGATTAGCGACAGAAGCTGCTGTAGTGCAAACAACCCCCCCCCCCACGGTACGCCGAGTCCCTGGGCCTGTTACCTCCAGCTTCTGCGCTCGTTCTTTGCTGAGGGGCTCGAGCAGGAAGCTCAGGTTGTTGTCGTCTGCTAAGGAGCGAAGGTCAAAGTAGTATTTGGCGTAAACGCTGGCGGGAACGTTGATATTGAACTGGAGGAGCTCCAAGAAGTGTCTTTCCATCTCGTTCCTGGAAGAGGCAGAGGGCAATGAGGGAGGAGGGTTGGGGGCACAATCACACACAAAAATGAATTTCAGAGGGTGGCCGCGCTGGTCTGCGGGAGAACGGCTGGATTTGAATCCAGCAGTGCCTCAGATGACGAGGATTTTGGGGTAAAAAGCTTTTGAGAGTCAAGGCTATCTCTGTCAGATGGTGTCCAATCTAAGCTGAGTTAGTGTGAGCTAGCTCACAGATTTTTGACCTCTGGCTCACACATTTTTGTCTTAGCTCTGGAAAAACAACCCCAGCCACACTACTTTATGCAGCAGCTCACAACTTCAATGCTCACAAAGTAGAATTTCTGCTCACAAGACTCCATGGCTTAGAAGGAACATTGCTATCAAATATCTGATGCAGGGAGCTTTGGCTTACAATCAGATGAATAAAGTAGGAGTCCAGAAGCACCTTTAAGACCAACCAAGTCTTATTCAGAATGTAAGCTTTTGTATGCATGCACACTTCTTCAGAAAAGGCAATGGAGTACAGGGAGCAGAGCTACATATAGCTTGTGGGCTGCGGCTAATGCAAGTGCATTCTTAACCACTGCCCACCAGCTATATGTAACTTTATGTAATTCTGCTCACTATACCCTATTCTATTGTCTGATGAAGTGTGTATGCATACAAAAGCTAACATTCTGAATAAAACTTGGTTGGTCTTAAAGGCGCTACTGGACTCCTACTTTGTCCTATTGCTTCAGACAAACACGGCTGCCCACCTGGATGGAATCAGATGGTGAAGAAGAATTGCAGATTTATACCTCGCCCTTCTCCCTGAATCAGAGACTCAGAGCGACTCACAATCTCCTATATCTTCTCCCCCCACAACAGACACCCTGTGAGGTGGGTAGGGCTGAGAGAGCTCTCCCAGCAGCTGCCCTTTCAAAGACAACTCCTACGAGAGCTGTGGTTGACCCAAGGCCATCCCAGCAGGTGCAAGTGGAGGAATGGGGAATCAAACCCAGTTCTTCCAGATAAGAGTCCGCACACTTAACCGCTGCACCAAACTGGCTCTCAAAAGCTTACATCCCATAAAATCTGACTCTCAAAAGCTTATGTCCCATAAAATCTTGTTGGTGCTGCTGGATTCGAATCTAGCTACACAAAATGACGTCTGTCATATTACCCAGAGTCAAAAGCAAACAGAACGACACAAGTTTTTCTTTAAAGGAGCCCCCACCCCCACCCCCAATACACTGAACGTGTTAGCTTTAGAGGCAAGGTGCATTTTGAATCTGGGGACATCCGGCTTGTGGGGAGAAGGTTATGATCCCACAGGCACTCGCTGTGCCAGCTTGGAAACTCTACCCTGGCGAGTTCCATTAGCGCAGCCGTATACAATTCATACTCCATCTCCGTTCTTACAAAGCCCCGCGCTCTATAGTTATCAGATGAAAAGAATGATGCTGGCTGTTGATTAGCTCTGAAGAACTTGCAGAGATTTTCCACCAGGTTGATAACAGGAAAGGGCTTTTTTTTTATTGAAGTAGAGGTGGACCAACAAAAGAAGAGGGCCTATCACCACGGCAACAAATGGATCTCTGAAGAGCCGAGGGGGCTATTATCTCCCCCGAGCAAAAAGCCTCTTGAGGCAACATGGGATTCATCTCAGCCAAATAAATAAATAAAAGAAGCCACATTAAGGCAGGAAAAGTCCCCTGCCCCTGAGCTCCAGAGAGAGGAGATGGTGATCAACGCCGGGGTGGGAGGAGGAATTTTCTTAAGGCTGCCTCCGACATTATGCTACTGAAATCCATCCTATGGATTCAGGTGCAGGTCACCTCTCTTCAAGCATGGTTAGAAAAGCACTCGGAAACATCGAGACACCGGCGGGAGGCGACTCATCTCGCAAGCAGCATCTCAAGAGGAACTGGTCGGAAGCGGCGTCAGAATCAGTCCTTCAAACTCCTAGGAGGGGCTGTGTCGAAACACACAATGCTTTGCACGAGGGGCGGCCAAGAAGTGTTTTTATGCTGCTTTCTATTCTGGCAAATGTAACGCTGCTGAATTCAAAGATAATGCAAGCTCCTAAGAAGCTGGATACATCGACATGCAATTGGGCAATACTCCTCTATAATCCATCAGCCTTCTAGAGGACAGCAGAGCTGTAGGGACCCCTTGAATGGGCAAAGGCCTCATTACCATCAGGGGTCCTGTTTCTACCGAAACTTAACAAGGGGAGAAATCATCATTAAAAAAAAAAAAAATCAACTGGGACAGGTTAACGCCTTTGCCAAGCCTGCTGAAGGATGTGTGCCTAAAAGTTTGAGCAGGGAGAGAGTTTTCAAGGATTGGGACTAAGAATTGGGAAAGGTTAAAACACTTGGGGCTCTTTGACTTGGAGAAATGTCGACTGAGGGGTGACATGATAAGAGGTTGACAAGACTGTGCATGGAACAGAGAAGGCAGAGAAAGAAGTACTTTTCTCCCTTTCTCACAATACGAGAACTCGAGGACATTCAATGAAACTGCTGAGCAGTCGGGTTAGAACGGATAGAAGGAAGTACTTCTTCACCCAAAGGGTGATTAACACGTGGAATTCACTGCCACAGGAGGTGGCGGCAGCTACAAGCATAGCCAGCTTCAAGAGGGGATTGGATAAGCATATGGAGCAGAGGTCCATCAGTGGCTATTAGCCACAGCGTATTGTTGAAACTCTCTGTCTGGGGCAGTGATGCTCTGTATTCTTGGTGCTTGGGGGGGCAACAGTGGTAGGGCTTCTAGTGTCCTGGCCCTACTGATGGACCTCCTGATGGCACCTGGTTTTTTGGACACTACGTGACACAGAGTGTTGGACTGGATGGGCCACTGGCCTGATCCAACATGGCTTCTCTTAGGTTCTTATCTGGAAAATGCTCTGCCGCAAACCGTCACTTGCCACCATGTCCTTTCGGAGCGTGCCAGGGAACTAAACTGCATCTGAACAACCCCCCCCAAATTTTCTCCCTTTTTTCTTCCAACAAGTACCTGAACTGTTACATGAAGCGCCTTAAGAGACCACCAAATTTTTGCCCTGACCTGCTTAGCCCAAGAAAGCCTGATCTCATCAGATCTCAGAAACTCAGCAGGGTCGATTGCGGCTAGTACTTGGATGAGAGACTGTCCTTGAAATACCCATTCAGGAGGACAGGGGCAGGCTCTGTTCAACCACCTCTCTGAATATCCTCCAGGCCCCCAGTTGGGGTCAATCAACAGCGGTCGACATGACATCCAGGTGCAGGCAGACACACACAAACACAATGCCAAAGAGAGAGAAAGAGACACAGACAGAATGCTAAACCTCTGCGCTCACATCATGCAGCTATCCTGCAGTGTCTATTTGAACAGCAAACAATCCCCTTCTCTGCCAAATATTCGGGTTACCTGTTCCCAAGAAGGGCAACCTAAAAAGACAAAGGCAACACTTGCCCGCCAAGAATGCACATCTGTTAAAACAGAATTTTAGTTGCCCTTGCTTCCACCTTCCTAAAGCTGCAGGCTGCGACCTCCCTTTCCGCTTTGCAATAATTTCAGGCTTGGGATACGATACACAACTGATTCACTTCAAAAAAGAAGCCTTAATATAATAACTGCTCTAGTGATGTTCGTTTTGGGAACACATGAATCTGCCAAACTGAGTCAGACCCTCAGTCTATGAAGGTTAGTATTGGTTGCTCAGACTGGCAGCGGCTCTCCGGGGTCTCAAGCAGAGGTCTTTCTCATCACTTGCTGCCCCAGTCCTTCCTTTCAACTGGAGATGCCGGGGATTAAACCTGGGACTTTCTGCGTGGCAAACAGATGCTCTACCACTGAGCCGTGGCCCCTGCCCTCTGTGCAGGTTTCCTGCAACTCAAAACTGGCAAGTGTAATGAGAAGACTTTCTGGGTGAATGCTAGCTGGTGGCCAATCCTTCCTGAGAGGCTCCAGCTGTTCAGAGTGAACCCAAACTAACCCCAAATGCTTAGTTCCTAATCCATACTCTGAGCAGGGACCCTGAGAAAGCCCTTTCAAAGCAAGCTGTAAGAGCTGAAATCAGCATTTATTATTTATTTACTTCCTTTATAATATGGCCTTTCTCCTTAATGGGGATCCAAGATGACAACACAACCACCCCGGGAGGTAGGCTAGAGCGTGGGACTGGCCCCAGCATCCACGGCAAAGCGGGGGTTCGAACTCGGTTCTCCCAGTTCCGAGTCCAGCGCTCTCACCCGCAATGCCAGACTGGTCCAGGGAAAGCTGGTTGGGTGTGCTGGGTAGCAGCTGGTTTCAGAGGAAGTGATCCTGAATTAATGGAGGATAGGATGATGCATGCTCAAGGTGATGGATACAAAAGGGCTCCTTCCAGATGCTGAAGGAGGATGGCTTTACGCTTTGTGTTTGAGCAGGGGCAGCCAAACTTTCTTAACCTAACAGCCACATAGAATAAACATCAGATGTCTGAGAGCCGAAAGACATGAACGTCAGATGTTGGAGGGAGGGAAGGAGGAAAACAGATGGGAAGGGGGAGGGGAAAAGAAAGAAACTTTAAATGCATTCTCCAAGCAACCTGCTGGCTTGGGGAAGTGATTTAAAAAAGACAAATGCCTTCTCTAAGCCAAATGACGGGGAGGGGGGTGGCACTGAGAGCCACACAATATGCATGAAAGAGCCACATGTGGCTCCCGAGCCTCAGTTTGTCCACCCCTGTGCTAGAGCTAGGCTTGCCATTTCCCAGTTGGAGACAGGGAGTTCTCTGATTATGCGGGCTCCTGTCTGCTGCTGGCCAGTGGGAGGAAATCTCCCCCCCCCTCTCCAACAACATCACATGATGTGTCTAAGTCACCCAGAAGTGACATGGACATGCCAAGGGGGGCACTCTAGTTTTTCAGCAAGACTCTATGGTTTGAGGTCAATTTTACCATAGAGTTTTGCCCTCAAACCAGAGTGTCACTGATTATGTGCCTATGTCTCTTTCCAGGTGACTAGGCACTGCACACAATGTCACTTCCCGTGACACTGGCATGTCAGGGGGCAATGTCCCCTCCCAACCGCCGCATCTCAAACAGACCTGGAAACCCTAGCTAGAGCATAGCAGGAGAGAGAAGACAGCACAGCGTGAGAGGCCAAAAAGGCTGTAGAAGCTACCTAGAGGGCCCCCAGGAAAATTCTTGCACAAGCCCCTGCAGCTATTTTCTTTCATGAGTCACCGTCACAAATATCAACTAACGAGGCCAAACTCCACGCTGGAAGTTTGCATGTTATGACATTTCCATGGCAGGGGCGCAACGGATTTCATAGAATCAGAGTTGGAAGGGACCTCCAAGGTCATCGAGTCCAAACCCCTGCAAAATGCAGGAAATTACCTCCCTCTAAGTTCACAGGATCTTCATTGCTATCAGCCATCAAGCCTCTGTTTAAAAACCTCCAAGGAAGGAGAGCCCACCACCTCCTGAGGAAGGCTGTTCCACTGAGGAACCGCTGTAATGGTCAGGAAGATCTTCCTAACGTTGAGCTGGAAACTCTTTTGATTTAATTTCAACCCATTGGTTCTGATCCTACCTACTGGGGCAACAGAAAACAATTCCACACCATCCTCTATATGACAGCCCTTCAAGTACTTGGATGGTGATCATATCACCTCTCAGCCGCCTCCTCTCCAGGCTAAACATGCCCAGATCAAAGGTTTGCTCAATTTGTTAATTTTACTATTCTGTCATTGGATTTTAAATTTGTACTATTTTGGATTCTAAACTACCACCTATCAGCTGTATGTAGCTCTGCTCACTGTACCTGATTCCTCATCTGAAGAAGTGTGCATGCACACATAAAAGCTTACATTCTGAATAAAACTTTATTGGTCTTAAAGGTGCCACTTGACACCTACTTTGTTCTACTTTCCTCACAGGACTTCTGCAGAAGGCCAATTGCTTGTAATGCTTTTTTTTAGGGGGGGGGACCTGGGGAGGCTGTGCATGGGGCGGGGGTGGGGGGAAGAGAGGGGAGAAAGCTGCGAAGCATCTGCTGCTGGGTTTTCTAGTAGTTCCGTAATCTGCCTCGAGTCCCGGTGAGAAAAATGGTCTATGGTACACATCCGCAGTGTGATCGACTACGTTAGCACCTGTGGGGGTCCAGCCATGAGAAGTAGCGCTGCCTCCATCGGAAGCAATACAGACGGATGCAAGACCGTTTGCAACCAAAAGGTAAGGGGAGCAGAAGAGAACCTGAGGTTTGTGTACCTTTGCTGCAAAGTTCCCAGGCTTGTTCTCCCCTATGCTAAATAAGACAACCTGGGAGGCAGCACTGAATCTTCTTATCCCACCCCCGTGTCACACTGACGAGTGACAGTCAGGTATTTTCACAGCTCAGTGCATCAGAGCTACGGTGAAAGGCGTCAGGAGGGGCATCAGGGAATAATTTCCCCCCTTTTCTAAAAACAAATATGGATACTTCCCTTGTGGAAGCTGAAAACAAAAAGGGAACTGTCTCGGACGTTGCATTTCCTAGATGGCTTCGGGCACGGCGAGAAAAGCTTTGTGCGGCTCGCTTGAAAGCGAGGGCGGCTGAAGTCCCCCATTGAAGCTCCCGTCCAAATTAATTTCCTGCTCGTACGGCCGTAAAGCTTATAGAGATGCAAATCAGATAATGTTTTGATGATCAGCTGATCGGGGCTTCGTTGACCCCCTCGAATAAATATTCTTCATTAACGCTTTTGTGCCGGCTCCGCTAATACATTTTAATTGTGTGCAAAAAAGAGAGAAAGAAACAACAGCCCGCTGGATTAGCGAGTCTATTAATAGGGGTTTAGAGCCCACGAAAGAGCAAAAAGGCTCATGTGTTTGTGTTGCTTTATTGACTGGCTAATGTAGCCGGAGAATGAACAGCATGTCCCCCTCTTTGAGGCACATTGTGATCGATGGGATTAGCAGCTGTGGGCTTGGGGGTAACTGCCCCCCTCCCCAATTAAGTCACTCCATTAAAGCAGGTATTCATATGGCGAAAGTGTGTAACAGATCAAGCTTGCCAGTTTTCCCTTGTTTCGGCTTCTTTTCACCGAAATCAGAAAAAAAAAAATACAGCGTGAAGGATTCTAATGTACGACTCCGGGGACCGGTGCCTCGCTTCCTCACTCTTCAAATTATTATAAGACAGGACAAGTAACAGTAACCCTGCCCCCCCACCCACCTTTTCACAAGTTAAAGTTGCGTTCTGAACACACCCTCTAAAGCAGGGGTGGCCAAACTGTGGCTGGGGAGCCACATGTGTGTCTTTCACACAGATCATGTGGCTCTCAAAGCCCCCATCACTCCGTCAACCAGCTTGAAGTCACTTCTTCAAGCTAAGCCAGCTGGCGGATGGAAAATCAATATAAAGTTAAAGCTGCTTTCTTTCCATCTCTCTCCTTCCCATCTATTTCCCTTACTTCCCTCCTTCCCTCAAACATCCGACATTCATGTCTTGTGGCTCTCAAACATCTGACATTTATTCTTACATTAAGCAAGTTTAGCCACCGCTGCTCTAGAAAAAAGGGCAGCTCCTGGCTGATGGAAAGCACCTTACTAGGGTCTTTCTCACGTAAACGGAAAAGGGAAGTGGAGTTTCAAAACTAAGATTACTAAATTTTGGAAGGGCAGCATCTGGACAGTATTTTGGCCAACTTTAGCCTTCATTTGAGAGACTAGAAGGTGAGGGATTTTAAGGTAATCAAGAGCAAAATAATCGTTGCTTACGTTTACTGCGGAAACTTAAAATAGATTTCACTCACATACTTTTAAAACCAAGTCCACACATTTTGGATTTAAAGGCGAGCACCACAATACCAAGCGCTGACTAACTGCCAGTTGAGAGCTTAACGGAGACTGGTAAAAAGGCCATTCAAGTAGCCAAACACCCTGGAAGTGAGTGAGATGCATTGTCAGTCTGCACGGGTGTGCTCGCTACAGACTGGCTTCAACTGCGAGAAGCCACCTTTTAATGAAAGATAAACTTGGTATGAGTCTGAGCTTGACCCAAAGAACCCTGGCTCTAAGGTTTTTTAGTAGTGGGGGAATCGAAGGTGGTTTTCTCCAAGGGGACTACCAACCCTGGTCTAGAGGTGGTAGAAGCAGGGTGCCAGGCCAGACAGGAGGAGGCCTGTAAGGGTCAATTCTAGGAAAGCAAAGCTCTGACAGTATGTCCCAACTGGAAGTGGTGGTCTTCCAAAAGGCTTACTGCAGGTGCTATAGGAGGCAGGCCGGAGTGAATTTCCATGTAGGGAGGAGGCAGCTTCTGTTTAAAGCAGAGATGTTCTGCCAGGCGTTTGGCCAAGCAACTGTTTCCATCTGCCTAACGCTCCTGTCTCTTGCCTCCCCCCACCCCCAGGTGAGCAGTGGCACACTTGGAATCTTTAATGCCAACTACTTAGGTTAATTTGTTATATTTTTACTGTTTCTAATTATTAATTTTTATTGTTGTACACCACTCTGAGCACTTTTTATGGGGGAGGGGGGCGTCTAGAAACCAAATTGAATAAACAGAAGCACCAAGCTGGTCGTACTCTGGAAAAGAAACCATGGCTGCTTCCCGAACGAGCGATGGCACTTGGAGATCTGGCCACTGTGCAATCTGCTGGACCAGGGACTACCAGCAGATTAGTATCCGTCATGCTCACTGAGGGGCATTCAGGGAAAGGCGGTCCTGCAGATAGGAGGGTCCCTCCCAGACCACTGATGGCTTGGAAGGTTAGTCCCAAAACCTTGAATCTGATTTGGTATTCAGTCTGGAGCCAGGGCAGCTGGTAGAGCACAGGTCGAATGTGCGCTCTTAGAGGGGTTCCTGTGAGCACCTGCAATTAACTGGGGTTTTTTTTTTACTAATGTCATTTTACTGTAAGTTGAACGTGAGCTTGTGAATGCATGCATGTGTCGATGTTAAGCCAGGGGTCCCAACCTGGTGCCCATCAACGCCTTTCCTGGCACCCACCAAGGGCTTTTAGCAAGGGGGCAGGGACAAGTGAGACTTCTCTCCATCAAGGCTTTTGATTGGCTGTGTAGATTTTTAAAAGCATTGCTTTGGCGGCAGATGTTCACTCTGTGACTGAAAGTCAGCCAAGGCGGCCATATTGTCACTGGCTCCACCTCCCATGGCAGCCATTTTGGGGCTGTAAACACCACACTGTTAACATTCCCAAGGTGACCATAGGCTCAAAAAGGTTGGGGACCCTGAATTAAAACTGTTACAAAGATGGATGGATGCAGGAGAGGAAGGGTGGTATTGACGTGCAGTGATCCAGTGATAGAAGAAATTGTGGCCTGGTAAGCTGAAAAGGGGCGTACATTGCTTTTGTGGGATGCCTGAAGGCATCTAAAAAGTGAGCTGATGGTACATGGGTGGGGGGGAACAAAAGTTTAAACACTGAGATATTTCTGATTTCACAGCAGAGGAAAATCAAACTACCTTCTTTTTCATTCTAGGGCAAGCACACAAGGCTAATGACACAGAAATACTAGCAGTTCTCATGTGCATTGCCAACAGGGGTGGAATTCTAGCAGGAGCTCCTTTGCATATTAGGCCACACACCCCAATGTAGCCAATCCTTCAACAGCTTATAAGGCTCTTTTTTGTAAGCTCTTGGAGGATTGCCTACATAAGGGGTGTGTGGCCTAATATGCAAAGGAGCTCCTGCTAGAATTCTACCCCTGACTGCCAATAACGGGTTTACTAACCCTGGTCCACATTTCTAGGTAGACCATTAAGAGAATACGCTGAGAAGCACAGACTACTGGTGAGCAAAGAAGATTCAAAGATGTTCTTATAGGACAAAAGGCACTCAATGGAAAGCCATGAAGATCACTGCTGTGGCATGACAGTTAAGGGGTCGGATCTGGACCCAGGAGATGTTCTGGATTTGAAACTGTCCACCAAGGATCTTTACGGGCACTGGGGCCATCCCTTTCAGGGCTGTTGTGAGGATGAAACAAAGAAGGGGAGAACAATCTACAGCACCTGAGATCTTTTGGAAGAAGGGTGAGAATGAATTCCCAGTACTAGAAACTGCAATGGAGAGTCAATGAAAGTTTCTGGGGGGGGGGGGGGGGGGGGAATTGTGACGCTAATAAGAGTTTCACTCTGCCTTTCTACTCACATGTCCTCCACTGTGATATCCTTCAGTATTTGGCAGTAATCCACATTCCACACAGCCTGATCGTCCCACACCTTCGAAGCCAGCAGGATAGCACCTAGAACTATTCTCTTCCAGTTACTCGGACAGATGTCAATCTCGGCATAGGTTAAGAGCCTTTCCAAGTAAACCTGCAAAAAAAGGAGACAGAAAGGGAAGGGAACCATTGCTCTTAGGTCTTCACAACTGAAATGTTTCACGGGAGAAGGAAACAGCCAAAGTTGGTTTTCTTTTGAGATACTCTCCCTATATCCACCACCTTATGCCTTTATTTTAAAGCTAATTGCATGCAATCTGTTCTCTGAAGACCAGGCACTGCAAGCTGAACTGAAGGTCTGAAAAGAGATAAAACAAGTCACTATGTTTGAGAAGGCAAATTTGGTGGAATCGAATGAAAACTACTAAGTTACCATTGCAAACTTCACTACTGATGTATTTGACAGGCTGCGCCCAGTATAGCACCTCAGAGCCTTTTTGAAAGGAAACATTTCAGTTAAGCTCAGGTTTGCGTCAAGCTATAATGGTGTGATCTACTGAAAGGAAACGTATTTAAAGTATAAAATTCCGGCAAGGCATTTACCTAGAGATATTTTCCACTACTCTAGGGAAGCCCACAAGTAACAAGGAACAACTAAGTAAGCAGCAAACGGCTTTTTCAGCTGTTTTCAGCTTTCACATCACAGGTGTGGACAAAACATTTAGCGAACTGATAAACAAAGACAAACCCAGTCCCCCCCACCCCATTTACAAGTCAGCAAACTTCTCTAATAAGTCATTTCGGAACCACTTGCTACTTTGAGCCTTTCCCATTTTTGCCTGTGAGTCAGTGTTGCTCTTTCCTGTGGCCAAGTCGTGCCATCTAGCGGCCAAAGTGTTTTTAACAGTTAGAGAATATTTCCAAGGGGCTGGCTTCCTACATAATCTTGTGCCTTTGGGTTTGTCACAGAAGTGCACGCCGATGACATCACTACACTGATTTTGCAGGTGAGATCCAGGAGAAAGCGCCATGCACCTGAGCTTCCTTAACTGAGGGAGAGAAGAATAGATTCCACCTGAGGCAGGCAGAGGTACAGCTGCAAAGCAAGGAAGGGGATATGTCTGTGCGTGTGTGTATGTGGGTGGGAGGGAGTGATCTGCTAAGGAGCAAACAGGAAGAATGACAAATCAGCATCAGCTCCCTGTAGAGTAAAGGTTTCCTCTGGGGTAGAAGCCCGCTTGAAAGAAAGAACCTCCTTGGGAGAGAGGAATTTGGATGGCCATGAGGAGGAGGACAAAAAGCCCCGGAAGAAGGAAAAGGAGGAGGGGGAAGAGCCAGCTGGCTGGGAGAGGCAAGAAGCTTGATTGGAGAGCTGCCAGAAAGGCAATCTATGCTGGCTTGCCCTTGAAACTGATCTGGAAACTGCAGTGGGTGCAGAATGCGGCAGCTCGCCTGCTGACTGCATCACCTGTACGAGTGAGCATGCGGCTGGTGCTCCGCGGCCTGCACTGGCTGCCTATAGAGTACCAAATCCACTTCAAGGTGCTAGTTTTTACTTTTAAAGCCTTCCGCGGCCTGGGACCAACATACCCATGGGACCATCTCTTCCCATATATGCCCCGGAGGTCACTTCGTTCGGCCTCCCAAGATAGGCTGACTGTACCTGGCTGAAGAGATGCCTGTCTTGCCTCTACCACGGCCAGGTCTTTTTCGGTCCTGGCTCCAACCTGGTGGAATCAGCTCCTTATGGAGATCGGGGCCCTACCTGGCTTGTTAGCCTTTCGTAGGGCCTGCAAAACGGAGCTGTTCCGCCAGGTCTTCGAGCGAGGAAGCGGGCAGCTATCCATTACATCGGTTTGCCTTCCCTACTGCACTACTGTACTATCTTACTGTGGTGATTTGCTGTACTGTCCTGCTACATCATTTACTAAGTATTGTAATTGGGTTTTTAATTATTATGCTGTTGTGATTTTATTGTGGTTTTATTATTTATGCTGTACTCCGCTTTGAGCCACTATGGGGGAATGGGCGGAAAAGAAGAGGAAGAAGAGGAGAAGGAGGAGGAGGAAGAGGAAGGAAAAGAGGAAGAGGAGGAAGAAGAAGAGGAGGAAGAAAATGAAAAATAATGCTGGAGCCTCCCGAGGACTTGGGAGGTCATGATCTTGGCCAGTCTTCAGAGCCTCCTGGGATGCTGCCAGTCGAGATGCCCCAGCTGGCTAGAGAGGCAGGCAACGGCAGACCACCTTGGAATGTCTCTTGCCTTGAAAACCCTAAGGCAGGGGTGTCAAACATACGGCCTGTGGGTTGGAACCGACCCATTCGGGGTTCTTATCCATCCCGTTAGTAACTGGACATTATCTTTATTGCCAGATGATGAAGGTTGTGCATTATGTCCCTGTGTACTACCCCAATGCTAATGCATAACAGGTGGCAGAAGTGGGCATCGGGGAGATAATTTGAGAAACACTGCAAGAGATGCTCATGTTTAAAGCATGTTTGTATATGGAGTTAAAAAAATAATATTAATTGAGTTTGCCTGTGTTCTTTATAAAGTTTGTATGCCTGGTACCTGGCATTACGTTTTGTGACGTGACAAAGTGACGTTTATGTCAGATCCAGCCCCTGTAACAAATGAGTTTGACACCTCTGCCCTAAGGGGTCGCCATAAGTTAAGTACGACTTGACAGCACTCTCTACCACCACCAAGCAGCTGTGAGCATCTGCCAAAGAGAAGTGCGGGCGATATATAAAATATTCCTGGTGCATGAACTGCTTATGGCATAAAAAGTCTTTTTTCCTGGAAATAAACCACCACCATCACCAAAATAGCAGAGAAGACGACGACTGCAGATTTATACCCCACCCTTCTCACTGAATCACAGACTCAGAGCGGCTTACAATCTCCTATATCTTCTCCCCCCACAACAGACACCCTGTGAGGTGGGTGGGGCTGAGAGGGTTCTCACAGCAGCTGCCCTTTCAAGGACAACTCCTAGGAGAGCTATGGCTGACCCAAGGCCATTCCAGCAGCTGTAGGTGGAGGAGTGAGGAATCAAACCCGGTTCTCCCACACAAGAGTCCACACATTTAACCACTACACCGAACTGGATTCAGTTATGTCTTACCAGCGTCACTATTGCACATTCGGCGGTCAGCTGCGCTGCGCTAAAGAGCGTCCGTACAAAGCGGTAGATGTGCTTGTGATCAGGATCGTGCTTGTAGTAGTCGTCTGGAACCTCGTCCCGCTGAAAGAGGACACAGTTGGGAGGTACTTTAAAGGCCAGGTGAGGATTACTCTTCGAAAGCATGGCAGGTACAGGCTGCACGAATTGACTTCCACAGATTATATGCGACGGGTGGGATACTGGAGGTCAGCACAAGTGGTTTCATCCTTCTCTTTTGCACTGCAAATTCCCCAACTTCCCCCAAAGGAATCTCACTCAATGATTGGGGAAGGGGAGGTGATTTAGAGTAGATTCTATGAGACCTGAAGGGCCCCCTGCTGAAACAGAAAGAATATGGCGAACCTTTTTATGTGAATGAGTAAGTACTGGCATGCACGAGCCTCTTGGGAGGCAAGACCAAAAACAGTTCAGATTAGCAGGTTTTTAAACTTAATATTGTGTTTTTAAATTGTAAGCCGCCTCGAGAAGGACTCTGAAGAGGCGGCGCAGAAATATTCTAAAGTAAGAACAGCTAAAATGCCATGGCACTTGCCTCTTGCAAAAATGAATGCGCCCCAAATGAGACCAAACGTGTGCTTTTTCAAAGTCCACAAATCCAGCACCAACCTAATTTATCTAATTCATTTCTACGGTGCTTTTCTAACCCAAAGTGGCTCACATCATTCTCCTTCTTCTCCACAACAACCCCTGTGAGGGATATCAAGGTGGGCAGCCCTGTTAGTCCATTCGCAGCAGCAGAAAAGGGCAAGAGCACCAGCAGCACCTTAAGGTAAAAGGTAAAGGTGGTCCCCTGTGCAAGCACCAGTCAGTTCCGACTCTGGGGTGACGCCCCTTTCGTGATGTTTTCACGGCAGACTTTTTACGGGGTGGTTTGCCATTGCCTTCCCCAGTCATCTACACGTTACCCCCAGCAACCTGGGTGCTTATTTGAAGGATGCAAGGCTGAGTCAACCTTGAGCTGGCTACCTGAACCCAGCTTCTGCCGGGATCAAACTCAGGTCGTAAGCAGAGCTTAGGACTGTGGTACTGCAGCTTTACCACTCTGCCAAAGAGGAGTGCGGGACATATATTAAATATTCCTGGTGCATGAGCTTCTTATTGCATAAAAAGCCTTTTTTCCTGGAAATAAACCACCACCAAAATCAGGCAGAGGAAATTCAATTATGTCTTGCCAGTGCCATTATTGCACATTCATTATTGCACTATTGCACACTCTGCGCCATGGGCATGTTAAGGACTAGCAAAATTTGTGGCAGGGTGGGAGCTTCCCTGAGTCACTGCTCCCTTCTTACAATACATTCTAGCTGTAGCTGACAAAGTAAGCAGTGACTCCCAAAAGCTCGTCCCCTGCCCCAAATTTTGTTATTCCTTAAAGTGCTACGCAATCAGGTTCCCCCCCACCCTGAGAGCTTCTTTTTCTGAGCCCCTCAACATTTGCCCCAGAACCTATCCTGTCTCTTAAAACAAAGGACCGTCCCCATCAGAGCAACTCGCCAGCTACTGATCAGGTCCTCAATTTCTGTGAGAGGGAAGGGAAAGTCCCAAGTCTTTCTTTTGCAGAGGGGGCTGCACAGAACTGAGCCAATAATCACATAGTTCTTGCTTGTTAGAGAGGAGAAGGGATGGGATTCTAGCAGGAGCTCCTCTGCATATTAAGCCACACCCTCCTGATGTAGCCAATCCTCCGAGGGCTTACAAAAAAGAGCCTTGTAAGCTGTTGGAGGATTGGCTACATCAGGGGTGTGTGGCCTAATATGCAGAGGAGCTCCTGCTAGAATTCCACCCCTGGAAAGGAGCAAGAAGTCTTCCAGAAGTACCTGGGCAGTGTTCCCTTTAAGTTGAGTGAGTGTGAGCTATGCGCACAGTTTTTTAGCCCCTTGCTCACACATTTTTGTCTTCACTCAGGAAGGATGGCCCCAGAGCAAACTAATTTATGCGGTAGCCAAACTGCTTGCGCAAAACTTTAATGCCAGTGGTTCACAAAGTAGTATTGTTGCTCACAAGCAATACTCCCTCTAAGGTGTGGAGTCCTGTGAGCAAAAATTCTACTTCGTGAGCTACTGGCATCAAAGTTGTGAGATGTTGCACAAATCAGTTTGCTCTGGGGCCATTTTTCCAGAGCGAAGGCCAAAATGTGTGAGCTGAAGGCTAAAAACCTGTGAGCTAGCTCACACTAACTCAGCTTAGAGGGAACACTGCTGACAAGACTCCACTGCTAAGAGGGAGCATCGCACTTGGGTGACCCATCCATCTTTGGTATCAACCGATAAACTGTTACATGAACATATGAACACATGAAGCTGCCTTCTACTGAATCAGACCCTGGGTCCATCAAAGTCAGTATTGTCTTCTCAGACTGGCAGCGGCTCTCCAGGGTCTCAAGCTGAGGTTTTTCCACACCTATTTGCCTGGACCCTTTTTTGGAGATGCCAGGGATTGAACCTGGGACCTTCTGCTTCCCAAGCAGATGCTCTGCCACTGAGCCACCGTCCCTCCCCCTGACAAAATCGTTTCCCCCTTTGGTTAGCTCTACAAAGAAAAGCTGCTTGAACGAGAGGGTCATAATCTTTTCTTCTCAAAAGATCTGATGTTCGTAGTGAGTAGATTTACTTTTAAACTACGTTATTTTTAGCTGTTCCTTTTTAGCCACCCTGGCTGTACATCTCAGGCTGGATATGCTCAAGCAATCAAGACAGACTGGGATTGGGGGGGGGGGGGACCAGCTTTACCGTGAGCGGGTGAGACTTCTCATCAAAAATATCCAGTGATCTGTCCGAATCCCTGCAACACAGGAAGGGGTCACGTTGTTGGAATTTGCAAAGTTGTTGTTTTTAAACCAAGACGAACACTTGAATTCTGTTTAGTGTTATCTTGAAAAAAACCCAAGAGGTGGGGGACAATGTCCCCCTACAGAATTGGTGACTGGTACCCGCTTTCCTGCCCAACCCCTTTCTCCAATCTTCGTTTCCCCCCCGTCGTCCTCTGTTGTGCAGCTCTACATTTTAAAGCATCAACGGCAAGACTTTAAGCCAGGGGTGTCAAACGTGCAGCCTGGGGGGCTGAATCAGGCTCCCGAGCAACTGACTGTCATCTGCTTCCTTATCCCTATTCTTGTTTCCTTCTGCTTAACAGCTTGCTTTGAAAGGCTTGCTCAGGCACACAGGAGCTACAGAGCAAAACCCCTATTTTCTCCACTGGCTAAGACTCCTCCTTGGGGAGGAAAGGGGGGAGGCAGAGCCCGGGCTCTCTCAATTGCACAGCAACTGGCAGAGGCTCCTCCACCCATCCCCTGTGGAAGGAAGGAAAGAGCCACAGCTTTCTTTGCCCAGTTCCCTGGATCCATGGGGGAGATACAAGGAAAGCACCTTTAAGACCAATGAGTGCTAATGTTTCAAGCTTTTTAAAAATATATATTTGTGTTTGTCTGTGTCCTTTATAAAATTTATCTCTCTGCTATCTAATCTATGTACACACACGGCCCGGCCCAACCTGACATGGCCTGGCCCAACAAGGTCTATGTCAGATCCGGCCCTCATAACAAATGAGTTCAACACCCCTGTTTTAAGCAATACATTAAAAAAAATAAACGTTTTGCATTTTATTTTTTTCCCATTTCCTCATGTCTTGTTGCAGGTACAAGTGTTGGAGGTGGCTGAAGCCACTTGCCTTGGGAATGAAACATGGGTTCAGCCCCAGCTCACTAGAGAGGTGACAAAGAGGCCCCGGGGCAAGGCACACCTTTCAGGCCAGCAGGGGTGCTGCGGTCAGATGCCACAAGCCTCGGTGAAGTTATTCCCCTCTCAGCCTACTGGTTTTCAGTGGCCTTTGACTGGAGTTACTCAACAGAGGCTGCACGATAAGCTTCTTAAAAGGAAGGGTGGAACACAAATTACAGTTATGAAAATTGCTCATTTTTTTAATGCACCGCTTGCAAGCTTTAATCTCAACACGGACAATTCCAGACTTGTAAACAGCTCCATGGAATCAGGCACAGAAGCTCCCATGTGCTGGAAGAGTTCTTTTCTCTCTTCCCCCGCCGCCTTCACTCTCAGACCTCATACACCACAAACCGCTCACAGTGGTCAGAGTGGGTAGACAGGCTAACAGTGCGTATGGTTTTTTCGCTCAGAGACTTCATATAACCACTCAGGTTAGAGATGAGGATGTTGAAATGATAAGTAATTCCACAAGTATTCACATGTGTTAACAACTGCACACCTGCAAGAGCATAGCCTGAGCGATGATTCAAGTGGGAGTCCAATATTTAAGGGACTCCCTCAACCCCAGAGAGCCACACTGAAAAGTAATCGCCTTCCTTCCTTCCTTTCCTGAGAGCCAGTGTAGTGGTTAAGCGTGTGGACTCTTATCTGGAAGGACCGGGTTTGATTCTCCACTCCTCCACTTGCAGCTGCTGGAATGGCCTTGGGTCAGCCATAGTGCTCGCAGGAGTTGTCCTTGAAATGGCAGCTGCTGTGAGAGACCTCTCAGCCCCACCCACCTCACAGAGTGTCTGTTGTGAGGGAGAAGATAAAGGAAATTGTAAGCTGCTCTGAGACTCTGATCCAGAGAGAAGGGTGGGCTATAAATCTGAAGTCTTCTTCTTCTCTCATTCATACCCTGCCTCTCTCCCTGGTGGGGACCCAAAGCGGCTCACATCCTTCACTCCTCCTCCATGTTATCCACACAATAACCCTGTGAGGAAGGTCATGCCGAGAGACCATAATCGGGCCCACAGTCACCCAGTGAGCTTTGAAGGCACAAGGGAAGATTCGAACCTGGGTCTTCAAGATACTAGTCTGACACTCTTAACCGTTATACCACACTGGCTACACACTACTTCAGTGAAGCAACACAACGTCCTCCAGAGAAGAAGAAGAAGATGATGATATTGGATTTATATATCCTTTACCTTCCTCCCCCACAACAGACACCCTGTGAGGTGGGTGGGGCTGAGAGGGCTCTCACAGCAGCTGCCCTTTCAAGGACAACCTCTGCCAGAGCTATGGCTGACCCAAGGCCATGCTAGCAGGTGAAAGTGGAGGAGTGGGGAATCAAACCCGGTTCTCCCAGATAAGAGTCCGCACACTTAACCACTACACCAAACTGGCTTATTTTAAATAATTTTTGTGGGCCGATAGAAGACATAGAATACAATTTAATATACTAACTAAAAAAATCACGAAAGAGGGTATGCAATATCCATCTTTGTTTAATTATTATAAGGCTACCCAACTGAATAAAGTGCACAATTATGTCATCCCAAAAACATCCCCCTCCCCACCTCGGTCCGTGGAAAAATCGTCTTCCACGAAACTGGTCCCTGGTGCCAAAAAGGTTGGGGACCGCTGCTTTAACCCATCTTTATTTATTGAGTTATTACTTTGCATTTCTATCCTGTCCTTCCTGAAAATGGGCTCTGGGAGGGTCACATCAATAAAACAATTACATGATTCTAAAACAGCTAGCTAAAAACAACTTGGAACCGACACATTCCAGAGGTCTAGACAGCTCGATGCTTAAAGTGTGGTTGTGATGGGCCAAAGTGCTCACAGGCATTTCAAAATATTCAGGTTTTATGGTTAAGTTTTTCTCGTGACTTTGCAGTGCATGTTGACCTCTGTCTCTCGACATTAGCTTGTTCCCAGTTTGTGCTGTCAGCTATTTTGGAGCTAACACCAGAATTCTTGCTTAACATAACCAGAAAGAGCTTCAGATTTCTCAGGTACTAGAGAATAAGTTAGAAAGCACTAATGCTACTACCCACAAACAACATTTAAAAAACAAACACGCTTACCTGTTCTTTATGTGATAGTATATTGCTAACGTCACACTGTGAAGAGAGAAGAAAATATCATTTTATTGGCCATGGTTCATGCTTCCTTGACGAGTTTTAAAGGGGGAGGGGAAAGGAAGACTCTCTCCAACAGCTTGCTCTAAGTGCTGCTGTACCACCTAACCCTGACTCTTTTCACATAGGACATGGCTAAAATGGCTACTGTAACTCTGCATGTAATCCGGGAGGCAAAGGGTTAAGAGAATTCTCTCACTCAGTTGCTCCACACTCTCATCTATTAGATGCTGAGTCTCTTTGGCCATTGCTTGTTTTTCATTTTTTTCTCATAAATGGCCTTTTCTCTCATACCTGGGCTTGGAACTGTAGCAAGATAACCTTTTTGAAGTTAATCTGTTCACAATAAGTTAAAATGTACCTACATGAATACGTCACATGAGATAGGGTTCTATTTTTGTAAGTAAAATGTTTATTCTCTTGTTCTCACTGCAGTCAGATCATCTTTGTAATTTGTTTGAACAGTGTTTTCCTGTTAACCGGGAAACGTGAAGGATTGGGGATGCTGCTGTGGCAATTCCAAGGCAACTGATTTTTTTTTACATTCAACCCAATAAAAATGCACTGCTTTTAAAAGCCTCTGCCAGTTCTTGGGGGTGGCTCGAAATTTATTTTCAGCACTGGCTGCAATGCCAGACTTTGGCTTAAACAAAATGAATGTGATTTACACACGCTTTGTCTTTTGCTGGTGTTGAACATATATGCATGCATGATGTTGCCTTCTACTGAGTCAGAACTTGGGTGTGCCAGTGTCTGTTTTATCTACTCTGACTGGCAGCTGCTCTCCAAGGACTAAGCAGAGGTCTTGGACGTCACCCTTTCCCTGTTCTTTTTAAGTGGAGATGCTGGGCACTGAAACTAAAGCCTCCCACAGATGCTCTGCCAATAAGAAATAAACCAGTTGGGCTATAATACCATCTTTAGGATTGCACCAAGTCAGCCTGTCAAAAGTTCCACTCATTAAAGACAGCAGGGGGTGGGGGGCAGTTTATTATTCTATAGCGGGGTGGCCAAACTTGCTTAACGTAAGAGCCACATAGAATAAACACCAGATTGAGAACCGCAAGACATGAACATCATGGGAGGAAGGAAGGAAGGAAGGAAGGAAGGAAGGAAGGAAGGAAGGAAGGAAGGAAGGAAGGAAGGAAGGAAGGAAGGAAGGAAGGAAGGAAGGAAGGAAGGGAGGGAGGGAGGGAGGGAGGGAGGGAAGGAAAGCAACTTTAAATATATTCTCCAACTTGCTGGTTGGCTGACTTAGAGAAGTGATTTAAAGAGATAAATGCTTTCTCTAAGCCAGCCAATGGGGTGATGGGACACAATAAGTGTGAAAGAGCCACATGTGGCTCCTGAGCTACAATTTCGCCACCCTTGTTCTATATACTCGTGTCCATCGTCTGCCCTCTATGTGCTTACTGGATTAATCTGAAAGGAGCTTCACGGTTTTAGCTGAGAACGCACGGTTGTAATTCAAGCATTTCAAAGTCACAAGACAACTTTAAGATATACATAAGTGGAATAAGCCACAGGACAGATGGGAGCCGAAAATCTCTGGAACTGCGGGTCAGTAGCAAATCAACTGACAGACCGGATCCAAGAGACAAACGCAACACACCATGGTTAAATATCCTCCCGATGCCTCTTGATCGAGAGTGTTTTAGAACCAAATACTTAATAGGATGAAACTGCCACCACTAGATGGCAGACACACGAGAGGCCACAACCCCCAAACTCTTCATGCCTTACACAGACTGAACTTCCACACGACTACCTCAGTTCAGCTCAACGGTGCACTGCCTAATTTCATGACGGAGAACTGTTTTGGCTCAATTCGTCTAGAACAGAATTAACCACCTCCACAGAGCCTGCCTGCAGAGAAATACTGGATTATCCAAAACACTTCTAGGCCGTTATGTGAGTTGGGTGCTCCCCCGCCCTGCTGAATCTTCTCCCAGACATGATGGTACTTACCATTTTATTGTGCTCCTAAGATTAGGCTGGCTGACTGTGCTGTCATCGATAAATATTGTAGAACATGAACTATACTTTTTTGTAAGCTGCCCTGGGGAAACCTACAAGGATGAAACAGAAGGGCTGGTATCAACTTACTTTCAATGTCTTTGATTAGTGTGTAATCTGCATATGCGCCAAACACCTTATTATCCATCAGCAGGGCTTTTTTTGCAGCAGGAACTGCATATTAGGCCACACCCACCCTGATGTAGCCAATCCTCCTGGAGCTTAGAGAAGGCCCTGTAAGAGCAGCCCTGTAGGCTCTTGGAGAATTGGCTACAGGGCTTTTTTTGTAGCAGGAACTCCTCTGCGTATTAGGCTACACCCCACCGATACAGTCAATCCTCCAAGCGCTGACAGTAGGCCCTGTAAGAAGAGCCCTGTAAGCTCTTGGAGGATTGGCTACATCAGGGGTGTGTGGCCTAAGATGCAAAGGAGTTCCTGCAACAAAAAAAGCCCTGTCTGTAACAATTATTGAACAAAGTAAAGAAACATTAAGGAGAATCGCTTAAGATGGCGTGTGCAACAATGGAATGGGCACGATTAAAAGAGAGGTCTTTTGGAGTATGATATATGTATAGACATCCAGATTGGACTTCAGTTTAGACTCCAGCATGGGATTTGCCGGACCCTTGGCTAGTACTGTGTTTTGCTCCTGGACACTGGAATATGTTTTTTTTAAAAACAATGACAGAGCAACCTCTGTAGAAAGGCAGGCCTTGAATTCAGCAGGAGCTCACAAGAGCGCAGCTCCTGAACCTTTCGGAGGGTTCCTCCTCCTCCTCCCCACCTACATTGTTCACTGAATAACAGGTGCAGCTGCAGAACAATCCCTGGATTAGGAGAGCAGGCAACCAGCCAGCCACCAGGGCTTTGCCACACCCACAGCAGCCCTCATTAACCCTAGAGAAACCCACCCCACCCTTTCTCCACTTCTGATGTGATTTTGGGTGGCAGGTGGCTTGCTGGCCTTTTGACTGGGGGGGTGGGGCAGCGGCCCAGGAGAGCCCCAGGTGAGCGAGACCTGCTTGGGCTGGCTGGAGCTCTAGCCAGCCCAAGCAGGCCTCACTCACCTGGGACTTCCCTTTCTTGCTTTTGACCGGGGAGCGGGGTGTCAGCATATGCTAATGAGTTCCACCATCCATTTTTCTACAAAACGACCCCTGTAGAAAGTTAACAGTGATTCTGCAAGGCAGCAGTCAACCTGTACGAGGCCAAGTTTGAGCACTGAGAAAGTCACTTCAAATCAAGCAGAGAACGATGCCAGCCGTCACTGTGGCACCACTCAAGCTTTTTGCTCCAGGGCAGGATGCTCAAGACCGTCTTCTCCCATTTCCCCAAGAAGAAACTATGCCTGGTTCTGAGAGAGGGGAAAGCAGGCCAAGGACACTCTCCCCTCAGGGATGAAGTGACACATGCTTAGAGGGCCAGAGGTCTCATTGTTTTCTTGCAGCAGAAAACAGCAAGAGTCCAGCAGCACCTCATAGACTAATAAAATTTGTGGCAGATCTTCAGATCTGAAGTGAGCAGTGACTCACCAAAGCTCGTCCCCTGTCCCAAATTTTGTTAGTCTTTAAGGCGCTACTGGACTCTTGCCCTTTCCTATTGCTACAGACAGACCCATCTTGATTGTTTCCTTATCAAGGACGTATCTGCGCCTATTTCTATACTGCAGGCGGCTGTACTTGGTTGGAGATATGGTGCGCTGGTGAGCTGCACAGCCCGAGACTGAAATCCTTTCCGCTTTAACGGCACACAAAAAGGTACGGTAACTCCCTTTCCAGTTTACAGTGGAGGGTTAAAAAAATACCAAAGCAAGGATTCCGTGTACCTTGAAAACAATGTTTACTAGGGGATTTAATATGTGATTTCTTCTTGAAGACCTATCATTTCAGCTGTCTTATGTGTGAGAGCACAAAAGGGAGGCTCGCAAACCTTCAAATCGCTTCTGGGAAAGTGCTTCTGACTCTCTACCAGCAAGTAGCAGAGGACTGTTTTCAAGTTAGGGCTGAGCAACCCAAATCCCAGTGGTTTTAAAGGGAGAAATTAAATTGTTGGAACAGCTTGAAGCAAAAGAATGAAAACTCTACACTTAACGTTGGTGTTTCTTTTATTAAAAAAAATGACTAGGTTTCTTTACTTACTCTTCTTTTGTCTGTAAGGTATACTTACGTGGTTGATGTGGTTACTTTTCCTCTTTTCTCTCACTATAAAAAGAGAAGAGAGAATTCAGTCAATTAATGTTTTCGTTTTCATCTCTAAAACAGAGCAGGAGGTTGGAGCCTGCTACCCCCAAGATAAAATTTTCAGAAACAACGAAACTGTGGGGAATTTCCCGCACACAAATAAACACAATTTTTGTGGGAAACCTGAAATATATGCAATGCTTTCTTATCACACCTTAATTCATGGTAATGTAAAATGCATTCACAACTTACTACAGGAAATCCTGCAACTTTATGAAATTTAAAAGTATAAATGCCTTAGTTTGCTACAAATAAATGTAGAGATATGCTTAGTATTTGAGCGAGTCTTGTGCTGCCTTAGAGAGAGAAAAGATATTAACTGAAACTAGAAAACAGATTTATAACAGAACTAGTAGTGTATTTGGATAGCAAGGTAAACTTCAGATAATGAAAATGTAATGTATTGTCGTGGATGCATATTAACTGTTGCCAACATTATTCATATTAAAACATATTATAGATATTGTAAGATTATCCACAGCATTAAATAATTCCTGTTTATACTATTTAATGCTGTGGATAATCTTACATTTCACTAAAATAAAATAAAAAGACCTAATCAGACATGGGTTTGTGAGAACTGGAGAGAGAGCCAGTATGGTGTAGTGGTTAAGTGCATGGACTCTTATCTGGGAGAACCGGGTTTGATTCCCCACTCCTCCACTTGCACCTGCTCCAATGGCCTTGGGTCAGCCACAGCGCTCATAGGAGTTGTCCTTGAAAGGGCAGCTGCTGTAAGAGCTCTCTCAGCCTCATCCACCTCACAGGGTGTCTGTTGCGAGGGAGGAAGGTAAAGGAGACGGTAAGCTGCTCTGAGTCTCTGATTCAGAGAGAAGGGCGGGGTATAATATCTGGAATTCTTCTTCTGGAACAGGACTACCACAGTTCATCCTATGGACATGAATGCGAGCAATGATCTTTAAGAGTGCCAGCTGGAACACGAGAACGGCTGTTATCAGAAAGACTGAAAGTTGGGAAGGAGTCATGGGGAATGGCAATAAATCCACTATGTTTCTTGATGAGGAGAGCAGGCATGGGATGAAATCAGAGCTATCGTCTCAGAAGCTGGGGAGCAGCCGTGGCTCAGGGGTAGAACAACTGCTTGGCAGGCAGGAAGTTCCAGATTCAACCCTGGCCACCTCCAGCTAAAGGGGAATGTGAAAGATCTCTGCATGAGACCCTGGAGAGCTTTTACCAGCAGCTGGACTAGGCCAGGAGTGGCCAAACTTGCTTAATGTAAGAGACACAGAGAATTCACATCAGAGGTTTGAGAGCTGCAACACATGAATGTCAGAGGAAGGAAGCGAGGGAGGGAGGGAGGGAGGAAAGTAGAGGTAGAAAGAAAGCAACTTTGACTTTAAATGCACTCTCTCAGCCACCTGCTGAGTTGGCTTTGATTTAAAGAGACAAATGCCTTCTCCAAGCCAACTGATGAGGCAATGAGTCTTCAAGAGCCATGCAATGTGTGTGAAAGAGCCACATGTGGCTCCCGAGCCACAGTTTGGCCACCCCTGGACTAGACAATACTGACCTTGATGGACCCATGACCTGATTCAGTGTAAGGCAGCTTCATGTGTTTGTAACTGGACAAGAACAATGTGTGGAAAGAAGTACTAGCGATTTCATCAGGTGGTGTTTGGGACATTTACTTGCTATTCTGTGTGATAATGCAAGAGATGCAGGAAATTTTAAACCAGGGGTGGCCATACTTGCTTAATGTAAGAGCCACATAGAATAAACATCACGTGGAAGGGAGAGCTGGAGGCAAATAGATGGAGGGAAGGAGAGGTGGAAAGAAAGTAATTTTAAATACATTCTCCAAGCTGCCAGGTGGCTTGGCTTGGGGAAGTGATTTAAAGAGAGAAATGCCTTCTCCAAGCCGGCCAGCGGAGTGGGGGTGGGGCTTCAAGAACCACACAATGTGTGTGAAAGAGCCACAGTTTGGCCACCCCTGTTTTAAACCATCAGGAGTTACCCAAGACAAACCCTCCCAGAGCTGTGCCCTCTAGAACTACTCAGCTTCAAGCTGCACAGGAAACACAAGTGCTTGCCAGGAAAAAAGCCCTCTTAAGCAGATTTCTCCCCCCAGAGCTGGTCATAAGACAATCATTTCCTACTGACAGGCAAACTCCCAAATAAGGAATGCAAATCCTAGTCGTTCTGCCATCCAGGGACAATCAATAGATCACAAACTTAAAATAATAGAAAAATGCCCTGGAACAAAAGGCTTTGTGACAGGCAGTCAATATTTCTGAAGAAAGTAGCTAACGCTTTGACAGAAGAGCAAGGAATGTAACAAGTAGATAAATATTAGAAGGCAAATATTCATTTTGTCCAGTTTTCTCCCACCTTGGGTCAGTTTTTCGGGTGCTTAAAAAAACCGAGCAAAAATTAGCTTACCATCTGTTTGGGATTTGCTCAAGAAAATTGTGCTTGCTCGAGGATGGTCAGATGGATTTGACTCCAATGCTAAATCTGAAAACGGAAAAAGAAGGAAAAGACAGTTATTCCCCAATCCAAGTTTGTTTTGTGAAACAGCAAAGGCAGGACGGAAAAACCACAAGTGTTTTGAACTAGTTCCAAGACAGGGCTGCTAACCCCCAGGTGGGGCCTGGAGCTCTCCTGGAATTACAACAGATCTCCCAACTACAGAGACCAGCCCCACCCCTCGCGAGAAAACAGCAGCTCTGAGAGTGGACTCTATGGTATTCCATCTGCTGAGTGCCCCTCTGTCTGCAAACCTCATCCCCAGACTCCACCCCAAAATCTCCAGGAATTTTCCAACCAGGAGTTGGCAACCTGATTCCTAGATGACTACATAAGAGGCTTCCGTAACAAATTCTACTACGCTAGACACCAAGAGTGGGCATGGCGAACATATTTTCCTCCCTATCTAGTCAAGAAAAGAGCCCTTTTTGGGACGCTATTTAGAAACATGGACTGCGTCACACTCTGTGACATTACTGCAGGCACGGCCAGCTTGCCCACTAGGCAACCGAGGTGGTTGCCTAGGACACCGGGAGGTGGGGGACGCCAAATTAGGTCCCCCCCTGGGTGCCCATGGCAAACACCAAGTTTGCCTGCCTGCACCCCTCCTCGCTGTTGCCTGCCCTCCCCACAGTGCGACAAGCCACTGCTCTCCTTCCCTTTGTCGCCCGTTCCTCCCCCCAGCTGGTCCTTGCCCGCCACTGCCGTCCTTCCCTTTGCAGCGCTCCACTGCTGCTCTGCCCCCGAGCCACGGTTGCTCCTTAATGCCTTGGATGCAGCTGGGACAGCTTCTTATCCTTTGAACAGCCTGCGAGAGACGATTTCGCTCTCCCTCACTTCCGGTTTTGGGAAGGAGGCAAAGTCTCCTATCGCGGGCTGCTCAAAGGACAAGAAGCCATGCCAGCTGCATCCAAGGCAGTAAGGAGCAGCTGTGGCGCGGGCAGGGGGGACAGCAACGGGGTGCTGTGAAGGGAAGGAGGGCGGCAGCAGCGGGCAAGGACCAGTCATGGGGCGGGGGGGGGGGGAGGAACGGACGATGAAGGGAAGGAGGGCGGCGGCAGTGGGGGGAGGGGCAGTGGGCAGGGAGCCTGCCTGGGGTGCCACATGCCCATGGGCTGGTGCTGACTGCAGGCAAGAGGAAGTCTGAACCTCATTCCCCTGGCCCCCTAACCCTAACCCTTTCCCTAACCCCAGAGGTTAACAAGAGGCAAGTTATGATGAGAAGGCCTCAAATGAGACTTCTATGCAGGGCTTCCATTTCTCTTTTGGGACTTGGAAAGCTGAAATGGCAGCATTCCCGGGACCTCAGCAACGCATGTTCCAGTCCCAGTAATTTGGATATGACTTATCAGTCTTACACTGCAGAAGTGGGAACTGGTTATGCTCCAAGGCTGAGCACTTGGAACTCCGATGTCTCAATGGATTTTGGTCCCACTCCCATCCTGTCCAAATCCTATAATGCATCCCTTATTTACACCAAAAAGGAGGAGGAGATAACTGGATTTATACCCCGGCCTTTAGTTGGAGTCTAAGAGCAGCTGCTCCTACTGTGAGGCTGATGGGGCCGAGAGCGCTCTTTTGAGAACTGCCCTTGAGAGAACAGCTCTGAGAGAACTGTGACTGATCCAAGGTGACCCAGCAGGTGCAGGTGGAAGAGTGAGGAATCAAACCTGGTTCTCCACTACATCAAGCTGGCTCTTGAGAATTTCAACAGCCCTGAGTAGGATGACCCAGGCTAGCCTGATCTTGTCAGATCTTGGAAGCTACGCAGGGCTGGTTAGCATCTGGATGGGAAACCCAAGGAATGCCAGGGTCATAACCTGGAGGTGGGCAACTGCAAGCTACCTCTGTTGTCCTTTGGTCCTTGAAAACTTAGCTGTGACCTGACAGCACCTCACATATATGCGTACGCTTTAACAGCTGTTTGAATAGAATTACAAATCCAATTTGGGTAGCTGCACCACAGATGCATCACTTCAAATATGCAGCATATGTAAGAACAACATTAAGCGGCTAACAAATTCAGTAATGCAACTTCAGTTTAGTTTTCCATCATGAGTTTGGGGTGATGGTGCAAACAGCTTTATTTATAATACTGGTTTAATGTCTACAGGTAAAGGTAAAGGTAGTCCCCCCTGTGCAAGCACCAGTCATTTCTGACTCTGGGGTGATGCTGCTTTCATGACGTTTTCATGGCAGACTTATTACGGGGTGGTTTGCCATTGCCTTCCCCAGTCCTCTATACTTTCTCCCCAGCGAGCTGGGTATTCTTTTTACCGACCTCGGAAGGATGGAAGGCTGAGTCAACCTTGAGCCTGCTACCTGAACCCAGCTTCCGCTGGGATAGAACTCAGGATGTGGGCAGAGCTTGGATTGCAGTATGGCAGCTTTACCACTCTGTGCCACGGGGCTTCCTAATGTCTACAGTCTCTCTGAATATTTCAAAGCACTTTTTTTAAAAGAACAAAAACCAACGAAGTCTGAGCAGGAATGGAAATCCTCCAGCGTGGAAATTTCTGCCAGGTCTCAGCCTGAATGTATACCTCATGCTACCCTTGCACAATATGCCTTAGCTTTTGCCATGCTGTAAATAGAAATGGTGTCTTGCGATTTGCAGAATGAAACAAATAAATGGCGTCACAGCTTTTCTACACTAGGAGGCCATTTCAGGTTGGCATTGCTATTTTATCCCTTTATTAATTTTGTAATGAGCATGTTACATGCATCATCATCCTTGTTCTAAGAAACAAAGCCGCATGGAATCAGTCCCTTTAGTTAAGAGATGCTGTGGAGAAATGGTGAAGGAAAAGAACACAAGGAGACAGAAAGAAGAGGTGGACAAGAAAGAGGGACGGAATGAAACCACTTCTCCAAAACACTTAACAGAAAGTAGGTGGCTGATACATTCATTCCAAGGTCCAAGTTCTCATTCTGCACAACTGTACATTTTTTAATATATCTTCATGAGCTTTAAAGGAAACACAGCAGACAGACGATGGGACACAAGCAAAGCAAAGAGAAACAAGAACTCCAGACTCAAGGAGCTGACGACTGACTTTTTCAACACAATAGCCTATGGTATGGGTGGCCAGCTGATGGTTTTGAGTCACAAATGGCCTAACCACACCGAAGCTTGCGAGTCTGCCTATGGCAAGTCCAGGCCTCTCCTCCTGCTGCTCTGCTCTTCACCCTCCTCTCATTAGAACAAGCAACTGGGTTAGAAAAAAAAGCTGCCCTAAGTATTCTAGTGCAGGGGTGTCAAACTCATTTGTTATGAGGGTCGGATCTGACATAAATGAGACCTTGTAGGGCTGGGCCGTGTGCATCATAAAATGCAATGCCAGATAGCAGAGATATAAACTTTATGAAGGACACAGACAAATACGATTAAAGATTTTTTAAAAAACAAAAACAAAACACGCTTCAAAGATTAGCACTCTTGCAATATTTTGTTTATTTATCTCTGATAACTGACTTCACTTGCTCTAAATTATTCTATCAAAAATCTGGAAACAATGTCTGTGATGTAGCAATCTTGAGTATGCTGTTCAGGCATGTATCTGTTAAGCTGCAAACCTACTTTTGATTTACTGACATTCATTACAGAAATCTCGTGGTCACGCTTTGAGCCTGAGACCCAGAGGAAAATATTAAATGGCTGGGTATTGTGTGCTCTTGTACATAAGTTGCTTCAGGTGCTGGTCAGCCAATGGAGAAAATAGCGACTTTGCTCTGTAGCTTGATGGAGCAAGTCTGGCAAAGCAAGCTGTGATGCAGAAGGAAGCAAGAGGGGGAGAAGAAGGCAGGAAACAGTGAACTGCTCGCGGGCCTGATAGGAGCCTTCCAGGGGCCTCGTCCCGCCCATGGGCCGAATACGTGACACAACTCCTCTAGTGGGTGCTAGAATCACATTTCAACATGGGGCTTTATCAGTAATGGAAACAACCAGCATATGCCATGGAGACACCAGGGACATAAGGCGGAGAATTTTCCATTTTCCACCCTGCATATAGATCAAGATGAATAGTCATGTTTGTCGGTGGCAGAGCAAAAGAGAAAGAGGAAGAGTCCAGTAGCACCTTAAAGACTAACAAACTTTGTGACAAAGTATGAGCTTTTGTGAGTTGCTAGTAAGCAGTTAAATTCTGTTTACATCGCTGAATGCCACAAATTTTGTTAGTCTTTAAGGTGCTACCGGACTCTTCCTTTTTTCTACCACCCCACATATGTAAATATATTCTGTTTATCTATAGTTGTTGTCGGGGGTGCGGTGTTACACATCGATCATGTTATAGATGGACGAAATCAGGGATACAAAGGATGGCCCCAAACCCCAGGGTTTGTACGTGGTTCCTTTCCCTCCTTTTGCTAGCATTTAAATGTCCAACTGGAAACATCCAGACGTCAATATTCACAGAAAGCCCACACTGGTGGCAGACACACAGGAGACTTAGGTAGCAATTTTAAAGGTAGGCTTAGCTACTGAGAAGAAACACATCCTGGAACGCAATGCCATTCCAGAGTTCAGAAATGTGGCTTGAAGTTTCTGCCCAGGAGGGATTTACACTGCAGGCATATTGGGAAGCTTGGAGGCTGCCAACAAAAGTTCCTGTTACAATAAAACGGCTCCCGACTCTAGGGAATGCTTCAACATTCATACGGGGACCCAAGCAGAACGCTGACCCTATATACAGCAGCTCTGTTGGCAACTGTATGAATGAAATCCCTTCATTACCCTCATACGTACATTCTAAAAGATGGCAAAAGATTTTGAAAGCTATCTATTTACAACTCACGAGACCTGGCTGAATTACTATGCATTAGTGAAGTGAGTTTCCTGGGGGGGGGATCAAATTGGAGGGGGGGGGGAAATGCACAAAGCTATCTGGTGAATGTGATCTGGTTTATTTTGTCTGATAATATTTGACTTGGCAAAGTTTTAAAAGCACCTTATTGATTTTTGCCCTGACGTGCACAGCCCAGGCTAGCCTGGTCTTGAATTTTGGAAACTTAGAGGTCGGCTCTGGTTAGTATTCAGGTGGGAGACCACCAGGGAAGACCAGGCTTGCTACGCAGAGAAACACAATGGCAAATTGCCTCTGAATTTCCTCTTTGTATTGAAAGCCCCACAGAATCGCCATGTGTTGGCTGAGACTTGACAGCAAAAACAAACAAAAATTGTGCCCCAACAGCAGCAGCAGACAAAAAAACCCAAAACAAGTGTGATTTAAATGTCACAATCGAACAAATTTCAAAATTTTATCAGGAAATTATTTTATTGGAATACTCGTAAATGCTAGATTTACAAAAAAAAGGGGGGGCAGCACTGAAACTGTTGGCAGGAATTTTAACATAGTCAAGGAACTGTGTGTGATATATGTCACTCACATGACTGACCATTCATCTATGTAAACAGAATTTAACTCTTGTCCACGGAGGTCATCTCATCCCTTGTTAGTTCCATATCAGACCGATGATTACAATAGCCTTTGAGCCATAGGAGAGAAGACTTGCATTTTAGGTCTGGTTTTGATTTGCGCTGCATAGGCGAATTTGTTGCTTTTTTAAAAAAATGGATTGTATGTATTTGCAGTCCTCCCCGCCCCCCCACCTCCGCAGTTTGCAAATTAGCAAAATATGCATCTCTTTTCTCAGGGTGTAACTTCTGAAAGTATCTATCCCTTCAACACCCCTATATCAAAATCTTGTGCTATTTACAGCAATGGCCAATACAGAATTTCCAGCTTACAAACTGCAATGCTTCTTACAGAGAGGCCAAGCTCTATGCTTACAGTGATCTTTTGACTCTTCCAGAACAGCCAAATGTAACACTTCTCTTGCTGCCCAAATGTCTGATTGTTTTCAGATTATGAGAGCAGTGATTAGCCCAGCAACCTGGGATCTGCTTTTTTCCTGTTCTTCCTCCCTCTTTCATTTTTAAAAAATACAGTGCAAGCATAGCTGTTAAAATATAAAGTCCTCCTGTTACCAGCTGGCCTCCCCAGTATTTTTTACGGTTATATGTGACTGTGCTGTGTCGCCAGATATTGGCCTGCTTGTTGATGTTGTACTGCCCTCAGATCTTATGATGTTTTATATTTTAATTTGTATATGTTAAAACTTTCGCTGTAAGCTGTTCTGAGCCTGTATGTGGAAAAGGGCAGGATATAAATCTAAAAATTAAATTAAATTAAAATTAAATATAACTTGAATCAAGAAAAAAAAGTTTGAGTCCAGTGGAACCTTTAAGACAAAGTTTTATTTTGCATATAAAGTCCCATGTACATGCAAACGTCTTCAGATGCACACAAAAGTTCCCAGAATAAAACTTTGTTGGTCTTAAAAGTGCTACTGGACTCAAGGTTTATACCACATCAGACCAACATAGCTATCCGTATGAATAAAGGAAAACATCCATGGTAGGCCACAGCCTACCAGAAGACACACACTTACTCTTGCTTACTACCATACAAACCTGACAGTTATGGTCAACCTCTGAAGCGCAGGTTCAAGCACCCCCACCATTTGAGGCTAGATGGGTAGCAACTGGAGACATGGCCTTCTTGGCTGTGGCACCAAAATTATGGATCTTCCTTTCCAGGGAGATGGGGCTGTCCTTTTCCATCACTGTTTCCTAACAGCAGGTAAAGACTTATTTGGTCTGACATTCCTGCAGTGATCCTTCCCTGCCTTGTGTTTTAAATCTGCTGTATGCTGTTTCATATGTATTTTTAGCTGTTTTTAAATTGGTTTTATTAATTTTATTGTCGAGGCTCAAAGTAAATCCAGTAGAATCAACAGAATAAGGCATCCGATAAGAGAAGAAAGATTACAAAAACCTGAAAACAAAGCACGTCTAATGACACGGTATACTAACAATCAGGTCTCAGATTCAGCAGGAGTTCAAAAGAGTGCAGCTCCTGAACTTTTCTGATGGTCCCCCTCTTCCTCCCCACCTGCCCTGTCCACTGAATAGTAGACGCAGCTGCATAACGATCTCTGGATTAGGAGAGAGGGCAGCCAGCCAGCCACCAGGGGCTCTGCCACACCCCAGCAGCCCTCATTAACCCCTGGAGAAGCCCACACCACCCTTTCTCCACTTCCTATGTGATTCTGGGTGACTGGTGGCTTACTGGCCTTTTGACTGGGGGGGGGGGGTGGACCAGGAGAACTCCAGGCAAGCAGGCCTCACTAACCCTGTGCTCTCTTTTCTTGCATTGGGTTGCTTTTGGCAGGGTGGTGGCGGCATATGCTAATGAGCTCTGCCACCTATTTTTCTACAAAATGACCCCTACTAACAATGCCAATAAGTGGGTGATGTATTTTTATTATGCTCTCAGTGGCCCTGGCTGGGCAGAAAGGCGGAGCATAAATATTGTAAATAATTAAAAATGACATTTTGATGGCAATGTATTACCTGCATGTAAGAGTTACACCAGAAGAATATGCTTCCAAGTGCAACACCCAATTTATCTACAGTCTGAGCCACTCAGAAGAAGTGCTGATTGGTCAAAAGGCCCCATGTGCACCTGGGGAAGGATGAGCAAAGTTACTGCAGGAACCAGCCTTATTTACATGGAGCGTCACCACTTATCATCAGCAAAACCAAATGGTAACAATTCTTCCCAGATTTAGGGCAGGTTTCCTCTACACCACCCTCTGAGGAGGCACTCAAAACACGCAACGTCATACGCTGCAGCCTGACACGGGACAGTCCCAAAAAAGCTCAATCTTATTCTGCTGACTGTAAATTGACCCTGAGCAGCAGCTAGTTGCAGGCAACCGCAATCATATTACAGCAAGGACCTACAATATTGCTTTCCCCCATGCTAGAGGAGCTCCCATCCTCCGCTTTCAGTAGCCATCCTCTCCCGAAGGTTTTGATGCAGCACATATTTCAGCCATTAAGTCATCTAATCGCCTCCCTTGGCTTGGCTTAGGTTTCTTCCCCGGTTGGGCTGTCTGACACTGACAGATGACTTCATCCCCGCCTTCCATAGTCCACACAAAGCAAGGGCAACGCGCCGCGCCAACACACAATGAGACAAATATCTGCAGCAAAAAAGCTATAGCTCTGGGTGAAGGGGCATTTCTCACAGACGACGGCGGGGTGCTTTAAAATACGATCTTCAGGCTAAAACAGTCATCGCTCCTTGTCAACCTGCTCATCTAAGAAGAAAACTCTGGCTTCATGCCCAAGGATAAGAATGCAGCGGGGGGGGGGGGGGAGGGAAGATTATTGCTGATCAAGGGACAAAATCAGCTCACATCACTTGTATGAGGTCTTCCATTCATATTCAAATGGATTGTACAAACTGAAAAACTGGCTTGGAAACGAAAAGGCTTTTTAACTTGGGACACAAGCTCAAGTCTCCAACCATGGAGCTAACAAGCTTTCAGCACTGCCAAGTTTGTATCTAATTAGAAGAAGATAATGGATTTATATCCCGCCCTCCACTCCGAATCTCAGAGTGGCTCACAATCTTCTTTATCTTCCTTCCCCACAACAGACACCCTGTGAGGTGGGTGGGGCTGAGAGGGCTCTCACAGCAGCTGCCCTTTCAAGTACAGCTCTGCGAGAGCTATGGCTAACCCAAGGCCATTCCAGCAGGTGCAAGTGGAGGAGTGAGGAATAAACTCGGTTCTCCCAGATAAGAGTCCACGCACTTAACCACTACACCAAATAAAATTACAGACCAAAGCTTCGAGGAAATGGTGATGATAACGACTCTTTAAGCTTTCACTGCTCACACGTACCACCACAAAAGATCATTTAAGACTGGGATCTAAAGAACCATGAAACTGGTTTCAGGAATCCAAACTTTTAAGTTTGTTTTACTCCAGCAAAAGTCCCATATGACAAAATGTCATTGAATCTAAAGGGAATAATATCAAGGGCTATTTGATATATGATGGAAGTATCACTGTGCAGGGGGGTTGGACTAGATGACCCTAGAGATCCCTTCCAACTCTATGATTCTATGAATTGGCTGCTAATTTAAAGACTCATGGGAGAAAAACCCTCACGGTTAGTATAAGCTCCCTGAGGAAACCCACACAGCTATTAGGATCCTGACCCAACAGGCCCTGGACTTTCCTGTTGGTGATGAGGCACAGTGGTTTTACTCCACAAGACAGAAAGCATGTATGATTCATAATCAGATATTCAGTTTGCCAGACACACTGACAGTGCTTGAATCATTCCTCCATAGCTGTGTTCCCCCCTTACCCAATGAAGGAAGGGTATATCTCAGCATTCCAGATAAGACAACCAAGCTGCTAATTAAAAAAAAAAAATTCCAGTGCCATGTTCAGGAACTGAGAAAGGGGTTAATTCTTGCCAATTCATCTTAGGTTGGCTTGTGTTAGGAGACCAAATGTTGATCTTGTGAGTACATCCATGGAAGCAAGTCCCATCAATTTCAACAGGGTTAGTTTCAGGCACGCACAGGATAGCAAGATAATAAGTGGCAGTTCTGGATAACCTGTTTGTAGAAAACCATTTCAGTGCAAATACCTGCCTTGGAGCAAGGCATACTGAGCCTGCCTTGGCGGGGAGGGCGGGATATAAATAAAAGCTTATTATTATATTATATTATATTATATTATATTATATGTATTATACTGTGAATGCAATTTATGCTTCTGGGTGGAACTATTTGAGACTACTGCCTTCTTCAAGAAGTGCCTGGTGAAACACACCTTAAATTTGTTCCCATCAGCTAAATGGCAACATTTGTTTTACTCCCAGCCCTGAAAGGGAGCCCGTTGAAAGTAGCATCAGCAATAAGTACCAAGAAATATTCCCTCTAAGCTGTGGAGTCTTGTGAGAAAAAAATCTACTTCGTGAGCTACTGGCATTAAAGTTGTGGGCTACCGCATACATTAGTTTGCTCTGGGGCCATTTTTCTTGAGCCAAGACAAAAATGTGTGAGCCAGAGGCTAAAAAGCCGTGAGCTAGCTCACACTAACTCAGCTTAGAAGGAACACTGGTACCAAGTGTTCTCAAAACTAGCGGTAAAAGAAAAAGCTATGTTCATTTCCACTTCCTCTGTCCCAATAAAGTCTGATAATTCCCTGTCTTGTAAATGCTGACGTCAGTACAGTTTAACTGGGAACTTTCCTATTCCTTCCAGCAAACAGTATTGCAGCCAATTATCTCTGAGCCCACTTTTTACTGCTTGCATTATGATCTTTATGCTCTATGGTGATGAATCTGAACCATTTATAAAAGGTCATTTCTGCATTTACAGGGTTTTTTTAAGCTCATAAACTCTACTGCCTGAGCTTTTCTGCTGCCACCTGACATTATTTTATTTGACTCTGAATACAGAGATTTTAGTTTTTATGTTATTTTAAAACCACATGGACTTTTTATTTGTTGTACATTGCGTTGGGTGCCTTCCAAGAGAAAGAAAAATATTATGAAGAGCGCTAACATAGTGCAGTGGTGAAAGAAAAGGACTAGGAAAAAGAATTTCAACACCCTTCCACCCAGTTATAAAGGTGACTGCTGGTGCAGACTTAAAGTAAAAAGGTAGTCCCCTGTGCAAGCACCAGTTGCTTCTGACTCTGGGATGATGTCGCATCATGACATTTTCACGGCAGACTTTTTTGCGAGGTGGTTTGCCATTGCCTTCCCCAGTCATCTACACTTTCCTCCCAACAATCTGGGTACTCATTTCACCAACCTCGGAAGGATGGAAAGCTGAGTTAACCTTGAGCTGGCTACCTGAACCCAGCTTCCACTGGGATCGAACTCAGGTCGTGAGCAAAGAGTTTGGACTGCAGTACTGCAGCTTTACCACTCTGCACCACAGGGCTCCTGATGCAGTTACTCCAGTCAAAACTCACTGGTTTCAACAGGCTTCACCTATAGCAGCTCTGCACAGAATATGCATTGTGGGTAACCATGGCCTAGTCACATTTTCATAGCCTAATCTACCTCGCAAGGTTGTTGGGAGGATAGAACAGAAGACACAACAATAATTATTGCCCAGAGCTATTTGGAGGAAGGACAAGATGGAGTACTTACAGCCTTGCTGAAATGTTCTTTTAAAAGAAGGGTTAGACTAAAATTACAACTTGCAGCCACTGTGACTGATTAAAAACCTACACACATAAGAGCCTTGTGCCGCAACAGTCAGCAACAACATTTAAAGAAGTTTTTATGCCCCACTTTTCTCTACCTTAAGGAATCTCAAAGCAGCAAAGTCCCATGTATGTCAGATCCGGCCCTCCTAACAAAATTAGTTTGACATCTCTGCTTTATGTGTCTCAAAGCAGCTTACAATTTCCTTCCCTTCCTCTCCCCGCAACAGGCACCTTGTGAGGCCAGTGGGGCTGAGAGAGTTCTGAGGGGACTGCGACTGGCCCAGGGGCACCCAGCAGGCTCCATCTGGAGGAGGTGTGGGGAATCAAACCTGGTTCTCTGGATTAGAGTCTGCTGCTCTTAACCATGACACCATGCTGGCTCTCGTTTGCCCACATGGCAAGGTTAAGTTCTGTCATCCTCTTGTAACCCTGTTCCCTGCTAGACAAATATTAAGACTCTGCAAAGCGTGTTCACCAATTGCAGGACAGATTATTTGAACTATTCCCTGGTGGAGGATTCACTTATACCAGCCTCCCAGACGATTTGAACTATTCCCTGGTGGAGGATTCACTTATAGCTGCCTCCCAGATCAGCAATAGATTACTTCCACATTTACTTCAGCAGTAAAGTACTGCACCACAGCAACTACTCATACTGCCCGTTTTATGGCTCACTATTCATCTTTGACCTGTCCCATGCACTTCCCACTGGAAGCTCTCCAGTATTTCCTTCTTGGCCACTTCCTGCTCCAGTGAATGGTGAGAAAAAATGCCAGGCATTTTTGGCACCATTCAGTCCACTGCTATCCGCTTGCTTTGTTTCTGCACTAAGCGTGCAATGTCTTCCTAAAAGCGAGAGATCCAGGTGGGCAGCTGTGTTGGTCTGAGGCAGCAGAACAAAGTTTGAGTTCTGTGGCACCATTTCAGACCAACAAAGTGTATACGAAAGCTCCCAACTGGAATAAAACTCTGCTGGTCTTCTGTTGCTGTTGTTCAAATTTTGTTCTTCCTGAGAGATCTGTTGTTTTCCTTTAGCCGTTTGGACAGCGAACAGAAACCCAACGGGTGCAAGCTTTTCCTAGAAGACAACTGCAGGAGTAAGGAAACCTTTCCCAGGAATGAGGGGACGAGAGAGATCTTCAAATGCTTTCACATCCTTCTTTGGAAGACCTCCACTATGTACGAAATGAACAAGGTATTCTAAATACGGTTATCAATCCCCGAGTGTCAGTTTGGGGACAGAGAGCTTGGGCGGGTGTCAGAGCAGATCTCATTCCAGTTCTCGTCTTAAATACCATAGAACACATAACTCTCACCCAAGACTTTCTTGGAAATGGCCTGGGGGGAAGCAGTCCAAGACCCACTCACAGCCTAGAGCATGCATAAGCGCACACAAACTGAAAGACATGTCAACAGAGGCACATCAGATCATTTTTCTTGGCACCCAGGGCCACCTGATCTCTGCTTAAGCAACTGAGGCATCGGCAGCAGTGCTGGGTCAGAGAAAGCAGCAGGCATGGATTATGCCCATCGCTGCCTCCCAGATCTGCTGGTAATGCTGCTAGTCCTGGCTTGCTCCCTTGTCTTCTCTAACTCCATTTTGTTTGCCAGCACTTGGGCAATACAAGGTTACCTATTCCTGGTCTACAGAGCGGGCTAATGAAGCTCCATAGTATCAGCAGGGTGTAAGAAGAAGATGATGATAATGGATTTATATCCCACCCTATACTCTGAATCTCAGAGTCTCAAAGCAGTCACAATCTTCTTTACCTCCCCTCCCCACAACAGACACCCTGTGAGGTGGGTGGGGCTGTGAGAGCTCTCACAGAAGCTGGCCTTTCAAGAACCATGGCTGACCCAAGGCCATTCCAGCAGGTGCAAGTGGAGGAGTGGGGAATCAAACCCGGTTCTCCCAGATAAGAGTCCGCACACTTAACCACTACACCAAACTGGCTCTCTGTTTAGTCCTGGGAACAAGAGTCGAACCAACCTCCTCTTAAATACCATGTGAGAGCGCTGATTCACCCTCATCCCTGGCACATTCATGCAACTGTGGATAATCTGAAACAATTATCAACAACAGTGGAGGACTGGGAACTGCCCTGGAAAAGGACCTCACCCATGCCAGAGGAAAGGAGCAAGTTTGCAGTGGCTCCAGTTCTTCTCAGACAGAGCCGCCCAGGGTCTAGGTGGGGGTCCTCCAGCCATCAGCTCCCTAGGACTTCTCCCAGTAGCCAATCCACCCCTGACTGTACAGCCCTGCCCTCTACAAATGGAATCAAGTTATGAGGAAGGGAATACATCAGAAACATAATCAGAGGTGGCTACAATCAGACAACACTCTAGCCCAGGGGTGTCAAACTCATTTGTTATGAGGGCCGGATCGGATATAAACAAGACCTTGTCAGGCCGGGCCACATGCGTCATAAAACGTAATGCCAGGTAGCAGAGACATAAACTTTATAAAGGACACAGACAAATACAATTACAGATTTTTTTAAACAAAAACTTTAAATAGAATATGCTTAAAAGATTAGCACTCTTGCAATATTTTATTTAACAGTCTGATAATTGAAGGAAGCAAGAGAGAGGGAGAAGGAAGCGGACTTCCTTGCGGGTCTGGTAAGAGCCCTCTGGGGGGCCTGATTCAGCCCCCGGGCCACACATTTGACACCCCAGCTATAGTCACTTTTAGGGAAAGGCTTTTTCTCCCTCCTTATAGTCTCTGACTATGCAGTATGGCTGAATCCCATTTTAATGGTTTTGGCAACAAACACCTGGTAAACTATATCAGAGAGGATTAACTGCATGAAATAAGAGCTCAACTGAAACTGGATGTTTGCTTTGTGACTTAACTGCTGAAACACAACTTCCTGTGGGGTTTGGATACGGCTTGCCATTGTCCAGTCATAATCGCATCATGCTACATTCAGAATCCCTTTCCTTCCTTCTGATAAGCAGAGAAAATTCAGTAGCTAAGTCACCCAGCCTTACCTTAATAGCGGGCTTCCTAAACTGAATGTTATCAGCACACGGTGCTTTCTGTGCCAAGATTTTCTTAACTATATACTTACCTATTAGCATTACAAGCAACTCTCCTCTATCCACATGGACTACACGTGTTTATCTACTATTTACATATGGTGCAAAAGGTTTGCTAGCCAGGGAAAAGATTAATAACCCATGCTTAAGAAGAACTAAGAAGTCAGAATGAAGAAATCATGGTAACAGATCTTGAGTTCAGCACTCACAGAAGAGACAGCCACTAGCAAAATATTTAATAAAAAACAGGATTGGAGCCAGGCAGTTTTTTGAAAGCAGATAACCTTTGTCCTGACTTCTCTTCAGAGTTGTGAGCACTTAAAAGACTTCATTTTCTGCAAAGGAACAGTGATATTCTGGAACTAGTACGTGATATATAAATTCAAAGTATATACTTCTCTACATAATCCTGCTTCTATTAGTCACACAGTGAGGTGGAGGGTCATGGAAGGTACTGAAACCTCACCACTTGACCACCAGAAATCCTGCTTAGCCCCGAAGGCTCTGACTGTTTCAGATGTTGCTTTTTAAGCTGAGCTTTGCAAGCAAGAGATTCTCACATGCTGAATTCTTTATCCAAAAGCAATTTTTCACTTTCTACCAGTGTTCCCTCTAAGCTGAGTTAGTGTGAGCTAGCTCACAGATTTTTAGCCTCCAGCTCACAGATTTCTGTTTTAGGATGACCCCAGAGCACAATAATTGATGGAGTAGCTCACAGTTTTAAGGACAGTAGCTCACAAAGTAGAATTTTTGCTCACAAGATTACAGCTTAGAGGAAACATTGTTTTCTACATTTACATGAGGTATACAACCCCCTGCTCAAAATACAGGCCTCTTGATCAGGCAGTTCTATACCAGATCTCAAACTGAAGTTATACAATTTAAAGATGTTCGTTTTCAGAGGGCAGTCGAATTGGTGTGCAGTAAAACAGTTATAAGCTTTCAAAAGTCAAAGCTCCCTTCCTCAGGGACAGAAATGGAGATCTGAGTCTGCTTATCTCAATTAGAAGGTGGAAAAAGAAAGGAAAGATCCCCTTGTGCAAGCATCAGTTGTTTCCGACTGTGGGGTGACGTTGCTTTCACAACGTTTTCATGGCAGACTTTTTACAGGGTGGTTTGCCATTGCCTTCCCCAGTTATCTACACTTTCCCCCCAGCAAGCTGGGGACTCATTTTATCAACCTCAGAAGGATGGAAGGCTGAGTCAACCTCGAGCCAGCTACCTGAAAACCCATCTTCCGCCGGGGATAGAATGTGGGATGGGGGTTGTAAAGAATGCTTGTACAGGATGCAGAGATACCATGCATATTAACCAGCTTGATTAGAGCACAGGGGAAATGCTTGGGGGCAGAAAATTAGCATCTGTAGTGAGGTAAGAATTCTATATTGCTATTCAGTCATCAAAGATGGTAGTGCATCTGGTGAATATGGAGATGGGTGGAGAAAGAGATTTCCAAATCTACTAATAAAGTGCTGCTAATGTTTACAGTACAAAGTTTGAGTCCAGTGGCACCTTTAAGACTAACAAAGTTTAATCCTGGGTATAAACTCTTGTGCGCACACACACTTCATCAGAAGCGTACACGCACATAAGAACATCAGAGAAGCCATGTTGGATCAGGCCAATGGCCCATCCAGTCCAACATTCTGTACACACAGTGGCCAAAAAACCCAGCTGCCATCAGGAGGTCCATCAGTGGGGCCAGGACATTGGAAGTCCTCACACTGTTGCGCCTCTCAAGCACAAACAATACAAAGCATCCCTTTCCACAGACAGAAAGTTCTAACAATAGCAACATGAAAGCTTATACTGAGAATCTGAAAAAGTGGGCATGCCCACAAAAGCTTATACACCCAAAATTAAACTTTGTTGATCTTAACGGCGTCACTGGACACAAACTTTGTTCTTTTGCTCCTACCAACAAAGCTACACACCTGAATTTTTCCATAGTACCACCAAAGTAGGAGTATAATTTGTCAGTTCTGACAATAAAACCTTGACTTGCAACTCCATCATATAATTATAACTGTGGCATTTTTATTATTAGGGTGTAAAACTGCAGCCACAACAGACAGTGAAAGCACTCTTCAAAGAACCTGTCAGGAAAGGATTAGGTGTCATCCGGAACAAGAGCCATTAAAACCATTGATTTCATGTGTACACAAATCTAGTCCAAAGATGGCATGCACATGCACACACACACACACAAAGAACAGGAAACACATATTCCCAAGATCATCTGTCAAGGAAAAAGAGCACACATCATTCCACAACAGATGATCCCACAGGTACCCGATCACTCCGGAACCGAGTAGGGTTTAATCTCATGTCCATAATTAGAGAGCCACTGCTTACGCAGGTAGCAACAGACTGCCAGCTGCTGCTTCTTCTCTTAATTATTTGGTAAAGGCCCGTGTGGCTCATCAGGATATAGCAACACAAAATACAACTTACTGGGGGGGGGGATTCCAGCTCTCTGAGAGAATGCTTCTGAGTCTAAAACATATTACAAATGATCATGAACCAAGAGTCTGTCAGTGAAGTGGTTCTAGTCTGTAATACTTTCCAAATGGAAGAAAGAATGAAATAATACCAGAATCAGCACACAATCTGCATTCTGAAAAAACAAAGGAGGAAACCCTAATGCTGGGAAAGAGGAAGTCATTATATCTGACAGGGAATAAACACTGTTAATAATAAAACTAAGGAATTTTAGTCACAGCAACACAGGGACCTTATTCCCAAAGTAGGACTTAGTATTTTTCATATTTTAGCATATTTTTGTACCAAAATGGGTGCAGCTGCACTCTTCTCAAACAGTGGTAATACCTTATTTTCTTGTTAACTGCAGCTGTACAGTACTTCGTATCTGTATTATTTCGAACCACTCCTTCAGTGGGAATTAAGCTGTCTTTTCTCAGGTATGAAACTCACTTGCAACTTGCCCCAATCTCCTCCTACTAACCAAAATCACAGGGATGACTGCAGAATTTGAAGAGTCACTCTAACTTAGCTGCTGGTGTAACAAACAGCCCTACAACAGCCCTTCTGCAGAACCTTTCAGCGTACTATAATACCAAGCTACTGCTTGTCAGCAGAAGAAATCAGCCCTTTCAACAAGAAGAAGGAAAATGCCTTTGCTTATGAACCCAAGATAAGGCAGATAGGAGAGACAAAGCAATATCCACCCAATAAACACAAACAGGCATCTCCAGCATAAATAAGTGGGAAGGAGACAACCCCCTCCCATACTGTTAGCAATCTGATGGTCTCACACTTATAAACTTTAAAACAAACTTATTTCCTAAGCGAACACAAAGTGTGATTTCACATTGCTTTGCAGTCCTGGACAATCCCAAAGTCCTTACGGTGATCCACAAGCCTACTCTTTCACATACAACTAAACTATAATATCAACAGAAAATAACACCACTTTGCTCCACTAAGTGCTGTTCCAGAATGAGGCATTTAATACCTACCCATACGGTTTGCTTTTGCAAACATCTGTGCACAAAACAAAGGGTCACGCATGTGTCTTGGTGGGTGTCCTTCCTACAAAAAACTACCCCTCCCCCCCAAGAGCCACAAGATCCCCACATATCTGGATCGCACACCAGGGCAAACATGATCAGACCAACTACCACTTTGTCCTGGTGTGTTTTCATCCAACTGTCTCACACAAAGCAGCACAGGTGGGATCTTCCTTCTCTCCCCACCACCCCACCAATCTCCCCCTCATAACCACAATGGGAGGTAGGCAACACTGATAAAAGGGCAACTGACCCAGGGTTGCCAATTGGCTCTGTATTTTTAAAGTGATGCCAGTCCCCAGGTCGACCTGGGGAACCCCCTGGAATTATGGCTCATCTCTAGACTACAGTGATCAGTTCCTTGGAGAAAATGGATGTTTTGAACTCTAGGGCACTGAACCCCCACTGAGATGCCTGTTCTATACAGATGGCATCCCCACTTCCCAGCCTTGACCTGGCAATCCTTCCCCTCCATCCCCTGCCAGTGGGATCCTGGCAACACCTGCCTCTCCATAAAAAATGCATTATGTGGGTGTGAAGGAACTGACACTGTACCCCACTGAGATCCCAGGCTCCACCCCCAAATATCCAGGAGTTTCCTGACCTGGATCTGGCAACGCTACCCCACCTCCAGTGTTCCCTCTAACTGAGTTAGCGTGAGCTAGCTCACAGATTTTTAGCCTCCCGCTCAGAGATTTTTGTCTTAGCTGAGGAAGGATGACCCCAAAACACAGTAATTTATGCAATAGCTCACAACTTTAATGCCAGTAGCTCACAAGGTAGCTCCCCAAATACCCAGGAGCAATGTTTCCTCTAAGCTGTAGAGTGTCTTGTGAGCAAAAATTTTGTTTTGTGAGCTACTGGCATTAAAGTTGTGTGCTACTACATAAATTATTGTGCTCTGGGGTCATCCTTCCTGAGCTAAGACAAAAATGTGCGAGCTGGAGGCTAAGCATCTGAGAGCTAGCTCACGCTAACTCAGCTTAGAGGAAACACTGCCCAGGAGTTTCCCAACCGGGAGCTGGCAACACTACCCCATCTCCAGTGTTCCAAGCTGAGTGTGAGCTAGCTCACAGATGTTTAGCCTCCAGCTCACACATTTTTGTCTCCGCTCAGGAAGGATGACCCCAGAGCACACTCATTGATGCAGTAACTCCGAACTTGAATGCCAGGAGCTCCCAAAGAAGAGTTTTTGCTCACAAGACTCTGCAGCTTAGAGGGAACATGGCCCACCTCCCCCATTGCTGGGTGGCCAGAGAGGACCTGGCAACCCTATCCAATTTTGACAAAACCTAAACCACCAAATCTCCCCGCCTCCACCTCCCTGTGTTTCTGGGGTGCCTCCCCTGCACCCATCCTCACCAATGTTCCCTCTAAGCTGCAGAGTGTGGCGAGCAAAAATTCTACTTTGTGAGCTCCTGGCATGAAGGTCGTGAGCTCCTACACCAATGAGTGCGCTCTGGGGTCCTCCTTCCTGAGCGAAGACAAAAACGTGTGAGCCGGAGGCGCCAGCTCAGGCCAACTCAGCTTCGAGGGAGCACTGCTCTCTCCACTCCCCCCTTGAAACTCACCATCCGGGAACTCGCGGTCGCTGATGTGCTGCAGGTGGGGGCCGCCGGTGTCCGAGTCCCCCGACTCCCCTTCCGAGGCCTCCCGGTGGGCGCCCCCCTTCCGCTCGGGGCCGCCGGCCGCCGCTTGCCCGCCCGCTCCCCCTCCGCCGCCGGCCCCCAGCCCCACCCCGCCGCCCCTGGCCGCTCCCCCGCGGGCCCTCCCGAGCTTGGGGCTGGCGCCGGGCGAGACGCAGCAGGTGAGGGTGTTGCCCATGGCGGCCCGCAGCCACCGCTCGGGCTAAGCTCCGGCTGGGCTATCGCAGGCCGCGGCGACGGCGGCAGCAGCACCGCCTCATGGTCGCGCCGCCTCCCGCCCTGCCTGCCTGCCTTCGGAGGGAGCCCACAACCCCCCGCCGGAAGCCCGGCCGCCTTCCCAACGGGCCCCGTGAGGAGAAGGGGGAGGAGGCAACGGCGCCGCCCTCAGCAGACTCGCGCCCGCCGTCCAATCGCCGGCCGCGCCTGGCCCCCGTCATGGGACGCCCGCCGTCCAATCCCTGAGCCGGAGAAGGGCCAGGGTCGGTGGCGCCACCCGAAGCCACATGATGAGGGAGAGATGGAGGCGGCTCCTCCCCCTCCTGCCCAACCATAGAGAGGGAACTTCCGGTCAAGGCGGCTCGCCCGCAGCTGGGCTCTCTGATTGTCTATGGTGAAAAACCGGCTATGGTAGTTGCCTGTTGGTTGGTTTCAGACAGACCGGAAGTATCCTGGAGGAGATAGATGTGTGTGTGTCTATATATGTCTATTTCTATTTCATTGACTATGCCAGGGGTACCGGAGGTATCCTTGAGGAGATAGATGTGTGTGTGTGTATATATATATATATATATATTTATTCAGGGGTGGCCAACGGTAGCTCTCCAGATGTTTTTTTGCCTACAACTCCCATCAGCCCCAGCTATTGGCCTTGCTGGCTGGGGCTGATGGGAGTTGTAGGCAAAAAACCATCTGGAGAGCTACCATTGGCCACCCCTGGACTATTTCTGTTTCGTTGACTACGGCACAGATGGGGAACCTCTGTCCCAAGGGCCACTTGATGTGACCCTCGGGGTTTGCTGGGCCAAACCGAGCCATGTGGCAGCCTCCCTGGGGCCTGGCTGGCCAGCAAGGATCGTGGGGCCCAGTTGCACTATGCAGCAGCCTCCCCAGGGATCACACGGCCCAGATGTACTGTGCGGCAGCCTCCCTGCGCCAGAATTGCTGCAGGGCCTGGAAAAGTTACTGTCACAGTTCAGTTTGCATTTGATTATCCCAGGTGGTGTGGCCTAATATGCTAATGAATGTGTGACCTAATATTAGGGGGTGTGGTCTAATATTAGGGGATGTGGTCTAATATGCTACTGAGTTCCTGCTGGGCTTTTTCTACAAAAAAGCCCTGGACCTATGCATTTGCCTAGGGTGGCGGGGTGGGGGAGTGTATGTGTGTGCCAGATTAGGATCTCCCCACACGACTTCAAATAGAAAAACAATTATTTGCAATAATTTTGCTGGCCTGAATCATTCTCCCTCAGCAGAGCACTGTTTTTTAAGTTGATAATTTTTATGGCCCGCGAATGATGTTATAAATATCCATATGGCCCTTGGCAGAAAAAAGGTTCCCAACCCCTGGACTGCACTAAAGCCTTTGATTGTGTGGATCACAACAAACTGTGGCCAGTCCTTAAAGAGATGGGAGTACCAGACCACCTCACATATCTCCTGAGAAACCTGTATAAGGGTCAAGAAGCAACTGTCAGAACGGGATACGGAACAACTGATTGGTTTAGAATAGAAAAAGGAGTTCGACAAGGATGTATATTGTCACCCTGCTTATTTAATTTATATGCAGAGTACATCATGCAGAATGCTGGCCTGGATGATGCAGAAGCTGGAATTAAGATTGCCGGGAAAAACATCAACAACCTTAGATATGCAGAAGATACCACTCTAATGGCAGAAAGTGAGGAGGACCTAAAGAACCTCTTGTTGAGGGTGAAAGAGGATAGCGCAAGAGTAGGCTTGAAACTCAACATCAAAACCACTAAGATCATGGCATCTTCCTGCATCACACCTTGGCAAATAGAAGGGGAAGACATGGAAGTAGTGACAGACTTCACATTTCTGGGATCCAAGATCACTGCAGATGGTGACTGTAGCTATGAAATTAAAAGACATTTGCTCCTTGGGAGGACAGCTATGGCAAACTTGGGTAGTATAATTAAAAGTAGAGACATCACCCTGCCAACAAAAGTCTGTATAGTCAAAGCGATGGTATTCCCAGTAGTAATGTATGGCTGTGAGAGCTGGACCATAAGGAAGGCCGAGTGCAGAAGAATAGATGCTTTCGAGCTGTGGTGCTGGAGAAGACTCTTGTGCCTTGGACTGCAAGAAGATCAAATCAGTCAGTGCTAAGGGAAATCAATCCAGACTGTTCACTGGAAGGTCAGATGCTGAAACTGAAGCTCAAATGCTATGGCCACCAAATGAGAAGGGAGCACTCCCTGGAGAAGATCCTGATGCTAGGAAAGACAGAAGGCAAAAGAAGAAGGGGACGGCAAAAGATGAGATGGCTGGACAGTGTTAATGATGTAACAAACACGAATTTGAGCAGACTTCGGAGGATGGTGGAAGACAGGAGGGCCTGGTGTGACTTTGTCCATGGGGTCGCAAAGAGTCGGACTCGACTGTGCGACTGAACAACAACATATATATGGGTGTGTGTATATATATATATATCAAATGGCTTCCTAGGGTAGCCAGCTCCGAATTTGGAAATACCTGGAGATTTTGGGGGTGGAGCCTAGGGAGCGTGGGGTTTGGGAAGGGGCATACTTCCAAAGAGTCCACCCTTCAAGGTGGCAATTTTCTCCAGGGGAACTGATCTCTCTCACCTGGAGATGGGTTGTAATTCCAGGGGATCACCAGTTACCACCTGGAGGTTGGCAACCCTATGGTATTGCCTTCAGGACTGCGACTTAGGAGAGTTCAGCTCAAATTCTAACTCAGCTGTGAAGCTCTTTGGATGAAGCTGGGTCAGTCTGTCAGCCTAGCCTTCCTCACAGGGTTGTTGGAGCAACACAGAACCTATATATATAGTGATTAGAATACTAGACCAGGATTTGGGACACCCAGGTTCAAATCCACAGTCTGCTGTGAAGCACTCCAGCCAGTCTCTCTCTTGCTCTGTGTTTCTAATCTACTTCACAGAGTTGTTGGAAGAAGAGCACAGCAAGGGAGAACACGGGAGGTCCCCTGGAGTTCCTTAGAGGAAAGGCAGAAAGGGTGAAAGTTGGATAGGGAGCTGATCTCCGTAGCATGGACATCAGTTGAAGTTCTGGGAGTATCCCAGGCTCCACCTGGAATATCATATGCATTGTTAATTTTAAATTCCTAGATCAGCAATGTGGCCAGGAAGCGAGTTGTTTATTGAAGCATGTTAATTAGAAACCTAAGAGCCCCATGGTGCAGAGTGGTAAAACTGCAGTGCTTCAGTCAGAGACCTCTGCTCACGACCTGAGTTCAGTCCCAGCGAAAGTTGGTTCAGGTAGCCGGCTCCAGGTCGACTCGGCCTTCCATCCTTCCGAGGTAGGTAAAATGAGTCCCCAGCTTGCTGGGGGGAAAGTGTAGATGACTGGGGAAGGCAATGGAAAACCACCCCGTAAAAAGTCTGCCGTGAAAATGTTGTGAAAGCAACGTCAGCCCAGAGTCGGAAACGACTGGTGTTTGCACAGGGGACTATCTTTACCTTTTAATTAGAAACCTAGGGAGCTTGTTGCCACAGCCACACCATGTATCGTGAAGAATTCTCCACAACAATTATTTCCTTGTGCAGCTGCATTTTTGACATATCACACGTTGAACTGTTCTACAAGAATTGTACGTGTATTGCAACTGAGGAGAGAGGGGGGGAAATAACTACACTGGACTGCCAGAGAACTGCAAGCAAGCAAGCACAAGCCTGTATTGGCATTATAGATTATAGATAAGGCAAAAAAGATACAGAAATAACAAAATACACCAGTCATATACAATGTGTACACAGCTTTACATTGGACAATTGATCCTTGATTACCATACTCAAGAATAAAGCAACTTTTTCAGTTATTACAGATGACAAGTCATTCAGAAGATGGCATACCTTTGCAGCATCTGAGCAACTTGTCATATTGAGCAGAATTGGGTCTAGAAACCTAAGGCCTATAGTATCAATGGGAGCGGTGAAGAAGAATATGAGACAATGAATCAACTTGCTTTAAGTTGCATGTACAAGGTCTTAATGAGAGAGGGATTTTTTTTTATAGCTGCCATATGTAGATGGGATAGTATTACATGGGACAGTATTACATCTGGCAAGAGTATATGCTCTGTGCAATAGTGGAACATGGAGAGTTAATAGATAAGAAGGCAGATGAGCAATAATTGGGGAAATTCCAAAATTCAAAGGGGAGCAAGATGTATTTGCAGCGCTGATTAGTTTTTGCAATTCTATATCTAAGATGCCAGAGAACTTAATTGTATCCTTTCAAGATTATTGTTTCTAACAGCATTATTATTGTAACACATTACAAATTGAATTTGTTATCTATTGTGTACGCTGTAGGGTTGCCAGGTCCAATTCAAGAAATATCTGGGGACTTTGGGGGTGGAGCCAGGTTGTGACAAGCATAATAGAATTCCAAAGGAAGTTCTGGCCATCACATTTAAAAGGACTGCACACCTTTCCTTCATTAGAAATAATGAAAGATAGGGGCACCTTCCTTTGGGGCTCATAGAACTGGACCCCCTGGTCCAATCTTTTTGAAACTTGGAGGATGTTTGGGAGAGGCACCAGATACTATGCTGAAAATTTGGTGCTTGTGCCTCAAAAAAACAGCCCCCCCAATTCATCATTATACTCTATGGGAACCGATCTTCATAGGGAATAATGGAGTGGCAGCAGACATTTCCCACCTTCCTGCCCCACTTTCTGATGACCCTGAGGAAGGGGGGGAGATCCAAACCGGGGATCCCCCGCCCCCACTTGGGGATTGGCAATCTTACCAGCAAGAATGCAGGGCGGCGAGCACTTAGGTGACAGAAGCGTCCTTTACAGGGCGCACCGCCTCAGTGCTGCCGTCAGGGGGCGTTGAGCCCGCTCTTGATCAGGCGCCAGAAAATCCTACCCTGTTTCCGCTGACGTCAGCAGGGCTAGCGAGAGCCTCTAATCAGCGCCCTCCCCAGGGCCACTTCCGGTCTGAAACGGAACTTGTTTATTTCTCCTTTCACCATAGAGATGGCATAGGGTAGAAAGGCACTTCTAGAATCCCGGGGGATGGCCGCTTCCGCTTTTTTTGTCACCGGAAGTGCACCGCAGTTTGCCAGAGGTCTCGTGCCTGGCGCGTTGTTCTTTGGGCGGAGCGGAGGACCGTTTTTGGGGCGCTGCGGGCGAGCCAGCAGGAGAAAGGAGCTCTGCCTGCCTGCCTGGTATCCTAGCCACAGGGGCCCAGAGGGAAGCGGGAGGCGCTGGTCCCCTACGGGGCATAGGAGGGGTTTTAGCAAAGGGAAGAGCCGGGGAGGGAGATTCCTTTAGCACCCTCCACATGCTCAGCGCCTGTCGTCTGCACCCTCTGGAAAGGGAGCTCACGCATATCCCTGAGATTGCATGCTGACAGCTAGGCTTGCCAAGTCCTATGCCAGAAATATTTGGGGGCTTTGGGGGTGGAGCCAGGAGCGAGGTTGCAACAAACATAGTTGAACTCTGAAGGGAGTCTTGGCCATCACGTTTAAAGGGACCTCACATCTTTTAAATGCCTTTCCTCCATTGGAAATCATGAAGGATAGGGGCACCTTCTTTGGAGGCTCATAAAATTGGACCCCCTGGTTCAATCTTTTTGAAACTTGGAGGGTGTTTTGAGGGGAGTCGCTGGATGCTATACTGAAAATTTGGTGCCTGTACCTCAAAAAACAGCCCCCCCAGCCCCAGATACTCACTAATCAATTCACCATTATACCCTACGGGAATTGGTCTGTGCAGTAGGCATTCCCCCCTTGCTTTCTTATGATCCTGAAGCGGGGAGGGGGGTCAAAAGAGATGGTGTTGTGTTTGTATCTTTGTAAGTTCAGTACAGTTTTGTATGAATGCAGTGCCCTTCTTTTAGGTTAATGTGGGAATAATAGTCAAATAATTCCACACATTTTTAAAGCAAACTTGTCCACTTTCTCAAGAGTTGCACGGAGTAGTTATCTTCAAGCCTCCCAACCTTAAGACTCACCCGTGACCGCCAGGTGGCAGTGTGGGACCCACAGGGTTGTGAAGGGAAAAGGAGGAACCAGAATTGTGAAGTCTGTCATCTGTGTCAAAGCCAGAATAGCAGACAGTAGAACAAGTTGACTGGGAAGCAACTAAAATAAACCGAATACCGCTTGGGGAGCTGAGGAGGAATCTTCTCCTCCCCCTCTTCTGTCCTTTTCTTTGCAGTTGTGTAAGAGAGGAAGAATTTGTGACATTGTTGTCCAGCAGCCAGTTCTTCCCAAAAGCACCAAATAAAAGTGTGGGTGTCAGTGTTCCCTCTAAACTGTGGAGTCTTGTGAGCAAAAATTCTACTTTGTGATCTAGTGGAATTAAAAGTTGTGAGGTGCTGCATATATTAGTTTGCTCTGGGATCATTTCCCATGAGCTGAGACAAAAATGTGTGAGCTGGAGGCAAAAAAACCTGTGAGCTAGCTCCCACTAACTCAGCTTAGAGGGAACACTGGTGGGTGTTCTGTGGGGTTTGTGGCTTTCCTGATAGTCGAGTACATGAGTTGAAAGACCATTGGTATAAAATGGGAATCTTTGGCCAGGGGCCCCATTGTGATGAGGAAATCTGGTCTCCCCCCCCCCCCCCGAAGCCGTCAGTGGTAATGCCAGCATTTTTAATACAGCGCTCTAGTTGAGGGGAGAGTGACTTGCCAAAAGAGCTTTCTATAAACGTCATTAAAAACTAGGATCAGCATTTGGTTCCGAGGCATGCCTGGATAGTATCAACGTGCACAGCTGCAACATTTACATAGTTATTACTTCATTTATAGCCAGCCGTTTTTGCTGAGCCTCAAGGTGGATTGTGCAATTAAAACAATGCAGTAAGAGCTGTTAAAACATGCCGACAATGGTGAAGGCAGTTGGATGGCAAAATTAGAGAACCACGCGCTCAAACCAATAGAGCCGTGTTGTAAGCCGCCCTGAGCCTGCTTCGGTGGGGTAGGGCGGGATATAAATCAAATCAAATAAATAAAATAAAAAAGCATATAGCATACAAACTACATAACTGAGCTGGATTTCAAAACTGGAACAATTCAATAAAGACAGCATAATATACACAAAGACCAATTTCCCACTCACCTTACGGCGCTCTCACCTTCCTCTTTCCAGCAGGGCTTCCTTCTGATTTCACACTATCTGCCCCAAGGCTGCAATTAATGTTGGCGTTCTTGCACAGCAAACAGAAACCTCTAAAAACCAGTTTCTGTTGCTGCACGAAAATGCCGCCGTTACTTGCAGTCCCAGGGCAGATAGTGTGAAATTAGAAGGAAGCCCCGCTGAGAAGAGGAACGTGAGAGCGATATAAGGTGAGTGGGAAATGGGCTAAAGAGTGTAACGTTAAACTGCTTGCAAGGTACACTAGTTCAGTCTGCGTTGACTGCAGTAGCAGAGAGCCTGAATTGTTTGCAGCAGATAGTGGTTTGGAACTGGCTTAGGGGGCCTGGGGGACAAAGCACGCCGTGTCTGTAAAGCTGACATCCTGACGGCTTCTCTTGCAGGGCTATTGCAAGGGCACACAGATCATAGGCTTTTCAGGCAGTGTGGGCATTAAGAGAGCCCTGTGAGAGAAACCAAGGGTTGTTGTAGATCCAGGGGTGTCAGACTCATTTGTTATGAGGACTGGATCTGACATAAATGTGACCTTGGGCCAGGCCGTGTGTGTGATAAAATGTAATGACAGGTAGTGGACAGGTAGACAAAGATTTTTTTTTTCAAAAAAAGCATGCATGAAATATTAGCACTTGTTCTTAAAGACGCTTTCCTTGTATCTCTCCCATGTGATCCAGGGAACTGGGCAAAGTCTTCCTTCTTTCCCTAGGGGACTGCGTGTGTGTGGGGGAGAGCCTCAGCCAATAGAAGAAAGAGAGGCTCGGCTTAGTAGCTCATCTATGCTATTGAGCAAGCCTGGCAAGGCAAACTGTAATGCTGAAGGAAGCAAGAGGGAGAAGGAAGCAGACGACAGCCAGTTGCTCGGGGGCCTGATTTGGCCCCCGGGCCACATGTTTGACACCCCTGCGCTAGATCTTATCTATGTATAACTAAATTCTTGAAGAAGCAATTAACAGGTAGAATTTAATATTTTTGACATTAGAGTGGCATTGTCACAGATGTCATCCATAAAACCTGAGGCTGATTTCCCACTCACCCTACGCTGCTCTGACATTCCTCTTTTCAGCACGGCGTCCTTCCGATTTCCCACAATCTGCTCCGGGGCTTCATCTTGCATCGCTGTTTTTGCATGGCAACAAGAAACTGGTTTTTAGCGGTTTCTGTTTACCGTGCAAAAGCAGTGACGCAAGATGAAGCTCCAGAGCAGATTGTGGGAAATCGGCAGGATGCTGCGCTGAAAGGAGGAACGTTAGAGCAGCGTAGACTGAGTGGGAAATCGGTCTGAGTAAGTTCAGAGCTGTTGAATCATTCATATTAGCCTGGATGCAACATCTCTAAATGAGAGCTGAAGCCAGTGTTTCAGAGTGTCAGTGTGCTATTAGTTGCAAGCGCTGAGGCTTTGGGGTGGAGCAAAGGAACAGGCGGAATAAATGAAATGGCAGGGAAAGGACAGAACTAGGTCGGACACTTCTGTGCTTCACGAGGCCTTCTTTTTGGACCTTGCAGTTTTCCCTGGCCTGCGAGTGACAGAAGATGGCCCTGGTTCCTTACGATGGGCTCCATCTCTGGGGGAAGCTGCACAAGCCATCCTCAGTGTACTCTTTCGCTAACCACACGATCCAGATTCAGCAGAACTGGAAGCAGCTCGGGGTGGCCGCCGTGGTCTGGGACGCGGTAGGTCACCATCCGGTGAACTTGTGTTGGATTGTCTTCAAAGGGCAGCAGGTGTGGTTCTTGTTGGGCTCAGGAAAACGGGTGCGTGTGCGTCCTGGAGGAGGTGGACAAGACCTTTCAAATGAATCGGTGCCGGTGGAAAGTCACAGATGTAGAGTTTTCAAGGCAAGAGACGTTCAGGCGTGGTTTGCCATTGCTTGCCTTCCACATCATGGCCCTGCTATTCCTTGGTGGTCTCCCATCCAGGGCTTTTTTTTTGTAGCAGGCACTCCTTTGCATATTAGGCCACACACTCCTGATGTAGCCAATCCTCCAAGAGCTTACAGGGCTCTTAGTACAGGGCCTACTGTAAGCTCTTGGAGGATTGGCTACATCAGGGGTGTGTGGCCTAATATGCAAAGGAGTTCCTGCTACAAAAACCCTGCTCCCATCCAAGTACTGGTCAGGGCTGACCCTGCTTACCTTCCGAGATCTGTTGAGATTGGGCTAGACTGGGTTGTCCAGGTCAGGCTCAAACATTTTATCTTCCACTAAAGAATGGATACTGAATTTCTAAACAAACCTTTCAGATGACATAGTGAGGCGGGATTTATTTTTTACCTCTTGTACCATCAGTAACCCAAACAATCTGTAGTTTTCCAGAACTCGAACATATGACCAAATTAGATTTCCAGGCTACACAGATAAACTTTATTACACTTAAGTTTCCTCTCCGGTCAGAAGGCTTAAGAAGAAGAAGATGATGATATTGGATTTATACCCTGCCCTCCACTCTGAAGAGTCTCAGAGCGGCTCACAATCTCCTTTACTCCCCACAACAGACACCCTGTGAGGTGGGTGGGGCTGAGAGGGCTCTCACAGCAGCTGCCCTTTCAAGGACAACCTCTGACAGAGCTATGGCTGACCCAAGGCCATGCCAGCAGGTGCAAGTGGAGGAGGGCGAAATCAAACCCGGTTCTCCCAGATAAGAGTCCGCACACTTAACCACTACACCAAACTGGCTTAGAGATACATATGCAAAAAGGCAAAACAATTAGATAACATTAGTACAATTTCAGGAAACAGTTGGAAGGTTATACAGTTAGAATTCAGACGAACGTTTACCCAATTCTTATAGTCAAACTTAATCTAATTTATATTCTAATACAGTGGCCCCCAACCTTTTTGGCACCAGGGACCAGTTTTGTGGAAGACAATTTTTCCATTGGCCAGTGGGGGTGCTGGGGTTTTTGGTGCCCATCCCTGCTCCCCCCATTGGGGGGGGTCTTTAAATTAGGGGTAGCTGAAGGTCACTGCCACACTACCCCTTCCACCTCTCCGGGACCCAGGCAAATGAAAGAGGTGGGGCTGTGGAGTGAGGCTGTGCTGCTTTTTTCATCCACCTGAGAGCCGGGTGGCTGAAAGGGGAGTTGCCTCTGCCTCACTCTGCGGCCCGGTTGCTAACAAGCCACGGACCGGTATTGGTCCACAGCCAGGGGTTGGGGACCCCTGCTCTAATACCTGCTAAAGAATTAAATCTATGAAAGCCTAAGCCCCTAGAGTCTCCTGTCTCTAGTGCAGATCAGCAACTTCTGCTCAAAATTTCAGGGTTTATAAAGCATTCCCCCCAGAAACTGGTATCACTGTTTAGATTTTTTCTGATAATATGCATTCCAGAACCAGCTGCTGCATCAACAGCTAGTCTCTTGCATCTGCCATATCTTTACTCCATCTGGTTCCTCTCATACCATATAAGGCTAATGTTGTCCTGAGACAGCTTTTACCTTTAACCTACTTTCTACTGACCTACATTCTAGCAGCTAACTCTCAGCCTAAGCTATTAGCAATATGAATGCTTGAACCCTTGATGGCCATGTCCATAAGAGAATCGACCCCAAAAGAAATTCTGCCACACTTGGCTTGACCACTTTTCATTTGTATTGCACAACAGTCCTCCCCTTTTTCCTTTCTACTGCTGCTGCTTCAGGTAAGAAGATCAGGTGATGTGACCTTGATGTGCCAATGATCTGACTCAGTGTAAGGCTGTGTTATGAGTTTCATGGGTTTTCAACTTTATGGTCATTCTCCAGCTTTGCCCAGATTGTCACTGGAATTCACTAATTGTATGGCATTGTGTGTAGCAAAGCCAGGACAAGGATGGAATTCTAGCAGGAGCTCCTTTGCATATTAGGCCACACACCCCTGATGTAGCCAATCCTCCAAGAGCTTACCAAAAAAAGCCTTGTGAGCTCTTGGAGGATTGGCTACATCTGCGGGGTGTGGCCTAATATGCAAAGGAGCTCCTGCTAGAATTCCACCCCTGAGCCAAGAGATCCTAAGATTGTCTGGCAGCCAGAAGTTCTAGCACTTTTAGCGTTCAGTATGCACCACTAGTTGGCAAGCTAAACTTGTTTTTAAGGCCAGAGACATTTCAAAGGTGCCTGCCTCTGCTTTACAGCCCGGGTATTCCTGGGAGGTCGCCCTTCCAAATACTAGCCAAAGCTGAGCCTACGTAGCTTCCGAGATCTGATGAGATGCGGCTAGCCTGAGCTATCTAGGTCAGGGCATTGGCAGTAGAACTTAAATTATTATACACTCATTCAGCTAGAATAGGGATGTCAAACTCCTTAGTTATGAGGGCCAGATCTGACATAAATGAGATCTTGTCAGTCTGGGCCATGTGTGTCATCAAATGTAATGCCAGGTAGCAGAGATATAAACTTTATAAAGGACGCAGACAAACACAGTGAAAGATTTAAAAAAAACAAACAAACCTTAAAAATGCTTAAAACATTAGTACTTGTTGGTCTTAAAGGTGCTTTATTTGTATCTCTTGCATGTGATCCAGGGAGCTGGGCAAAGGAAACTCTGGCTCTTTCCTTCCTTTCCCAGGGGACCAGTAGGAGGAGGAGACTCAGGCAATAGAAGGAAGAGAAGCTTGGCTCAGTGGCTCTGTTGTGCGATTGAGAGAGCCTGGCAAAGCAAGCTCTCCTTCCCCTCCTTCCTCCTCAAGGGAGGAGCCTCGGCCAATGGAGAAAATAGAAGTGTTTTGCTCTGTAGCTCCTGTGCGATTGAGCAAGCTTGGCAAAGCAAGCTGTGATGCAGAAGGAAGCAAGAGAGAGGGAGAAGGAAGCAGATGACAGCCAGTTCTTGGGGGGCCTGATAGGAGCCCCCCAGAAGGCTCCTATCAGGCCCCCCAACAACTGGCTGTCATCTGCTTCCTTCTCCCTCTCTCTGACCTAGACTCTCATTAATTTCCTCTGCTAATTTATTTTAGCAGAAGCTAAACATGGTGTACTCTCCTGCTCTTTTTCCCTCTTTTGCAAACCAAACAACACTTTGTGAGGTCCGTCAGGGTGCCTAGACAGCAATTTAATGAACCTGTCATTTAAAAGGTATGGCTGGGGGGAATACTTTGGACTTTGCAATTTCAAGAGGAGAAAGTATGACGCATGGGAAGCAGGTAAGAGTTATCTCCATGGCAGTCACATGTACCGTAAAGATGTCTCCAAGCGTTGTCAGCCTTTCTGTGAACATCCCATGTGATCTGTGTGGGAAATGCTGTGGACTGTTGTCGCACCACTTCGAACTTTCCTTTTAATTAGCTGTTTTGTCTCTCCTGGCCCAGGCTGTAGTCCTTTGTATGTACTTGGAAATGGGAGATGTGAACCTCCGAGGGCGCTCCGTCATTGAATTAGGAGCAGGAACTGGCTTGCTGGGAATAGTAGCAGCTTTACTTGGTAAGTTTTTCCTTTACTCTCTGTCTGGCCGTAATGCGGCTACCCTGATCTCAGCCAGCAGAGCTAGGGAGCCGCATGGGACGTAGCATTCCCACTGCCTCTCATTCAAACGGGGCAACTAATCCTGCAAAGCCACAGAGTTTACCATGAGGAGTGCCCGTTTGGGTGCATAGATGTCGGGTGCATAGCATTTTAGTTGGCTTTGTGGGATGCTGGACCCGATGGAGGTGACCATTCCCATCCTTGCTAAGACTCAGGTTTGGTGTAGTGGTTAAGTGTGCGGACTCTTATCTGGGAGAACCCGGTTTGATTCCCCACTCCTCCACTTGCAGCTGCTGGAATGGCCTTGGGTCAGCCATAGCTCTTGTAGGAGTTGTCCTTGAAAGGGCAGCTTTTGGGAGAGCACTCTCAGCCTCACCCAGCTCACAGGGTAAGCCATAGCTCTGGCAGAGGTTGTCCTTGAAAGGGCAGCTGCTGTGAGAGCCCTCTCAGCCCCACCCACCTCTCAGGGTGTCTGTTGTGGGAGGAGAAGATAAAGGAGATTGTGAGCCACTCTGAGATTCAGAGTGGAGGGCGGGATATAAATCCAATGTCGTCGTCTTCTCCTCCTCCAATGTTGTTGTCTTCTTCGCTTTCCCTTTCTTTCCTCGCCATTTTCAGTGAAGCGCATGCTGTTTTTGCAACCTTCGGTTCTGTTTGGCATCAATCAGTAGTCTTCTATGACCATCAAAGATAAAAAGGCAATAAAGTAATTCAATAAAAAATTCAAAGTACAGTTAAAATAGCAAATATTATGTGCATATTGTAAGTTCATACTTATACATATCTAAATTGGATCTTATTCTTCACGTATACCACAGTAAACAATAGCAATTACCATCAGTTAATAGCAGTAATCATAAAAATCAATTGCAATAGCAATTACCATCAAGTTTTTTTATTTGTTCTGAATTGTAAAAGTTAATTTAAAAAAAAAGATTGGAAAGATTCGGAAGTGTGATTGGGCTTTACCTTGTTCTGAATATCAGAATATTTGTCACGTGGAATAGTTTGGCCAAACAACATGACATGTCAGTGGCAAGCGATAAAAATAACGATTCTAAATGCCAGTTTACAAATGCTAGAAATGCTTCTGGGGGTTTCCAGTTTTTCTGTAAATGTTTCAATGGATAAGTAATAATTGAGTTATGAAAATTGTGCTGGACTCTAGCAATTGCATATGTTTAACGTTTTTTTTTTTTGCCCATTAGGTGCTCAAGTTACAATCACGGACAGAGAAGCTGCCTTGGCATTTCTCAAGTCAAATGTCCAAGCGAATTTACCCAGGGACATCCAGTCGAGAGCCGTAGTCAAAGAACTGACCTGGGGCCAAAACTTAATGAGCTTCTCCGCGGGAGAATACGACTTCATCTTGGGCGCAGACATCGTTTACCTGGAAGAAACATTTGCGGATCTTCTTCGAACCCTGGACCACCTGAGCGCGGACCACACCGTGATCTTGCTCTCTTGCCGCCTGCGGTATGAGCGAGACCAGAACTTCTTGACAATGTTGAAAGGGACCTTTTCCGTCCAGGAGGTGCACTATGACCCTGGGAATGACATACATATATTCAGGGCACAGAGGAACAACCGGAAAAGAGAGTTGTGACCCGTCTGGCTGCAAAAGAACGTGTGCCCTCAGAGCATGCGAAGACCAAAGGGCATCATTTAAGCCTTCCGTTTCAGCTCCTGCCATGGATTTGTCTGATTTGCAGCAGGGGTGGGGGTGGCGGAGCTGCAACGCTGACTCGAGCAGGTCAGGCTTACCAGAACTGCAAAGGGCTTCGTGAACCCTTCGTTTGCTAACGGTCTCATTGGAACTGGAGAACAAGCGTAGGCACCGTGTACCACTGAAATGGATTCTTGAAAGTACTGCAATGATACGCTTTGTGAGAGTGGAAGATGATGTGAAAAGTGAATAAGCAATGGCTTAGATAAAGCTTACAGCGAAACGGGGGGAAATAGACCGGTTTTGCCTGTCAGCTTTTTTTCCCCTTTTGGGAGCTAATCTGTGATTTTGAAAAAATTTAATACCCTTGAGGTTGTGACTTACCACTTAATAAATAATATAATATTTTGGGACAAAATTTTGGACAGTATTTCTATATATTTTTTTGTTTTGGTTTGTTAAGGACTTATTTATCACAGGAGTCAGTGGTACATGGTGCCTTTGCTTGTTCTCCAGTTCCACACCCCGTTTGACTCCTTTTTGGTTGCTCAATAGCCTCATTGGAGGCAGAGACAGGGCCAGAAGAGAAGAGTCGAGTCTGTTCCCTCGAATTTATTTCTGGGAATGACGTTGCAGATCGCTGCACAAAAACTAGTCATTGGCAGCTCTGGTCATATGAGACTTTCCATGTGATAGCCCAGTACATCACAGAGTAGCCCAGAGTAGATCCTGAAAACAGGAGGGACATTCCTCATATTGTAATACGCAGGGGTGGAATTCTAGCAGGAGCTCCTTTGCATATTAGGTCACCCCCTTCCCCCCCAGTATAGCCAGTCCTCCAAGAGCTTACAAAAAAGAGCCTTGTAAGCTCTTGGAGGACAGGCTACATCAGGGGGTGTGTGGCCTAACATGCAAAGGAGCTCCTGCTAGAATTCCACCCCTGGAGTGGTAACACGAATATCACATAAATGGGTAAGACTGATGTGACCAGATCGACATTGTGTTCCATGTGACCAGGGACCACTTTCTGGTTTGGACCCAGCTTCATGCCACAGTGACCTGAACTTAAGCAAGAAGAATTTTATCCTGTCACTTCTATGAGCTACTAGCTGGGACATTGCCCTTTGCTTAAAGGTGCAAGCCCTGTTTGGGCGAAGACTAGGGCTTTCTTGTAGGCAGGAACTCCTTTACATATTAGGCCACAGACCCCTGATGTAGCCAATCCTCCAAGAGCTTACAGGGCTCTTCTTACAGGGCCTACTATAAGCTCCAGGAGGATTGGCTACATCAGGTGTGTGCGGCCTCATATGCAAAGGAGTTCCTACCTACAAAAAAGTCCTGGTGAAGAACAATCTAAGAGTCGCTAAAGGATTGACAGACTCCTCCCACAAGTTTGGAAACAGCACGGAGAATTGGAACATAATGGAATCAATGATAGATTTTTGATTTCCCTCCCCCAGAATGGCTTGTGTCTTTAAAGTTTTGATTTTTAAACTGTGGTTTGTTTTTTTAATTGTTAGGTGCCTTGAGCAGGACTCTGAAGAGGTGGCATAGAAATACTCTAAATACATTCCAAATCACACACACAATCTGGTTAATGAGTATTTTGGATACCTTAGAAAGGGAAGGTGAGAAAAAAAGTGAGGTGATCATAGTTACCTGTCTTTTTTTTGCCCTCAAGTCTTAGGCTGGTTTATGGCGACCCCTAGTGGGGGTTTCAAGGCAAGAGACATTCAGAAGTGGTTTGCCATTGCCTGACTCCTCATAACTCTGGTATTGCTTGGTGGTCTCCCATCCAAATACTGACTGGGGTTGACCCTGCTTAGCTTCTGAGATCTGACGGGATTGGGCTGGCTTGGACTATCTGGGTTGGGCCAGTTACTTATGTGTGCAAATGCAAAAAGGGTCTATTTATCCCCCCAAGGACAGCTAGAGTGGTGTAGTAGTTTAGGAGTTACGGTCTAAGATATGACAGATCCAGGTTCAAATTTACTAGTTACCGGATAGCTCTGGGCCCAAAGTTTTGTCTCTTAGAGTTTGCTCTTGTCTCCAGTGATCACGATGAGATTTAAGGTGAGATTATGGCAGATCCTGCCGGTACGTCTGAAGCCCTCTAGGCCTTTGTGTTGGAGATGACCAGAAAGTTGGTTTCTGGGCCTGATGAAGTTGCAGAGGAGATGGGATGGGATGGCATTCCAGAGGTGGGGGGAGGGTGGGCTAACAAAATGGGAGTCTCGAGGGTGACCCTGGCTGGCTGAGCTGAACCTCAGTTTCAAATCCACCCAGGAATCTTCTAAGAATTTGGTACCTTCTTCTTTTGCAGGGATGGCCAAACTACAGCTTGGGAGCCATGTGTGGCTCTTCCACACATATTGTGCAACTCTTGAAGCCCCCTTTGGCCATCTTGGAAAAGGCATTTCTCTCTTTAAATCACTTCTCCAAGCTAACCAGCAGCTTGGGAAAGCAGTTGTTTTCCATCTCTCCCTCTCCTCCCCCCCTATATTTTCCTTCCTTCCTTCTTTCCTTCCCCCCTCCCCTCCCCTCCCCCCATCAATCATCTGACGTTAGTGTCTTCTGATGCTTATTCTATGTGGCTCTTGCGTTAAACAAGTTTGGCCATGCCCGCTCTATCAGATAAAGGCCTGCATGCTTCTGTGGGACGGGGAGGACAGCCCAGACTTGTTAGCACTGTCTCTCTCTCTCTCTTGTCTTTCGCCAGCTTTCTGGTGGTACGGGGTAGATGAGATATTAGGAACATTTCACTATATCCATTCTCTGGAGCTGCTCAGATTGAGTCAAGATGAATGAAATAGGATAAGGGAGACTTGGAAAATCCCTCGGATAGGAAGGGCTGGTCCTAATTGGGGAGGCTAGTGGGCAGGATTTGGAAACAGTAGAAGGAAGCAGCCTTAACTGAGGGTTGAGGGACAGAAGAGGCAAGGCACTGGTGCTCAATATTTTAATGTTTGATGTTGGCTGAACCTGTTCAAATAAAATGTTGTTTTTAAATCTTTGCTTTTGCTTAACATGATGTTAGTGGTTAAGGGTGCAGAACTGGTATCTGGGAGATCCAGGTTTGAATCCCCACTTGTGCCCTGGAAGCGTGCTGGGTCACCTTGGGCCAGTCACGCTTTCTCAGCCTCATCTACCTCACAGCACTGTTGTGAGGATAAAGTGAAGGAGAGAACACTGGAAGGCACTTTGGTGGTCCCCCCCCCCACTGGAGAAAGGTGGGCTACAAATGAACAAAATGAAATTTAAAAGTAATAATTCAGATTGTGAATTTTCAGATCAGGGAATATTTAAAATATTTGGCCAATAGTATTTCTTCTGGTTTTTTTGGCATCTGGTTTTTTTGGCCACTGTGCGACACAGAGTGTTGGACTGGATGGGCCATTGGTCTGATCCAACATGGCTTCTCTTATGTTCTTCCTAAGACCCTTTGAAGTAGGGTTGGTTGGAAATATTTTTAAAAAAAAACAAGTTATCTAAGGCACAATTAGTTTCAAGTATCCATTGAATGTCAGAGCCCTGTGGCGCAGAGTGCTAAAGCTGCAGTACTGCAGTCCTCAGCTCTGCTCACGAGTTCAATCCCAGCAGAAGCTGGGTTTAGGTAGCCAGCTCAAGGATGACTCAGCCTTCCATCTTTCCGAGGTCGATAAAATGAGTACCTAGCTTGCTGGGGGGAAAGTGTAGATGACTGGGAAAAGCCATGGCAAACCATCCTGTAAAAAAGTGCTGTGAAAACGTGAAAGCAACGTCACCCCAGAAACGATTGCTGTTTGCCAGGGCTTTTTTGTGGAAAAAGCCCCGCAGGAACTCATTTGCATATTAGGCCACACCCCCTGACATCACCATTGTTTCGCGCCAGGCTTTTTGTAGGAAAGGTGCAGCAGGACCTCATTTGCATATTAGGCAACACCCCCTGACACCGAATCAGCGGAAACTGTGTTCCTGCTCAAAAAAAGCCCTGGTGCTTGTACAGGGGACTTAATTTTATCTTTTTACCCATTGAATGTGCTCAATACTGTATGTGAGCACATGAAACATACAGTATTCTTGGAACCACTCAGTTTTGTCTTGTTTCAATTTGAATGACTTCTCCAATTAAACAGCTTTTTTTGTGGCAAGAACTCCTTTGCATATTAGGCCACACACCCCTGATGTAGCCAATCCTCCTGGAGCTTCTACTAAGAGGCCTGTAAGCTCTTGGAAGATTGGCTGCATCAGGGAGGTGTGGCCTAATATGCAAAGGAGCTCCCCGCTACAAAAAAAGCCCCGCAATGAAATGTCTCCTCGTCTTTTCAAAGATTATTTTAAAGCCCGTCTTGTTTCATTTAACTTGAACTGCTGTCCTGGCAGTGGGGTTTGGCTTTGTAATCGTCACAAGGTCTAGTCAGTCAGAACTCTGCACAGCCAGTTTGGGACCCAGGGCGAAGGAGTACCCTATCTTCTCTGGCTGGCCCTTGTGTCTCAGGAGCCCAAACTGAGTATGTGGTGTTTATCGGGAGTGGCACTAACGTTTTGCATATCTGCATGCACCTCGAGCAACCCAGCATGGGAGAGTCATGTTCAGTTTGTAGGCTAGATTATAGAAGAATCCTGGAAATTACTGAATTGTTGTGGCGTCTACAAGCATAGCCAGCTTCAAGAGGGAATTGGATAAAAATATGGAGCAGAGGTCCATCTGTGGCTATCAGCCAAAGTGTGTGTGTGTATACACACACACACACATATATATATATATTTGGCCACTGTGTGACACAAAGTGTTTGACTGGATGGGCCATTGGCCTGATCCAACATGGCTTCTCTTATGTTCTTAGGTGATTCATCATGGTATTTCCCACCCACCCCCTTTCTTGACTAAAAAGAAACAGATGTTATCAGCACCTTGTGGAACTGGAAGCACTGGCCGCGAATGAGCAGGTTTAGAATCTGTTTCCAGGGGAAACCACCTCTCCAACCAGGACAGATTGAGAGAGCCTTAAAGAAGAGATGGAATTATACAGAGATAAGCCTTCCATGTCCTCCTCCCTCTCAATTGTGAGAAGCCAAAGGAAAAGCAGTGCATATCTATAGTTTGCACAATGGGCGGTTGCCATTGCTCCTCCCAGTGCAATTCGGGCGCTGCACTGGCTGCCAATATCCTACCGAGTTCGATACAAGGTGCTGGTTATTACCTTTAAAGCCCTATATGGTCTAGGACCTGCCTACCTGAGGGACCGTCTCTCCCCGCATGTTCCCCAGAGAGCACTGAGATCGGGATCTCAAAATCTTTTGGTTGTCCCCGGGCCAAAGGAGGCCCGCTTGAAGATCACAAGAGACCGGGCCTTCTCTGTAATGGCTCCATTTTGGTGGAACCAGCTGCCGGAGGAGGTAAGGGCCCTGCGGGATCTCACCCAATTCCGCAGGGCCTGTAAGACAGTCCTCTTCCGGCTGGCCCACAACTAACGGCCCTGTATACCGACTACTGAATGCTGTATATTGTATACTGAATTTTTATCTGAAGCTGAATGGAGTGTAGCTCCACGACTGCTGGCTGTTTTAATGATGTATAGTTATAACAAATGTTTTATTTTAATTATATATTGTGAATTGTTAATTTAAAGTGTAATTTTATACTTTTATGTTAGTTTTATATATGTTGTAAGCCGCCCTGAGCCACTCGATGGGAAGGGCGGGATATAAATCCCAGATAAATAAAAAAATAAATAAATAAATTGCAATCATCTTTACATTTTAAAAAATGGGGTGGTGGAAAATGGTGTTAAGTCACCGCTGATGTACAGCAACCCCTAGTGGGGTCTTCAAGGCCACCAACCGACAAATTCATACAGGTGTGGGGTTGTCACCATGTGGGTGCTGGCAGTATGCCACACGCACACCCGTTTCGGAGCACCGGAATGTCGTTTCCACCAAGGGGCTCAACTGAGAGAGGAAATGCTGACAGACTGGTGCAGACCTACGACAATGTGAATCTTTCCTGCGCCCCAGACCTGACCTGCTTTCCACAAAGTGCTTAACATGAAGGCAGCCAAGGGTTATTGGACTAGCTGCTATCTTTGGTGCAAACGGCTGACTCAAATGCCACCGGCTTTACACATCAAGCATACTCAGACCCACTTTGAATTAGATGGCTTCTGTGGAATCGAAGCAAGCTAATTGCAAAGGCCGTATGCTTCTGTTCACTGCGATTCTCAGAGAAGGAAAACAGAGCGCCGTATATTCTGTGACATGGGTGTGCTTCAATCTCATTACTTTAATGGGGCTTAACTGTGCCTCAGTCCTTCTGGCTTGGTCCCAAGGTCCTGAATAGAACAGAAATAGCTGCTTCTATGAACGTCAGGGGATGGCTTAATGCCCTGCTATAATTGGGAGGTTCTACCAGTTGCATCCACGTCTGTCTGTCTCTGTCTAGTACTGCTCACACAGCTCACAACTTTATGCAGGTGTGGAGTTGTCACCACGTGGGTGTTAGCAGTATGCCACATGCACACCCATTTTTGAGCACCAGAACATAGAGCCAGTTTGGTGTAGTGGTTAAGTCCGTGGACTCTTATCTGAGAGAACCAGGTTTGATTCCCCACTCTTCCACTTGCAGCTGCTAGAATGGCCTGGGGGCAGCCATAGTTCTCACAGAGGTTGTCCTTGAAAAGGCAGTTTGTGTAAAAGCTCTCTCAACCCCACCCACCTCACAGGGGAAGATGATAAAGGAGATTGTAAACCGCTCTGAGACTGATTCAGAGAAAAGGGCAGGGTATAAAACTGCAGTCTTAATGCCAGTAGCTCACAAAGTAGAATTTTTGCTCACAAGACTCTACAGCTTAGAGGGAGTATTGCGACCCATTGTGAGAACACGACTGCAGATTTATACCCCGCCCTTCTCTCTGAATCAGAGATTCAGAGGGGCTTACAGTCTCCTATATCTTCTCCCCCCACAACAGACACCATGAGGTGGTTGGGGCTGCGAGCTCTCTCATAGCAGCTGCCCTTTCAAGGACAACTCCTGCAGTAGCTATGGCTGACCCAGGGCCATTCCAGCAGGTGCAAGTGGAGGAGTGGTGAATCAAACCCGATTCTCCCAGGTTTGATTCACCAAACTGGCTCTCTGGGAACATAAACTGCTTTTTCCTTATGCAGAAAGGCAACTTTGGATTTCAGTCTGGGCTCTTCTCACACAAGGCACAAAGGCAGTCCCCCTGTGAGCAGAATCCCCCTTTGCCACGCCTTTTAGATTGAAGGGGAGGAAGGAAGCAAACAGTCATGGGCTGCTTAGTTTTGTCAGAAGACTTATGTAGATGTAATACATAGACAGAAGACTATACTAGCTCACTTTTAAAGCTGTGCCACTGGCCAGTTTCTAAAGTTGGAGAGAACATTCAAAGTTAAGAATATTAAAAATAGTCTTGGGAAGATCCCTTGGTATTTAAAGCTGAAACAATGCAATGATTCAAAGGACTTCCATTTTTCTCCCCCTCCCCAGGAATTCTGTCCTTTCTTCCCATCCATCAGTACCAGGGTGTTATTTTTTGTTGAAAAATCCCATCAGGAACTTATTTGCATATTGGGCCACACCCCCAGACGTCACCATTGTTTCACACAGGGCATTTTTGTAGAAAAAGTCCATCAGGCACTTATTTGCATATTAGGCCACACCCTCTGATGGCAAGCCAGCCGGAACTGCTCAAAAGAAGCCCTGATCAGTACTTATGGGGCACTTGTGCATTACAAAGGATAACAGGACATCATGCGCTCAGTGAGGCAAGCTCTCAGATTCACTGAGTGGAATTTTTCCTTTTTCCGAACCCCCCACTGATTTTCAGCAGAGAAATTTTGAAACTGTTGCTCTAATTCCCTGCTCTAGTACCAGGATTTTTTGCTTATCTCCCTAGTCTGCGAGCCAGCTGCAGTAGCTCACCTGGTAATCCGTGCTGCCCTTCTGGTGTGAGATTTGAAATTGGGACTTGGGAAAGAAAAGGGTCATAACTGACTTTTACAAAATTCTTGCACAATGCAGGTTCTGTTTCCTGCTAACAGAAGGGAAATGGAACTGATTTTCTTTAGAAGATTCACCAACTATTTCATTTCTGGTTTTGTTCTAATCTTTGCTAATTATCACTGAAGCAGATGTATCTAAACAAATGGCCCCCTCTTTAAAAAACAAGAGAAAATTTGGAAAGGATTTTAAAAGCATGTTTATGTCTGCACATAAATGTGTAAAAAGGGTGTTATGACAGTTTATACCACAAATTTTACAGTAAGAAAAAAGCACTTTTATGACAATAATTCACAAATTCACAAGGATCACTTTAATATACAAAGCAATTACTAGCATTCTGAAACACAAAAGCAGTTAGTATGTACATAATGTTAATAAAATGCAGTATAACTCAGTACATTTATTTTTTTAAAAAAACATAAAGCACAAAAGGTTAAGTTATAAAATTAAAACAGGGATGTTTCTAGGAAGTAGGGAATTGTCAAACGTATTCTCCAGTCCATATTTCTTTGTTCAGCAATTTAATTTCAATAGAAAAGGTTTTTTTTAAGCTCAATACCCTGTTTTGTGCTGATTGTTTGGGGGTAAAAATCAGAAAAGGGGCGGGAGTGTGAATTTTATAGTTTTTATTAAATAAAAATAACACAGCAACCCTAAAACTCTAGAAACTTCCCATGTTATTCTAAAGAAGTTTCAAACTGTAAATTCCAGACCAGGATTCTTCATTCTTAATGTGAAAACTGATATACAAATGCAATAAGAGAGAACTATACACAGAAAGTATTTTAAGTTGTACAACGCCCCCCCCCTCACCTGCCCTAGTGCTCCCCGAACCAAAAAGTTGATATATGCAGTAGTGTCAGCTTCTAAAACAGAATTGATAGTCTTTATTTAGTTTCTTGCTTTTTTAAAAAACAGGAATCATTCCATCTGTGGAGTTGAGTGGCGCTTGGATAAAATACAATCCATAGAAACCATGTTTCTACCCTCCCCCTTCATGTTTAATCATGTGTATTTTCCACGCTCATTTGCATGCCTTTTCTTCTCCTCCTTTCCACTTTAATTCAATTTCAGATTGTCCCTCATCTCACATATACCTGGCTAGGGTCACTCTACTAGTTCCATTCTTGAAAGCAGAAGTACAAAAAAACCGCTTGCACCGAACTCTGATTTATTTACATGATCAAGGAGTCGAGCAGAAGGTAGAGGCGAAGGCCGCTGCCTCCTGCTGAAAATTAGCAAATATTGACTTGCCTTGGTCTCCTCACAGGTTAAGAAGTTTCCTGTACATAAAAGCACAGCCATTACTGTAGCAATGCAGTGGCTCACAAAAATCTTGCCCATGGTGGCCAAAAAAAAGTTTTTGCAGCACCCATACAGAGGAATAAATTAACTTTATCCCAGCTTAGTTGTCTTCTTAGTACACTGAGGTAAGCCACACATTCCCACACACACCCCTGACACAGATACTCTACAGGTGAAGAGGCATCCCAAGACATGAATGCTCTATCACCGCTGGAACCAGAAAGAAAACGTTTGAGGCATACGCAAACCCTGAGAAAATGAGCGAGAGGCTGCTACCGTGTGCTGTGAGATTCCTTACGGGGATAAACAATGGATCATGATTCACAAGGATGCTCCCGAATCAACTCTAGGAATTCCTGATTCTGGAAATGAGCCCCCCAAATGTATAAAAGTTCACTTCTGGCCAGCAGGGACCAGCACTTGAAGTACCAAAAATTCAGATAATTATCCTAACTTGTGCTAAATATTTTGCCTGTCTGCCCTGGACTATGGCTGGTATACATTTTCAAAAAATACATTCATTCAAAGCTAACAGGGTTACATTCTGATCTATCTCTTCAGCTTTCTGTGAAGCAATGTAATGACCCAAGCTATATTCAGCATTGTAAGTGAAAGTGTCCCTAGGCAGACCGCTAAAATTTCAGCACCATTTATTGATTAACAGTCCCAAAACTGGCTGTGCTTCTCGTCAAGTTTAGAAGGAACTGGGTCAGTAAACGTTTTTAATGCAGCAAATTGAGAAAAATCAAGGAAATCCCATAAGCATTAATATTCATAAACCGTGGGTTTATACTACCCTATTAAAAAGCCCCTTAGATTAAAAATGTTAAAATATTGTATACTTGTCTCATTTGCCATAGAGTAATATTAATAACTGTGCTTTGTTGATAAACTGAAGTAAATGCTGTTATGACACAGTGTCATTATCCACACTGTCATATCCCCATCGGTGAGTTCTTGTTGATTCGGGATTTCTTTCCTGTTCTACATGTGTTCTGCTCCCCCTAGTGCATGATTCCACATGACTTTTCTTTATGTCTGGCATAAAAACATCCACTTTGCATTCGCAAGGAGATATGTCAGACAGAAAGCAATGTAATATCAAATTAAACACTAGAGGGGGCAAAACAGGCATAGAACAGAACACCCTCCCCCAAACAGGGACACAAAACCGAGGGAAATGAAAAAGCAGAAATGCTCTCAATAACCTGACCATCTTTCTCTGTAGATCTGATTTCTTAAATACCCTGTTCTATCCATAGACTGCCAAATAAAGTGAACATAAATGAAATCCAGGCCTTTCTTTTTTGTAGGAGCTCCTTTGCATATTAGGTCACACACCCCTGATGTAGCCAATCCTCCTGCAGCTTACAATAGGCTCTGTAAGAAAAGCCCTGTAAGCTCTTGGAGGATTGGCTACATTAGAGGGGTGTGGCCTAATATGCAAAGGAGTTCCTGCTACAAAAAAGCCCTGCTGAAATCTAATTTCCCTTGTTCTCTTTCAGTGGTTCCCGTAACTAAATCTTCACCCGCACGAAATTTCAATTGGTTATTAGAACAATGGGAGTCTTCCTAACAATGATTCGCAGACATCTAAATCTTTGGTACTGCCCCGTGCAGATCGCACTGCCTCCTTTTAGGGTTATCCTGAGAGAGAACTGGCTGATTCATTAAGAATACTGACATGCGTACATATAAGTAGGTCCACCGCACTGGGAGCTCCTCCGACTGAAACGAAAGCCAAGGCGCACAACGGACAGCCTCACATATCTCTCTGTAATCCAATCTGAATGTGATGGTGGAGAATGTCATATTAAGACAATGTAAAGAGAAACTTCTTAACGCAAAGCGTTAAGACAAAAACTAGGCTAGAACGGTCATCCTGTGCCAGGGGCTTTTGATGGGCAGATGTCTAAACACACGCGCACACAGGAAAAGACATTCAGCCTCGCCAACTGCAGTCTAGAAGTAGCACACAGCAATACACATGGCTGCCTCTGCCAATATATTTAAGCTTAAAAATCCAGGGGTGGAATTTTAGCAAGCGCTCCTTTGCATATCAGGCCATACACCCCTGATGTAGCCAATCCTCCAAGAGTTTACAAAAAAGAGCCTTGTAAGCTCTTGGAGGATTGGCTACATCAGGGGTGTGTGGCCTAATATGCAAAGGAGCTCCTGCTAGATTTCGACCCCTGTTCAAATCACAGCCAGTTTTATGACATTGGGCAACCTCCCCGTTATGATCATTATTTAGTACCAAGTATGGTAATTTCTATTCTGATACAAAGATATTATAGAACTAACCCAGACAGAAGGCTTGCTTGGATAATCAAACAATGCCATTGTCTGCTGCTGAAGACTGGACTAAGCGGCTACAAAAGCACACAACTTTTCAATAAAAGTTTAATCCTACCTTTTATTCACGAGGGGACAAAAAAGGGGAAGGGGAGGGTAAATTAGCTCCCTTAGAATAATCCGAACATTTCCCAAATCTTTTTGCCTTGGTTTATATAGCTGCCAAAGAGACAAAAGCACACAGTGAAGGATTTGGGAATGAGAGGAGTTTTTAAACAAGAGCTGACACAGATTTCATAATTCGGCATAAAAATACAAATTGCAGTGAAATAAAATAAAAATGAGAAACCGAACAATAGTACAAGACAAACAAATAAGCGCCAGAATAATACAGCTTAAACTACGGAGGGTGGGGGGGACCCTAAGTGCAGTCGCACACACACACACACACACACACAAAAGTAAAACTCTTTTTCTCTGACCTCAATATACTATAATACTCAGCATTCCTGACTTAAAAGCTCTCAGAGCTATAGATTATATACTGTGTATATATATTTTATATATGTACATATTTTATACACAAGCCTTTCCAAAGAATTTCTGTTAGGAGAGCACCTTGGGCAATATCTTAACTGCCGGCAGGGTGCCCCCCTTTTTTTTGTAAAACAGAGAAACTGTACTCGAAACCAATTCTGCATACAATGACTGTAATGAAGCTAGCCCTTTCTACGCCTTCTTTTCACTTAAGTCTGGAAACGAACTCTAGGCTTTTTAGCAGGGTTCGTGTTATGCAGAAAAGGGACCTAAAGTATAACAGAAGCCGAGAACACGACCTTGCTTTTAGCTCAATAAATTATACAAAATGAGGTGGCTTTGTTTTGTTCTTTAAAAAATAAAAATTGCCTTCTGCTCCTTTTGGCTATTAGAATTGCAAAGCATATCCAGGTAAACTAGGCAGCTCAATGAGGAAAACATCAATAGCTTTACCCTTTTAAAATTTCCTTTAATGAATGCAAAATGCCCAGTATTAGATTACTGAAAATGGATTGAAATGTTTTCTCTTATTGCTGGTGACAGATTCCGGAATCAAAACCCTGAATTCACCTACAAAGCAATCACATAACATTTAACAATGTCGCAAGCATTATTTGCTTGGGACCTCCTTGATAGACCCCCAACTACGCTTCAGGCCACATTTAGGGTCTAACTCATTCGACTCAAACACAATCATCTTGGTAAATTTCCAAGAATACTACTTTAGAGGAACATTATACTGGTGGCTTTTCTCATCCTAAGTGAAATTAATCTTGCAATTATTGCATCGTTTTATACAATTTAGACACGTTATTTTGAAGCAAAACAGCGGGCTTCAAGTAGAAACTTAAACAAAAAAAGGAAAGAAATTCCCAAACCAAGAATCCCAAACACAGCTTTCAACAGGATTAGCAATACTTTAATCTCTCGTACAAAAACATTATGGGTGCATGATTCTACCAGAAATTCATGGGGAGGGAGGGAAGGAACTGACTGCATAGTATAGGGGAAAGTAGTCAAAAAACTACATAATCTCTGCTTTTAAATCTTTAAATCCAAGAATTTTAAATCTTTCCAAGAATTTAAAGAAGGCTATTTATCCGACAAAAGGTTTCCTTTACTGGCTGCAGTTTTAAAACTTAATTTATAAAATCTATGCTCTGCTGATTGAGGCAACTCAAGAGTAAAAAATATTTTACCGACATGTTGAGATACCTGAGTTTAAAAACAAAAAAATTGGAAGGGAAATAATTTTAACGAGAAATTGGGAACAACCTACGTAAAAATGCTCCTTAATATATGAAAGTTTCTCCATTCATAGTGCTATGAGTTTTGTTATTTCCAGTAATCCACCATACAAGTTTAAAACAAAAACAAAACCCTGACCTGAAACTCCCTCGTCCTGCATAAAACTATGAGGATTAAGAGTTTAAAACTTTCCTCTTAAACCTCATGGAAAACACATGCCCCCTTAAAACAAAATGACTACCCTCTAGCCAAGGGTGGAATTCTAGCAGGAGCCAATTCTCCAGCAGCTTACAAGGTTCTTTTTTTGTAAGCTCTTGGAGGATTGGCTACATCAGAGGTGTGTGGCCTAATATGCAAAGGAGCTCCTGCTAGAATTCCACTCCTGCGTCTAGCAGTGCTGCAGATGGTCAACTCAACAATCAACCATCCCTCATAATGGCTTTATCTATCAGCTAATACTCCACCAAGAGGTAGGGCAGGTTTCTTTAATGTGCAGGCTTGCATACGTGAAGATGAAAATAATAGCAGGGACCATAAATACGTTTCAAGGATAACTATCTTACCTAATGATCCCAGGTAACAGGGCTTTTTCTGTAGCAGGAAGAAGAGCCCTGTAAGTTCTTGGAGGATTGGCTACATCAGCGGGTGTGGCCTGATATGCAAATGATTCCTGATACAGAAAAAGCCCTGCCAGATAAGATATCCTGTGCTGATTCTGGTGGGCCAACTCCTCCTCCCAAGTCAATCAAAGCCCATATCTTTTGTGATAAACAGGGAATTCTGCTTATCAGACCGTTTGCTGTTTTAATTACATGTAAGGATCTCGTCGAGCGGGCAACAGGCTCTTTGAAAAACTAGTAGACAACAGGGAGAAGTCTTTTAAGAGGATCTGAGATGCTCTGGTTTGCGTTTCTTTCTTTACCCACTCTGCATGGTGTGTGAGTTGGTAGTCTATTCATGGTTGCCTCAGACAGTATAGCCGCTAGATACAACACAATAGAAACCACCATGCTTTAATGCCCCTTTCTTCTTCCAGATCGTGTCTCCTCTTCTAGGTCTCAACTGCGCTTTACTGCTTCTCCTCTACTGCTTACTGTGAGTTCGTATCACACCAGGATATCAATGGTACCAGATTGTCGACTGCATTCAGAAGTCTGAATGCATGACATTTCTTTTTTTAAAAAAAATTACAGAGAATTAACGAAGGACCCAAGGTAATCTTTTTCAAGTTATGGAGAAGCTTCTAAAAAAAACCCTCCCCAAAACCCAGATGGAGATTACGAGCGACAAAAAAGCAAGCTAACAAATTCTTCTCTGCGAGTTCATTCCTTCCCTGCGAGAGTGTGTCCTTTGGCATCGTCCCATCGTACAGCAGTTTGAGAGTGGATACTGGAAACCTTGCAGGCATTTGGCAACCACTGTTTCGTTGGAGGAGCATCATACCTTGGCTTGGCTCTGGGGGTGGGGCACGGGATACATCTGGGCGGAGACTGGGGTGGCTGACATTCCGACAAGCTCAGCACTCACTCCTGAAACGCTGGTGACAAACATCACTTTCCCACGACACCATCACAAGAGAACATGGTTTTCACTCCTTGAAGAGAATGGCAGGTAAGGAAGTCTGTTCTTGTTCTTCACACTCGGGACAGGCTGGGGTGAAAATAAACTTGTAGGGAGAACGGGGAAGGGGGGGAGTAGCGGAGGCAGGTGATTTCAACATTCACAGTTTAATGCAAAAGCACAGACGAATTAAATTCTGCAGTTGCTTTCAGGCAGTTTTGCGCGTAGAAAAAAAAAAAGAAATGTTTACAAAATAAACAGTTCGCTTTTTGTCTTTCTGGCTGTCGCCGAACCAGTCTTTGTCCCCACGTTAACAAACCAAAGATGGGAATCTAAAATTAATCCGATTTGTGGCAATAGAGGTCCTTAAGTGCTTTTAGCTCTTCGATCAATGTCTTGTTTTGGTTTTCGAGCACGGCCACTCTGTTTTCTAGACATTTGACGTATTCCTTTTTCTTCCTGCGGCACTCACGCGCTGCCTCTCTGCAAGCAAAAAAGTAGATACTGAAAACAGTACGCATATTATGGTCAGGCTACACTGGACAACCATCATAACAGTTTTAAGGAGAATGCAATGTGACTCTAGGCAAATGAGCTGTATCTTGCCTCAGCGCTCCATTTCTGCTAGGCTAAATGAAATTCTAAAGGCGGCATTCACTCAACTGTGTGGGGGCTTATAGTCATTCACAGCTGAGCAAAAAGACAACAGGAGGCCACTTCAACACAAGGGTGCTGCTGACGCAACTCCAAGGGGTCTCTCTGTCTGGGGCAGTGATGCTCTGTATTCTTGTGCTTGGAGGGGGGCACAGTGGAAGGGCTTCTAGCCCACTAGTGAACCTCTTGATGGCACTTGGGGTTTTTGGCCACTGTGTGACACAGAGTGTTGGACTGGATAGGCCATTGGCCTGATCCAACATGGCTTCTCTTATGTTCTTAGGTCCTTAAACTGGAGATCTGTTGGTGGAGTGTTGCGTTGATACCATGCCGGGGTAAACCTGGTGCTGGCAGAACAGCCAGAGACAAGCTGCACTGAGGGTGCGTTGGGCAGGCCCATAGCCACGGGGGGCCTGGCCCCCCCCCAACCCCCCCCGGACCCTTATGGGCCCTCCGTTCCCCAGCCCCCGCTCTCTCTGTCCCACTTTGGCGGCCCCCACCCCACTCCGCAGGCACCTGCCTCTCCCTCCCTCCCAACTCACCAATGCAGCGAAACAAGGAAGAGCGGGCTTTCAGGGGCTCTTTCAAGACATCCACCCCCGCCAGTCATGTGACCGGCAGGCAAAGCCGCTCCGAGGCCGGCAGTTCGTATGCCAGCTTTACTTGCTGAGCGCGCTGTAAAGCCAGTGTAGGAACCACTGGCCTCGAAGCAGCTTTTCCCGCCGGTCACATGACTGGCAGGGGCGGCCGTCTTGAAAGAGCCGCTGAAGCCCGCTCGTCCTTGTTTTGCGGCGTTGGTGAGTTGGGAGGGAGGGGGAGGCAGGTGCCCGCGGAGTGGGGTGGGGCGGCCTCCATCCAACATTTTTTCCTGTGGGTCTCCCATCTGGAATTTTCTGGCTACGGGTCTGGTGTTGGGAGAGGAGCGGGATTTAGTTTGCATTCGAAACCCTCTGCCCACGTCTTGCCATGGCACATGGATAAAAGAACCCCATTCCAAACTGACCCATTTCCCAGCAGACCACTACATTCTTTTGGTACAAATGAATGCGACGACATCTATGTCTGGAGGCCCAATCCAAGTTAACTCGGAACACTGACCTGTTCTTCATTAGACGGACTTCCCTCTTTCGTGCGGCTTCCTCTGCTGGCTGGGTGGGAAGTGCGGGTGAGGATGCCATAACGACGCCTGGGGCGATGGTGCTGGTGGGCGCTGTGCGGATTTGGTACGTCTGGACATCTCCTGAGGCTGCTAAAGAGGAAAAAGTGTCCCGGGGTGGAGGAGGGGGAGAATATGAGACTTGACAATTCTGGAAGACCACTGAACGAAAGAGCAGTGGAAACAATCCCCATTTTTATACAATTTTTATACAATTTAAACGTTACTTGAAGTGGGATGAGGTCACGGGGGTGCCCACTTTCCTGCCTCCCCCTGCTGCGGTGGCCAATGAATGAAGCTGCACATGCTCTAGCTGCATTTGCACCTGTTTTGTAACACAGAAGCAATTCTCTGGCCTCTCTCTTTGTCCTTCTAGCCTTTCTTGGCCTCTCTGCCAATGCTCCCCCTAGGCTGCAGAGTCTTGTGAGCAAAAATTCTACTTTGTGAGCTACTGGCATTAAAGCTATGAGCGACTGCATCAATTATTGTGCTCTGGGGTCATCCTTCCTGAGCTAAGACAAAAATGTGTAAGCTGGAGGCTAAAAATCTGTGAGCTAGCTCATGCTAACTCAGCTTAGAGGGAACACTGCTCTCCGCTACTACCTCATTTTGCTGCTTTGAATCTTCTTGTACATTCCTGGCCAGACCCTCTCCTGTGTTTAATGGCCTCCTTGATGCTGTTCCCCAAGCGTTACTTGCCCCTCCAATCCCTTTCCAACTCCGCTCTCCCGACCTGTGGCCTTTGCGGCTGTTTCTCCAACCCGTTCAAGCACCGTCTGCTTCCCTTTCATGTTCTCCACCTGCTGCTCTTCAAAGGCACTGCTGCTTTCTTCCCTGGGGTTGGCTGGCCTGTGTGGCTTTTCAATGGCATGTTCAATTTAACTTATATATATTAATTACTGGGACCTTTCCAGAATGCTGCTGAGCCCTCGCTCGGCTGCCTTGATTTACTGAATTTGTTTCTCCCAAGAATAGAAGGACGTCTTCGCCATGATTAGATCGCTCTTGCCAAAGATTATTTTGGCAGGGCCAGAAACTAAATTCTAATGGAAGGACAAAAACAGGGGTGGAATTCTAGCAGGAGCTCCTTTGCATATTAGGCTACACACCCCTGATGTAGCCAATCCTCCAAGAGCTTACAAAAAAGAGCCTTGTAAGCTCTTGAGGGATTGGCTACATCAGGGGTGTGGCCTAATATGCAAAGGAGCTCCTGCTAGAATTCCACCCTGAGACAAAAATAACATTTTTCTTTCTGATGGAAATACAGGCTTATTATGGGGTTGTTACTCTGGACAGCAGTGTTTAGAACTGAAAAGCCAAATCGCTACCTACCCCACCCACACTACTTTATCTCTCGTCATTTCCAAAAGAAGCAGAAGTAACCCTTCCCAAACACATGATGCTTCATCAGACCACCATGCTTCTCAGGGTCGCTCGCTTGATATATTCGGGGAAACTGATTTCAAAAGTTAACACATACATCCCTTAGGTAAGTAGAAAGGGCCGTCAAGTCGCAGCTGACTTATGGCAACCCTGTAGGGCAGGGGTGTCAAACATGAGGTCCGGGGGCCAGATCAGGCCCTTGGAAGGCTCCTATCAGCCCCCCACCGAGCAACTGGCTGTCATCTGCTTCCTTCTCCCTCTCTCTTGCTTCCTTCTGCATCACAGCTTGCTTTGCGAGGCTTGCTCAATCACACAGGAGTTACAGAGTAATGCTCCTCCCTTGGGGAGAAAGTGGGGGAAGGAGAGTTAGCTTCGCCAGGCTCTCTCAGTTGCACAGCAGAGCTACTGAACCAAGCCTCTTCTCCTTCTGTTGGCTAAGGCTCAACAACCCAGTGAGGCGGATTAGGCTGAGTCTGTGTGCTTGTCTACGTCCTTTATAAAGTTTATATCTCCCTTACCTGGCATTACATTTTATGACACACATGGCCTGGCCTGACAAGGTCACGTTTATGTCAGATTCAGCCCTCCTAACAAATGAGTTTGACACCCCTGCTAGGGATTTCAAAACGAGACACAGTACTGCAGCTCTACCACTCTGCGCCACGGGGCTCCTTCACCTAGTGTTACTCTTGTCCAAACTGCTTCCAAAGGTTCTTACCCTGAACGACGACTTGGTTGCTGGGGACAAGGATCTGCTGCCCGTCGGTGGTCTGTGCGTACTGTAAAATGGTGGTGCCAGGCTGGGTGGCGGCGGCGTTGGGGATGGTCAGCGTCTGCAAGCCCTGCACTCCGTCCGTGCCGTTGTTAGCTAACTGTATTGCACCTCCCTGGGTGATAGCAACTGAAAGGGGGCAGATTTGAGTGGGCGGTTAGGTTATTGAGTCCCTCGGCGCCACGCACACAAAACGATTTGCAAAGCATAGTCCTCCTCCCTTCCCCACTCAAGAGAAAAACCACCACCACTTATAACTAAACCTGCTTGAAGTTCCTTTGGTGCGGTATTTTGTATAGTATGTAATGACACTATGGTTCCTGGCAGGGGCGGAATTCTAGCAGGAGCTGCTTTGCATATTAGGCCATACCCCCTGCTGTAGCCAATCCTCCAAGAGCTTACAAGGCTCTTTTTTGTAAGCTCTTAGGGGATTGGCTACATCAGGGGGTGGGGCCTAATATGCAAAGCAGCTCCTGCTAGAATTCCACCCCTGGTTCCTGGTTCGTTTCGTCCACTGAATGCATGATGGCCTTGCCCCGACTCTGCAGTCCCAGCTGGGGAGGCTTCGCACCAGGTTCCCTGTACTAGACCAATTGTGAGCTGCTTGGCAAGGGCTTGCTATGGGGACTTCCCCAAAAGCTCCAGGTATCCCCACACAGCATTTGCTGGAAAGCCTGCCTCTCTCTGCAGCCCCTGCTGCAGGAGAGCTGAGCTGCAAAGACTGGGGAAGGAGACAGCACCGAACGGCATAAGGTTATTACAGCACCTTGGTTGACACATGAATCGCTATGTAGGTCAGCGGAAAGAACGCTCTCATCATCTCTCTGCCAGCGCCACGTCTGGGCTAACCTGCAGCACTGCTGTGGTTATGGCTTTTTTTGTTTTAAAAAAAGCCTCAGTGAACTGGTCATTTCTTTCTGCAAGCATAAAAGCCGCCCTCTTTTTAAAAGGCAAAAGACAGCTGGGTTTTCCACTGCCCCCTCCCTGCCCCCCCCCCCCCCAACTATGCTGCAAAGGCAGCCAAGAAGATTTGGCTTTGGTTCAGAGAACATCAGCTCCCATAAATACATGCAAACAACATTTTGTTTATTAATAAGGCACTTCTGAAGAAAAACACTTTTAGCCCTGTTCAGTATGTAGGAAACTTTGTGTGCATTTATCTTGCATACTGTGGTATTTTGCTTTTTTTTTTTTTTTGAACAGTTCAAGAATAGGGAGACTTGATTTTTGAATATGGATCGATACTGAGGTTACATATTTACAGCCTGGCTAAGTGAAAGAAATATATTTTATTATCAACAGAAAACGAGCTGCAAATCATCAGTGATGTAATTAATCAAAGCTCACCAAAAGCAGCAATCTACTTGGTGACATGGCTGTCTAGCACACGCTCCGGTCAGCTGAGTGTGCAGAATGAATAATTTTCCTTTCCTCCCTCACAGACCAGCATACGTGTTCAATGTCCTTACTATTTAGGATGTTTCCTCCGACACAACTTGATTATTCTTGTATGTTTGTCTTGTTTCTCTTTGTTCTTCGCACACCATTTTCCCACTTCACAGTTTCTTTTCACATTTTGTTACAGTCAGGGCTTTTTTTTGTAGCAGGAGCTCCTTTGCATATTAGGCCACACACCCCTGATGTAGCCAATCCTCCAAGAGCTTACAGCAGACCCCATAAGAAGAAGATGATATTGGATTTATATTCTGCCCTATACTCTGAATCTTAGTCTCAGAGTGGTCACAATCTCCTTTACATTCCCCCCCTCCACAACAGACACCCTGTGAGGTGGGTGGAGCTGAGAGAGCTCTCCCAGAAGCTGCCCTTTCAGGGACACCTCCTATGAGAGCTATGGCTAACCCAAGGCCATTCCAGCAGCTGCAAGTGGGGGAGTGGGGAAATGAAACCCAGTTCTCCCAGATAAGAGCCCGCACACTTAACCACTACACCAAGCTGGCTCTCTGTAGAGCCCTGTAAGCTCTTGGAGGATTGGCTACATCAGGGGGTGTGGCCTACTATGCAAAGGAGTTCCTGGTTATAGTCTACCCCTCCTTCATGAAACTCCTGAGTCCACTACATCCCCATTCAGACTGCAGCAGGTACACCGTTCACACATGGCCCCTTCATTCAATGCTTCCAGCACGGACTCCTCTGTTCTGCCACATATGCACCAATCCATTCATGCAGACAATACCTGCATTGCCATATTGATGGTGGATATCAGCAACACCAGTCCCTAAAAGAAAATCAGGACCACACTGGGGAGGAAGCAGATGATAGTTCACAAGCACTACGCCCTCAAGCCTCCCGCCCAGCCTTGAAAAATCTGCCATGTTAGGATGAACTGCTCAACCACGCATCTCCAGGAACGACTGCAACTACGCTTGGCCTGTGGGAGGCGGCTAGTTCCAGAGCAAGGATCACAGAGCCAGCATCAGTGGCAGGGGAACTGGAATGTGATACTTGCTAGCTACTCTCAGAATCTTATGTCTGCCAGCCCATCAGTCAGAGGGCAAAAAGGGCTCTTGATGCTGGACAAAGCTGGCCACCTCTGCCCACAGACAGGTCAAAAGATGCTGGGACTCACAGGCCCTGGCTTTCCCCTTCTGGCGCTGCTCACCACCCTGCTGGTCTCCCCTGGGTTTCATCAGGGCAAGCACAGCAGGGCTGGGTGTGGCCTTTGGCACCTGCGAAATAAGCTGCAACCAAGGTTGGTATCCATTCCTTTCCAGCTTATAAGATTGGCCTAATACTGTGCTTCTGGGCTTGTTTCCGCACATTTTCTTCTCTCCCCTATTCAGCGTGTCTAACGGCACATTTTAAATTTCATAATGTGGATCTGAACACTCTGTTTTGGGTTTATTAATCCCACACTTTTCCTTTGCTGTGCCTAGTTCGTTTTGGGTGCTTTGGATTGAATGTGCTTTTTCTCTCCAATCACATAATAATAGTAATAATAGTAATTATAATGGTAATAATAATGATAACACTGCCGTACTGTATTGCCCGCTGCTCGTCTGGTAAATTGGAGTTGGCACTGTCACGGTAGCAATGGCAGGTGCTGCTGCTTCCTCTTCCGATTTTTCTTCTTCAATCCGTGGCACTCCTGGGGCATCCGAGGACAAGTCATTCAAGATTTTTCTAAAAGAGAAAGAGTACTGAGAAATCTTACCCATTCTAGTAGCTGCAGGAATGCTTGGGATCAGGGCTTTTTTTTGTAGTAGGATCTCCTCTGCTATTAGGCCACACCTCCCTAATGTAGCCAATCCTCCTGGAGCTTTCAGGGCTCTTTGTACAGGGCCTACTGTAAGCTCCAGGAGGACTGGCTACATCAGGGGTGTGTGGCCCGATACGCAAAGGAGCTCCTGCTACAAAAAAAGCCCCGCTTAGGTTGCATCAGTCATAGGAACGTGAGCCTTTCTCAATCAGATTACTTATCCGTTCAGTTCAGGGTACGGTTTGCAGGCTTGGCTCCAGACTAAACCAGCCATTGCCACCGATTCCCCCTGCACACTGCAGGATCCCCCCTCCCCCGAGGTCAGGGTCCCTTATTACTCTAGAAGCAGGTCGGGGGTTATAATAGGAAGGGGAGGCAGGCAAGTCCCATTCTTCTGATGGAAAATTAAGACCGGTTTCCCACTAGCCTTATGCTTCTCTGACGCTCCTCTTCTCAGCGGGGCTTCAGTTGGATTTCACACTATCTGTCCCGGGGGTGCAACTAGCTTTGCCTTTTTTGTGTGGAAACAGAAACTGGCTTTTAGAGGATCTTGTTTGCTGTGCGAAAGAGGCGGGCAGATAGTGTGAAATCCAACCGAAGCTTCGCAGAGGAGACTAGTGGGAAATCGGCTCCCAGTCTGGATCCAACCCAGATGCCACTAAGAAGTTTCCCAGCAAGGAATGAAGGCAGCGGCTCATCCTTACTGTACAAGCAACTGGTATTTAGGGACATTCTGCCTCTGAACCCAGATGCTCCATTTAGGAACCATGGCTGATAGCTACTATTAGATCCATCCGTCAGGATTTTGTTTCATCCCATCAGCAAAATAAATAGGGTACGAAGAAGCAACGTCTGTCCTAAGTCTACTGCCAAACAAGTTAATTTTGTGAGCCAATGTCCACGTCTTAGGAAAGAAGTCAACACCCTCTTTGGCCAATTCTCCACAACATGCATAATATAATGTTTTTGAGAGACAAAGAAGAGACAAAACTGTGTGCTTTCACAGAAGAGAAAGTGATGGACATGAAAGAGAATGGCCATGGGGAGGGGAAGGCAGCTAACGAAAGGAACAGAAGTGACGAGTCTGTCTTTCATACAGCCCTGAAAAAAGTCACTGTCTTAACTGCCTAAAAAGGCAATTGTTAGGCACTGGAGATACAGGCCAGGTGGGTTTCTAGGCAAAGCCCACTCACAAAGGAGCCCAGAATGACGGTGAGCAGGAGAGGTGGGGCAGATACTAAAACTGCTTTACATAACCACAGGGCCTTTTTTTTTGAGCAGGAATGCACAGGAATGCAGTTCCAGCTGGCTTGGCACCAGGGGGTGTGGCCTAATACGCAAATGAGTTCCCGCTGGGCTTTTTCTACAAAAGAAGCCCTGAATAACCATGCCCTGCCAGTGTGCCTATTTAAAATGACTGAAAGCTGCCACCTAATACCATAAAAAGAATTACTTCCATGAAACAGAATGACGTGGCTTACAGCCAAGCTCTGCGTGGTACAGGACTGATTCTCTTGATTTCCCCCCTTTAATGATAAAAAGCAGCTGGAAGGGGATGGGGAAGGGATGAGGCACTCTGTTGAGTGGAGGATGGGTTTTCCCTCTTATACTGTTAACCAGGGGTGGAATTCTAGCAGGAGCTCTTTTGCATATTAGGCCACACACCCCTGATGTAGCCAATCCTCCAAGAGCTTACAAAAAAGAGCCTTGGAGGACTGGCTACATCGGGTGTGTGTGTGTGGCCTAATATGCAAAGGAGCTCCTGCTAGAATTCCACCCCTGCTGTTAACCAACAGAAATGTCTCCCTGGGCTCTGTTAGCTACAGAAGGAAGGGAAAAAAAGAGACCGGTACTCATATTGGTAAGGACAAAGAAATGTTACAAAAGAGGGACCCATTACCTCACACACCCCCAGCACTGTGGCCCCATAAAAAATGCCCCCCTCAACCAAAGCCTGCTTTTTAACATTAACTAAAATGTTGGGAGATGTGATCGTGGATCTCCCACACGCCGATTCGTTCAACCGTAGGAGCCGCTGAAAAAAATTTCAATGGAAAATAATCAGCAGAAACAAAATAAATTTTTAAAAAGATGTTTGTCCATCTGTAGATGAAGGACTTTTCAAGATCTGCAATGCAGCATCTCCGAGCATCGAAGTTATGCAGCAAAGGCAACAGAGGCTTGTCCCAGCTCTGAAGCTTGGGATGGTATTTCCACCTCTGCTGTGGATGAGACCAGGTGATGACAGAAACCATTGAGGCACAGGCCTTAAAAACCAGGAGTGCCTTACAGTGCCAGCCTAAGCAGTGTTACATGTAAACAGTGTTACAGCTTCAAAAGGGGACTGGATGAACATATGAAGCAGAGGTCCATCAGTGGCTATTAGCCACAAAATATTGATGGAACTGTCAGGGGCAGTGATGCTCTATATTCTTGGTGCTGGCGGGGGGGCAACAGTGGGAGGCCTTCTAGTGTCCTGGCCCCACGGATGGACCTCCTGATGACACCTGGGTTTTTGGCCACTGTGTGACACAGAGTGTTGGACTGCATGGTCCATTGGCCTGATCCAACATGGCTTCTCTTATGTTCTTTTTAAGTCTGCTGAAGTTAGGAGGATGTAATTTGGCTTAGGGTGGCATGATTAATGTGGCTGACTACTGCCAAGAACAAAAAGTTTCTTACCTGTAGGAGGGTCGCCTGGAAAGGATTTCTCTGCGTTTCTGGGAATCTGTGACGCTGTCTACAGACTCTTGTGAATCTTCGCTCTCTGCAATAGTGGAGATCTAGATACAAGAGAACAGTAAGGTTACCTTTTTGGAATGTATTTGACAAGAGGCAAAACAGAGTCCAAGCGAGGGTGTCCTTTAAAGACAATACCTTGAAAATAACCTACAAGTTGAGGAAGGGTAAAAAAAAAAAGTCTACTATTTTTCGACATTTTGAATCATGGAAGAATTGGGCGCAACAACTTGGGAATAAGGAATTCCATCTAGTAGAGAGGGCTTCTCTTTTTGTTTTTCTCTTATACACACCCATGTTCTCTTAAAAGCTAGGTAAACAAGAGTGGCAGATGGCAGACAGGGATCCTGTATGAAGAGCAGTGTTCCCTCTAAGCTGAGTTAGCGTGAGCTAGCTCACAGATTTTTAGTCTCCAGCTCACACATCCTTGTCTTGGCTCAGGAAGGATAACCCCAGAGCACATTAATTTATGCATTTATGCTCACAGCTTTAATGCCAGAAGCTCACAAAGTAGAACTTTTGCTCACAAGACCCTGCAGCTTAGAGGGAACATTGATGAAGAGGTAAGTAGTCTATGCTTTGGATCCAAAGCAGTGCAAGGAAGGCCATTTCCCCACCTCCTCTTTCTCACTCCCTTTTGGTTCCTCCCCCATAGGTTGGAGGTTTGAAAGAAACAGTGAACCAAGGGGAAAGAAGGTCAATAAAAACCTCCCTTCCTCTATGGACAGAAAAGTCCTTCCTTTGGAAGAGCTGCTGCTACGCTGACAGAATGGCACCTTAGAATCCGAGGCAATGGATGCTGTCTTATACTGAGCAGACCCTTGGTCCATCAAGGTCAGTATTGTCTGCTCAGACTAGCAGTGGCTTTCCCATCACCTATTTTTAGGCAATCCTTTTATAAGGAGATGCTGGGGATTGAACCTGGGACCTTCTGCATGCCAAGCAGACGCCCTACCACTCAGCCACAGCCCCTCTCAATTCTTAATGACCTAACCTGATTATGAAAATATAATGTAAAATTAAATGTGTAGCAAAATTCAAAAACACGTATCATTTTAAAGGTTTTTTGGGGTGGGGTGGGGGTTGATTTCTGAAGACATTAGCAAAACTGCCAGTTGCCTTCACGCAGACAACCTGTGGGACACGCACAGCTTGAGATCTGCAGGTATACGTAATATCGCAACATTCCTTCTGCATTCCTGCCTCTAATCTCTTCCTTTGGAATTCCAGCCATTTTCGTTATCAGCCTCTTATCTAGTTTCACTGGAGCCAGGAATTCGTTTTACACAGTTTCCACTCTAGTGGGTTTCTCTCACCAGGCATGGTAGACTTGTAGCCTAGGTGCAGTTACTGTAGGCAAAGGCAACAGAAATGACAGGGCTCATAAAGCTTAGGGTGAGAAAAATGGCCAATATCAAAAACATTCTCATTCTGGGGACCTGTGCCCAATGAAACTGCATAAACACGTTATGCAGTCTGTTTATTATTTGTCAGTTCCTCCATTCCCAGTGACAGAAAAATGAATGGCGCCATTTATGTTACATTAATGAGTACTATCAAAATGTTCCTGGTTTTGGTGTTAAACAACATATGGACTGGGAAGGAAGTTGGAACCTGCTCAGAACATCCAGATTTTTTTTTTTAAATGAACTACTGAGGCCTTTTATTCCAAATTAAGAATAAGGCCCATTGTGAGAATAAATACAACACCCTCAAGAAAGGTAGCCTTGGGCACTCAGGGTCAATTTGCTGTGGCGTTATAACATGACGACAATCTTGCAGACACTGAAGCTCAGCATTCCTTCTGTCTGTAGTGCACTGTTGTCGCCTTTTCCTGTCATATTCCACCTTGTGGCATTTAGCATCAGTGTGAGCTTGAACAGTGATCTGGCTTTTTTGGACTGGCATGGTTGTGTTATGGTATACCATAAAGTATGCACCTCAAGGTGGCCGTTTTCTGTAGGGGAACTGATCTAACTTCAGCTTTGCAACTCCTCCCCCCTCCATGCAGCCTCTACCTAGAAAAAGTACAGTCTTTCTCCACAGTGTAGACCAAAGCAGCCATTTCCTCCAGGGTAAGTGTTCCCTGCCATCTGGAGAGCAGCTGTAGTTTTGAGTAATCCCCAGTCCTCACCTGGAGACTGGCAACAATGGTTCCCCCGGAGGAAATGGCTGGTTTGGAAGGTGGAGTCTATGGCATTGTACCTGTCTGAGGCCCCACCCTTCTTCAAACCCCAATCTCTCCAGGTTCCACCTCACAAATCTCCAAGAATTTCCCAACCTGGAGTTGGCAACCCTATCTCCTTCCCAGCTAAACATCAACCTACCTTTATCTGCCCTAGGAAAAGGACAGTGTTTCTCCGCAGTGATGACCAAAGCAGCTTACAACATTCTCATCTCCCCCTTTTGATCTGCACACCAACCCTGTGAGGTAGGTTAGGCTGAAAGTCTGTGACAGGTCCCAAATCACCCAGTCGGCTTCCACAGTAAGAACCTGGGTCTGGCAGACCCTGCTCTAAAGTGTTAATTGCTATACCACACTGCCTGCCATGGGGCAGGGGCTGCTGCTGAACAGGAGCAAGCAACCAGGCCTAGTTAAGTCATGGTCAGTTGGCATCAAGTCATCCAGAGGGTGCTGCCAGGCCTAGGGTAGCCAACCTCCAGGTGACCTCCTGGTTGACAACTGAACTCCAGACAACCGATTTCTCTCCCCCTGGGGAAGTTGGTGCTTTGGAAGGTGGACTCGATGGCATCATATTCAGCGAAGGCCTCTCCTCTCCCCAAACTCTGGCTTCCTTAGATTCCACCACAAAATCTCCAGGAATTTCTCAACCTGGAGCTGGCAACCCTAGTCAGGACTGGCCCCAATGAGTTCTCTCTCAAAATAGGCCTGGAAAGGGCTTCCTCCCCCTGCCTTTTACTGACAGAACCAAACTTGGAATACTTTGATTGCTTAACAACAGCCACTGAGAGAAAATGGAGGACCTGTCAGGACAGGCCAACAGGATGGTAAGGCAGCTTCTCCAGTAGTCCAGTCCTTGTCTGTCCTGGGGCTGGAGGGTGGGGTTGCCTTTCATGGAGACTGAGTGACACATGGCTCAGCCAGTGAGAGAGTACGTAAGTCATCAGCAAGACAGCTTGTGTTTTATATATATATGACTAGAGGTGAGCAAAATGTGTGGTAGTCCTGGGGCTACGCATTCCTATTTTAAATTGGCTTATTGACTCCACCCCCAAATACACATGCAAATGCCCTTTCTCTCTCACACAAGATCTCTGGCATGTTGACAGTGTGTACACACACGCACAAACTCACCCATGCACCAATTACTTCTGTCACATAAAACCATATCCCATTTTAGCAGGAACTTAATAAAAATGACTCCTTTCTTTGCTCCCATACCCACACTTTCCTTCTTTTTTAAAAAATTAATTTGTGTATGTGTGTGTAAATGCGTGTATGTATGCCTGGAAGTCATGGCTGACTTCTAGTGACCTCCACTGGACACCTGGACATTCAGAGAGGTGGCTTCTATTTCCTGCCTCTGCACCCCAGCCCTGGTATTCCTTGCAGGTCTCCCATCCAAGTACTTGCCGGGATAAGCCCTGCTTAGCTTCAAAAATCTGATGAGATGGGACTTGTCTGGGGTATCCAGGTCAGGCTCCCATACCTACATGTTCAAAAGTTACTTTAACAAGGCTAACCCAGTAGCTTTTCAGCTGCTTTCCTCAAGCAACCTGTTACCCCAGTCCTCCTCTTCATTTGTGGCCGAAACAAAACCATGTCAATTTCCTTGCCAGCTCCCTCAGAAACCCACCTTTGGTTGATGTAACCCCATGGTGACAGAGAGGCAGGAGGGACCCAAATTATTAGGACCCGTTTTCGAGGGTGGGTGAAAACAGGCGCCGTTTGGAGCCCCAAGCCTCTAGCTCTGGAGTCACTTTTCCATCTTAATGTAGCATGGGCTTCCTATTAACCTACAAAGTCAAGACTACTTAACAAGCTTTATCGCTTCTTCATGTGGCTAAGGACCTGTCCTCCGATGGAAGTCCCACATGCAAATGTACGGCTGGCGTTTTGACTCATCGTGGAAGGAGCAGTTTTGTGAAATTCTTTTACAGGTACCTGGACTGTCTGGACTTGTGGAGATTGAATAACAGACGGCTGGGCAGCCTGAATAACGCCATGGACTTGAACTGTTTGCCCATTGGGCAACTGTACTAAGGTCACCGTGGGAGCCGAAGATGTTGCATGAGCGGCTGGCATAGACACCTAGGGGACAGGGAGAGAGAGAAGGATTCAGTCTCAAGAAAATCATTATCTTACTACCAGAATGATGGCCAGGAGGAGACCGGAGGATATGACCGATGGCCCATTAACTCTGTGGCCGCATTCAGAAATCACAATAAGCCTGTTTATATGCGATGCGTATGGACACAGCTTATCTTGTGCCTGCATGCTATCTACCCTTTCATTTTCCCCCTTGTGTGCAAAATGTGACCAAAACATTTCTCGGTGTGGGAAGCCTTCAGTCAAATTCCATCCAGAGCTGGCATATGGGAGTAGGTGGGGTAGGCAGCTGTCTAGGGCGCCACCTCACCTGAAGGCACCATTGGGTACCCCCTTTCTCCCCTGATGAGCTGGGCCCGGGGCTTGCGTACTGTGCTCCTTGCGAGGAGCGCAGTATGCAAGCGTCGTAGGTCTCCTCGCCCCCGATTAGGCTTCCTGCAATGCAAGAGGCCTGAGCGGGGGCGGGGCTTGCGTACTGCACTCCTCATCCCCTGGCCTGCTTGATGATGTCACTTTTGGTGACATCATCATGCCGCGGGCGATTTCCTGTTGCAAAGGAGGGGGGCACGGTGCAGGGGGCTGCATTGAGTGGCAGAACCCCTAGCGCCAGCCCTGATTCCATCTTGCTGGGACAGTCAAAGGAAGGCATTGGAACAAATTCAAATTTGTTTCCTCTTCACAAATGGGAATTCTAAAGCCAATCGGCTAGAATCTTGGTCTGTGGGAAGAAAACAAAATTTTGTTTGTTCAAATCTGCACATTGTCGCAAAGAGGAGTTTGGCTGAATGTTTCCCAAGAAGCTTTTCCGTTGTCCTCTGTGCAAGGATGGGGGGAGGCAGAGGGAGGGACAGGGCAAGCCAGCACAAGAGGAAAGTGTGTTTGGGTGCTGATCTGGCATACTGGCCAATCCACTGTCATTCTAGCCAATCACCATTCCCTTGTGTAAGGCTTTGGGGTGGGGGAAAGGAAAGAACAAAGATGATCTGCAAGGTAATTGTTGCCATTTAAGAGTTTTTGTCAGTCCATGGGGAAGTACTTCTAATTTTCAAAGACAGAAACACCCCCACCTCTTTTTGTATTTATCATGTGTGCATACGCATCTGCACCTGGAAGTCATGTTGACGTCTGGTGACTAACCCCTTCTGGAGGCCTTGAGGATATTCAGGGAGGTGGCTGAATAAGTCTGCCCCTGCCTCCCGACTGGGTATTTCAAGGACAGTCTCCCATCCAAGTACTAACCAGTTTGACCCTGCTTAGATTCTGAAAAACCTACTGCTTTTGAAGGGGAGTGGAAACTAAGAACATGATTAGTAGCTTCCCAAAAATTACTTCATAATACTTTTGATTAAAGAACACATTTCCTTCTGGGGGATGAAATAAACCTGTATTAGTTTATTACAATGCTGATGGAGAGAGAGCAAGATAAGACAGCTTGATATTTGCCGCTGATGGATGTACTAGAGAGTTGGGATCTCTCCAGCAGTTGGGTAAAAGAACCAGTTTGGGATGGGATTTGCCTAGTCTCTGCTCTCACATTCTCTTGTACTTTACCTTCACCAGGAGACAGCTTGCTTTGTAAACCTTTTCCCACTTTGAAGATAACGCAAAACAGCAAATCGGTCCAAGCTAATTGATACCTGGGCTAACGTTGCAATTTGTGGCTGTGCCTGTACTGTCATCTGTTGGTTTTCTGCCTCTGTAACGGCTGCATCTCCGCTCTGCTGAGTCTCTGCCCCAGATTCCATGGTCATTTAGTTATCTAGATAGAATGATAATGATTTCTGTTGTTAGGACAGGTGTATTTGTTTTAATTACAGCTCTTTTCATTCTACTCCAATGACAGCATTTGCATGGAATGCCTCATTAGTTAGTTCCCAATAATTTAATTTTACACTACAATGTTCCATTTACATGTCTATTGATTTTGGCATAAAGTGATAACTGCTGTAGCTGTTGGGGGGGAAAACACTTCAGGATAGCCATTAGAGGTACAAACCAGTCAAGGAGTTTGACACCAAGAAGCACAACTATATATGCTCACTCGGAAGCAAGTCCAACCAAATCAATGAGCTTTATTCTGCACTATGTGCGTTTAAGGTTCCTTCCCCCAGAAACAATTTTCTTTAAAAAAAAAAATCTGTACAAGGGACATTGGAGCAATATGACCAGGCCCGGTGCTGAGGTTTCCAGTGCCCCAGGCTGAAATATGTCCCCCGCCCTCTCCTTTTTTCTTTTTCATAAACTTGTGTGCGCGAGAGCGCGTGTGGCCCGACGTCATGATGCTGTCATCAGGCCGTGCGTGGCGCATGCGGGCCCCCTATTCTCGGCCCTCACCTGCTTTGAAGCAGGAGAGAACAGGGTACCCCCCTACCATGCCAAGGCTTGCAAAGCCTCGGCAAGAGCAGGAAGATAGCATGCTTGCTCCCCACCCCCCCATCTTGCTGAGGCTTTCAACCCCCCCCCCGCTGATCCTTACCCCCCCCCCCCGGTCACGGCGCTACAAGCCAGGCTGCACGCCCCCACTGCTGTGGCCACCGCCAAGGCTGGTCCTTACCAGCTTCAATGTGGCTGCACACAGCTTCTAAGCCTTTGAAAGGCCCGCGGGAGGAGAGTTTGCTCCCCCTCCTTCCTGGAACCGGAAGTGAGGGGGAGCGAATTCTCCTCCTGCGGGCCCTTCAAAGGCTTAGAAGCCGCGCGCAGCCGCATTGAAGCTGGTAAGGCTTGGCGGTGGCGGCAGAGGCCAGTGTGGCGCTGGCTTCCAGTGCCGCAAAGGGAGGGAGGGAGAAGGACGGCGGTGGGGGGGAGGGGCCAAGGGTGACAGAGGGAGGGAGGCACACCAGGCCGCCGTCGCCTTGTTCGCCAACTCCCACACGCCAGCCCTGATATATGACTAAAAAAAAATCTTAAGAAAAAAAACAAAAGTAACAGAAACATCAAATTGCTTTACTGGATCAGTGTGACAAAAATGTAGCTTGCAATGCTGGTTACAACTCTGGGTATTAATTTTAAAAGCCAAGCTAGAATATACTATACTATACTCTACTCTACTCTACTCTATCATCCATCCATCCGCCTGCTGTAAGCTGCTCTGAGACTGATTCAGAGAGAAGGGCAGGGTATAAATCTACGGTCTTCTTCTTCACCATCATCATCTGTCTTAGCTAGCTAGCTGTGGAATGGTTTATGAATCAGAGGGCCGGAAAGGAATTAGTTTTCATGTAATATTTAGGGCAGCTAAAAACTCCCAGTATAACTGTACTGAATACTAGTGAACAGAATTCCAGCCTGCATACTAGCCATAGTGGGAAAGATGATTTTCCAAGCCCCGCCCACCCCCCCCCCCCCCCCTGAAAACAAAGAAGAGAAACCCAGCCTGGGAAGGAAAAATAGGTGGCAAAAAGTCCATGGTTTCTGGCAGGGCCTATTTCAATGGGAAGTATGCAAGAGAAGCCATACTAAGATCAGATGTGATGCATAGCTAATAATGGAAAATTAAATGGAAAATCTATGCATCTCATCTCAGGCATCTATAAGTACATCTCTTTAATTTTTGGGATCTGACTCAACTATATAAGCAATGAAGCATGTGACCATGCCGTTCAAAATAAAAACAAGTTTTGTATTTCCCCATAATACATCTTTTTCTTGCCCCAGTATATAGATCTCAAAACTGTTTTTTTTCTACAACCTTAACATGTTGACTTTCTGTGTCTGGATAAGTGCTCCACACTAAATGCAGAAATAAGGTGACAATTTTTTAATGAGGAAAAATCTATTATTTTTCTAAACAACCATGTGGTTTCTATTTTGACTCATAACACATGGCCATCTTGTTGTGAAAAGGGACCTGAGATAACCCAAGAGAGCTGGATGCAGCACTGGTTACGTTTCTAAGTCTCTAATAACTCTAATTTGAGTGGACTTAACAGTTAAACCCAACTTTCATTTGAGAAGTCACTTGAGATTGCAAAACATTATGAAAACACAACACCAATGTGATCTTGACTGCACCAACTCCGCACAGTTGAGTCTGCACAGTCTGAGTCTTGCTCCCTACAAAGGGCTCAGAACATCTGGTGGCAGTGAAACGCGCATTAAGCTGCAGCCAACTTATGGCGACCCTGTGGGGTTTTCAAGGGAAGGGATGCTCAGAGGGGGTTTGCCGTTGCTTGCCTCTGCGCAGCGACCTGGGGCTTCCTTGGTGGCCTCCCATCCAAGTACTAATCAGGGCTGACTTAGCTTCTGAGATCTGACGGGATTGGGCTAGCCTGAGCCAACCAGGTCAGGGTGCTGAACATTTTAAAAAGGTAACGGTAGTCCCCTGTGCAAGCACCAGGCGTTTCCAACTCTGGGGTGATGTCTCATCACGACGTTTTCACGGCAGACTTTTTTGCGGGGTGGTTTGCCATTGCCTTCTCCAGTCATCTACTTCCTCCCCAGCAAGCTGGGTACTCCTTTTACCCACCTCAGAAGGATGGAAGGCTGAGTCAACCTCGAGCTGGCTGCCTGAACCCAGCTTCTGCTGGGATCGAACTCAGGTCGTGAGCAGAGAGCTCGGACTGCAGTAACTGCAGCTTTACCACTCTGCACCACGGGGCTCTTTCTGAACATTTTAGGGAAAGCTATTTAACTCACTGCCCTGACCTGGATAGCCTAGGCTAGCCTGATCTCATCAATGATAATTATTCTTCCCATACCTTCCCATACCCATACCTACATATCCAATAAATACTTGTTTCTTTCTGTGCGTTTTTTGGATTCACTTTCCTTTGAAACAACTTTGTGTGATGCATACTGGAGGCATGCAGAGGGCCCCTTTTAATATGCTATGCATGTCCTGGTAACGTCTCAGCCTGCTATTGTAATGGTTTTACGCATTTGTAAGGCAGCTTGTAAATTGCAAACGGTCCCAGGTTATGGCAACATAATTTTTATGGACCACTTTGCACAGGTTGTGGTTTACATTTTAAGCCAAATTCCATTTGCTAGATTTAACCTTTCCAAAACTGAACTGCTTGGGACTGGGATATAGAAAGAAAACTCTTTCCCAATATATGCAGGCTTCCAAATTCAGAAAAGACAGGTTGCTTACCTGTAACTGTAGATCTTCGAGTGGTCATCTGTGCATTCACACTCATGGGATAGTGCGCCTGCGCCGATCCCCGAATCGGTATCTGAAAAAGCCCGGGATTTTTCCGCGCTCGGCGCCAACGAGCATGCGCAGGCGACCCACTGCGCATGCCCACCAGCGCCCGCGCGGCAATCCCGCCAGTTCCTCCCTGACCGCTGAAAGCCCCTTACTGAAGAGAGACCGTCAGCAGCGGGGAAGGAGGGCGGGTAGTGTGAATGCACAGATGACCACTCGAAGATCTACAGTTACAGGTAAGCAACCTGTCTATCTTCTTCGTGGTCTCTGTGCCTCACACTCATGGGAGATTAGCAAGCAAAGCATACCTGGAGGCGGGAAGACGGTCAGCCTGAAGAAACAGCTTGCAACACCGCAGCTCCCAACCGAGTCCTCTGCTGAGCATGCACGTCCAGCGCGTAGTGCTTCATGAAGGCATGCGGAGAAGACCAGGTAGCCGCCTTGCAGACATCGGAAAGGGACACCCCCTTCAGGAATGCCACCGACGTGGCCATCGCCCTTGTGGAGTGTCCACGAACAGGTCCAGGCAAAGGCTTCTTAGCCAACAAATAACAAAGTTTGATCGTCTCAGTAAGCCATTTGGACAGTCTCTGAGAGGAAATTTTGGACCCTAACTTTGGGGCAGAGTAGGAAACAAAAAGTTGATTGTCCTTACGAAAACCCCGTGAACGATTCAAATAAAACAGGAGGGCACGCTTAACATCTAACGCGTGCAGTCTGCGTTCCTCATCCGAGGAAGGACTAGGGTAAAAGGTGGGCAACCAAACTTCTAAGTTAAGGTGAAACTGGGAAACCACCTTCGGGAGAAAAGTAATGTCTGGAGCCAGAGAGACCCCAGCCTCCCTAAAGGCAAGGTATGGGTAGTCACAACGCATCGCTGTGAGCTCCCCCGCACGACGTGCCGAAGTTATGGCAACTAAAAATGCAGTCTTCCAAGACAAAAGTTGCAGGGAACATGTCGCCATAGGCTCAAAGGGACGACGAGTCAACTTGTCCAGAACCAAAGTCAAGTCCCACAGCTGTGGAGGGGATCTAGACGGGGGATGAAGGCGGAACAACCCCTTCATAAATCTCTTGGACTGCGGGTGAGCAAAGACGGAGTAACCCTCAACTGAACCATGAAAAGCAGAAATAGCTGCTAAATAGACCTTAATGGATGAGAATACCAGCCCCTCATCCACCAAGGACAAAAGAAACTCAAAAACTGTGGGCAGCCCCACAGTGTCAGGTGACATTGGAGAGTCAGCCACAAAGTCACTAAACCTTTTCCACTTCCTCTCGTAAGAGGCACGGGTGGAAGGTTTCCTGCTACTCTGGAGCACTTGCTGAACCCTGGTGGAAAAGTCTAGTGGTCGATGAACCACGCTGTCAGCTTCAGGTGCGGCACGTTGTGATGGAACACGTGCCCTCCCTGGGCCGACAACAGGTCCGGTTCTGCCGGGAACTGGTAAAAGGTCCCCTTCGACTGCTGGAGCAGGATCGAAAACCAGCTCTGACGGGGCCACCACGGGGTCACCAGGATGCAACGTGGCTTCTCCTGCACTAATTTGTGGACCACCCTCGTTAGCAGAGGTAAGGGCGGGAACATGTACAGGAACCAGCCCTCCCACTGAAGTAGAAGTCCGTCTCCCAAGGAAGCCGGATCCGCACCTCCCCTGGCACAGAACAATGGGCACTTCTTGTTCTGCGCTGTGGCGAAAGCGTCCAACTGTGGGTAGCCCCAAAGTTGGAACACCGGCTCTAGGAACCTCCAATGCAGTTCCCATTCGTGAGGGGAGGCTCCACCCCTGCTGAGCGAGTCCGCCTGTATGTTGAGGACCCCCGGCAGATGTGTAGCTTTTACAAAAATGTCCCACTGGAGGCACTCCTCCCAGAGGTCCATCGCCAGCGAGCATAGCCTGCGAGACACTGTCCCCCCCTGTCGGTTTATATAACACAGGGCAGTGGTGTTGTCCGTAAGCAATGCCACAGTCTGTCCCACCAGCAGCGGGCGGAACGATCGAAGGGCAAAGTGAACTGCTAGCAGTTCCAGATAGTTTATGTGGCACCGGCTCAGTTTCGGTGGCCACTTGCCCCCCACACATAGCTCTTCCAGGTGGGCTCCCCACCCCCACATGGAGGCATCGGTAGCGATGGTTACTGTAGGGGTCGGCAGATGAAAAGGGGCCCCTTGACGGATATTGCTCTCTGTTCCCCACCATTGCAGGGAGCGGAGAGTCCCGGGTGGAATGGTGAACCTCTTCCGAGGTGAGTCCCTGAGAGGTCGAAAATGGCGCAAGAACCATATCTGTAGGCCTCTCATGTGCAGTCTTGCGAAACGTAGCACGCTTGTCGTCGCGGCCATCAGCCCCAGCATCCGCTGAAGCTGCTGAGCCGTGCCCCACTGCCGCCTTAGAAGTAGCTGTACCAGAGTGATAATGTCCTTCGCTCTCTGCGAAGGGAGGAATGCTCGATGTTGTTGAGTGTCCAACAGAGCCCCTATGAATTGAACTGTCTTTGAAGGAGTGAGATGGGACTTTTCCAGGTTGACTTGCAGGCCCAGGGTGCCAAGAAGACGCAGAGTGATAGCGATGTGGGTTGCTAGACTCTCCCTCGACTTCGCCACAAGAAGCCAATCGTCGATGTATGGAAAGACAACGACTCCCTGCAGACGAAGATGGGCAGCCACCACACTCATCAGCTTCGTGAACACCCGAGGAGCAGTAGACAGTCCAAACGGCAGGGCCCTGAATTGGAAGTGACGAGCACCCACTGCAAACCGTAGAAAACGCCTGAACGCTGGATGGATGCTGACATGAAAATAAGCATCCTTGAGGTCCAGAGTCGCCATCCAGTCTCCCTGATTGATGAGGGGCAGGATTGTTTGCAGCGTAGCCATTCTGAACTTCTGGTACAGAATAAATTTGTTCAGACTCCGAAGGTCCATGATAGGCCTTAGGCCTCCGTCCCTTTTGGGGACCAGAAAATACCGGGAGTAGAAGCCTCCCGTCCTGGCCTCCGGTGGAACTACCTCTATGGCTTGTTTCTGTAGGAGGTTGTTCACCTCCGCCAGCAGAGGTGGGGAAGGGGGAGTGGTGACTACCACGGACTGGTTCGGGGTCTGAACAAACTCTATTTTGTAGCCCTCTTCTATGATGGACAGAGCCCACCTGTCTGTGGAGATCAACTCCCAGGCCGGTAGGAAAGGGCGTAGGCGGATGGATGAATTCCCAATGGGGGCGATGACGCGTGCTTGGAAGAAGTCAAACCCCCTGCTTCTGGGAGCGAGCCCCCTTCGACTTGCTGGGCGGTTGTGACCCGTAACGGTTCCTGCCGTTGCCTGAGTAGGGTGATCGTTCGGATTGGGCAGGGCGAGGACGCCACTGCTCTGGGGAGAACTTCTGGTAAGGCTTTTTGGTCCAGGGTTTGGACCATTGCTTGGATTTGGAAGCCTTAGCAGCAGATTGGACACCCAAGTTCTTAGATGTCTTAACGCTCTTGTCGAACTCCTGGAGGGCCGAGTCAGTCGTTGTACTGAAGAGCCCGTCACCCTCGAATGGCAGATCCTCAATGAAGGTCTTAGTGTCCTGGTGGAGCGTGGTAGACCTGAGCCAGGAGTGCCGTCGGATACAGACTGCAGACGTGATCTGTTTGGCTGAAGCTTCCACCATATGTTTTGCTGCGGCCAGTTGTTGTCTGGCCACAGCGAGACCTTCTTTCTGTAGCCTGGTTGCAGCAGCTCTCTTGTCCTCGGTTAACGAGGAAAGGAAGGGGGAAAGTTGTTCCCACATGGCATACTGATATCTAGCCATGCAGGCGGCATAGTTAGACACCTTTATGCCGAGTGCCCCCGCGGAGTAGACCTTGCGGCCCATTCCATCGATCTTCCGCCCTTCTTTGTCCGGTGGGGAGGAGTGGACCTTCCTTGCCTTTGAAGAGGAGGAAACTACCACCGAGTTCGGGCGCGGATGGGTGAACAAAAATTCAGCCCCGGGCTCCTGGACCCTATACATATGGTCCAGTCGTTTGGATGAGACTGGCGTCGAGGAGGGTCGTGCCCAAGGCTCCTTGACCACTTGAAGGATCACCTTGGTCACTGGCAGAGCCACCGCAGTGGATGTGTTCCGTTGCATTATATCGAACACGTTGTCGTCCACTACAGGCTCTGGTTGCGTTACAGGCAGCTTGAGGGTGGCAGCAATCCGCTTCACAAGGTCCCCATAGGACTTCAGATCCTCCGACGGTGAGATCGGAAGATCCTCGGCCGTCTGGGAACCCGGTGAAGGCTCCAGTCCCTGGACTTCACTCTCCGATTCCGACGACGAGGAGTCTCTGTGTGTAGAGTGCTCCGAGAGCATCGGGGTCGACTCTCGCGGTGGAAGGATTGGTGTTCTTCGATCCGCATCTACCGGAACCAGCTGTCGATCCGGGGGAACCGATGCCGACGCAGAAGCCTTTCGGGACCGATGGGAAACCCTCGAGACCGATGAAAATTGGGATGCCTGCTCCCAATCGGGGTAGTCGTCCGGGTACCAACGACAGGTCTCGAACCGGGAGTAGGGAGGCTGCCACCTGCGTTGCTCCCACGATGGTATCGGGAAGCGTTGAGGAGGGTAGAAAGTTTCTCGCCTGACTCGGGGCTTGAATGGTGGATCGATCACCGGTGCCGACGCGTCAACCTCCGAGGTCGATCCGCTTTCGGAGCGACGACGGGAGCCCGAAGACGAAGACCGCTGGGTCAAGTCGATTTCCGGCTCCTGTTCCGACGCCGACAGGCGCTGCTGGTCAGCTGGGCTACGGCGCGGAGGCGTCCGAGGTTTTTTCGGGGGTTTTGTCGACGTCGATGCCGACGTACCGCCCGATGGGGAAGGAGTGCGGGGTCGCTTTCGCTTCTCCTTCGACTTCGCCTTTTTCGGAGGTCGGGTCCCCGAATCCTCCTGGCGCTTTTTAGCAGGCATATCCACCGTGCCCTCGAGGGGACGTTTAGTGGAGCCCCGCTCTTCCGGCAAGTCCAGAGTCAGTATCGGAGCCGCATCGGCCGATGCGAGCTCCAGTGCCGGGGTTTCGGACGACTTCGGTGCCGATGCCTCCATCGGTCGATGGGGTCTAAGCGCCGATTCGATCAGTGCCGCCGATAAACGAGCCGCCCGGTTCTTTCTCGTCTGCTTCGAAAAGCGGAGACAATGCGGGCACGCGTCTACTCGGTGGGCCTCTCCCAGGCACAGTAGGCAGAGGGAATGACCGTCTGGAGGGGCGATCTTCTTCCCACACGCACGGCAGCGTTTGAAAAACCCCCAGCGACTTTCCATAGAAAGTAGCCGCAAAAAAACTCCCCAGAACAATCTGAGCGAGAAAAAGAAGAGCGGGGGAAAAGCGCGGGCGAAGCGCCCCGAAGGGCCGTAGCCTGACGAACACAAAACGCTTTTTTTTTTTTTTTTTTAACTAACTAACTAACAACTATAAACTACAACTAACTACTAAACAACAATATTAAACGGGCTAACAAGAAGAAAAGGCGAAGCCAAAAACTTCTCACCGACCGGGGAAAACGGAAAGGTAAACCTCTCAGCGCAGCGGTCAGAAAGGAACTGGCGGGATTGCCGCGCGGGCGCTGGTGGGCATGCGCAGTGGGTCGCCTGCGCATGCTCGTTGGCGCCGAGCGCGGAAAAATCCCGGGCTTTTTCAGATACCGATTCGGGGATCGGCGCAGGCGCACTATCCCATGAGTGTGAGGCACAGAGACCACGAAGAAGATTGATGACTATTTACAGAGGTAAGATTTGTTACTAGTGGCAGCAGCTCCTTTTTGCTGGTCACCTATTTATTGCAGAACTTTTTCTTCTGGCCTCCCCCCCCCCCCCCCCCCCCCCCGTTATTAGATGTGGTTACAGGTTGGAGAGAGAAGTTGGATTTTGCCATCAGTTTCATGTTGACTTTGATCTTAAGGATGGCTAATTTTTCATCACATCGCAACCATTGTATTTTACTGGTGCCATAAGCCGCTTTGAGACCATTGGCTGAACATTTCTAATGAACAAATAAGCGGATAAACAGGGCATATGTTGTTTTAGAAAAGATTGTGAAAATACGACCCGGTGGTTTCGAATCAAGATCAAAGAGAATATATAAACAAGATCTTAATTTTGTGAAGGGAAGGAAATCAACCATTATTCTACAACTATTTTTTTTGGGGGGGGGGGAGATTAAGACTGTTAGCATAACCCAGCACCACTTTGTAAATGTTCAGAAATACATTATTTATGAAACACTCATTCTTACCTTTGTAACTCAAGAACTGAATTTCGATACCACACATTCTTGGATAAGGCAAGTTCTAAAAAGTTTAATGAGAAAAGGACACCCTGAAATATATTGAGCACACTTCTTATTGCACAAAGTGCATTTATAATAGAACACTTAACTTCTTAAATCACAGGGCATGTTCCTTTGTTTTGTTCAAATGACGGCTGTCGAGACTTCTCTGGTATTAGGGAAACGCTCCAGCTTTGCTAGTTAAGTTTTTTAATTGCTATCCCTTTAAGTTAAATTGTTTCATACTTCTAGTTGAGTCTTCTTACAGTCACTTGGGACTTTGCTTCTCCAAAACCTTCAGGTGGCTACTTTGGTGTCAGCTGAACCAGTAACTGTTATCGTTGAGTTGTTAGCGGCAAAGAGTCAGGCTCCAGCCGTTTGAAATTGAACTGACACATTAAATACAAGCAGAAATAACTGAGCTGGGTGTTGTTACATGGGGATTTGCTGGTAACATTTCCAGTGACATGACAGGCAAGCAGCTTATCCTGTTCCTAAGCATTTATGAACAAATTGTTGGGGGGAGTGGGGGGGGGGGGGGAGACAACTAAAGGGCAACTTTCTTGAATGTAGAAAATGTAAACCCACTTTTTAAAAAGCTGTAAAAGAAATAAGGAGGTCCGGGAAAGAAGCAAGAGTGGAGGGAGGGACAAACATTATCTTTTGGATTGGACAATTATGTGTACGGCTGTGATTACTTCCACTACGACCATTGTTTTCCATCTCCAAATGCCAAATGTGTTTCTGATTAATCTCTGCATATGTTCTCAGTGTTAACAAAAGGACTACTTCAGGTAAATGAGAGATCTCTGTTACATATACGCACACAAATAAGTACCCCAGTCAAAAAGTTCTAAAAGCCAGTTTTCATCACTGAAAAGCTAGTATTTGACTACAAAATACTGCTGACGCAGTAACATTCAATGTCTCAGATTGGAGGGCGGGTACTTTTCTCGATACAAAGGAATTACAGGAGGATTAAAGAACAGCAGAGCACAAAGGGGAAAAAAAACATTCGGAACCCCGAGTTGATCTTTCCTCCCTCTTGCTCCAAAATGATCCCCTGTGATGTTCTGCCATCTTCAGATTTCTGGTCTCTTTATTATTTTGAACTATATCGTGCATTTATTTTTTTCACCATAAAGTCCTCAAAGCGGTTTACACACATGGCAGGCATGGTATAGTGCTTGGAGTTTGAGACTACGATCTGGGAGACGCAGGTTCAAATCCCTTCTCTGTCATGGAAGCCCACTGGGTCCCCAGGGCCTATTGCGATTTTTCAGTCTAAGCTACCTTACCTAGTTGTAGTAGTGAGGATAAGGTGGAGGAGGGGAGAGCGATGGGAAAAGCTGTTTTGGGTCTTGATAACGGAAAAGAGCTAAGAAAACACAATATTCACTGTTTCTCCCCTTCCTCAAAATACTCTATCTCTAATGTACACACAGAAAAAATAATTTAGCATGTCATTTTTCTGCTGCGATAAAAGAATAGCGACACTATTAAATACTGGGTTCAATGCATGAGGAGACTCTTGCGTAGTGATTAAAGCTCTTTATTAGTGATTCAGCATCTCTGCTAAGTGAGTACCAAACTAATGCTAAGCACCAGAATATGTGGCAATATATGCAGCTGGGGCAGGAGAAACCCAGCCCCCAAGGAGCAGAAACTCATCTGTTGTGATTGTGCCCTTTTTGGATCCTTCATCAGAATATGCATCCTCATTGGCAGATCCGAGGATTCTCAGTCTATTGCGATGCGCCTCAAGCTCTGTCCTACAGCTCTAATGAGCCAGGAAGGAGCTTACGCCCAACATGTCTGGGCATGCCTTCACATACATAACACCCCTCCCCCCTAATCTGCAAGCCTAACATATATAGTCCTTCAGATGAGCCAGCTTGCGTCACTCCCATGTCGAGCACCTTGGTGTGAGCTGTACACCTAGCAGAATTTCACACTAGAATTCTATATTCTTGAAGATGCAGGAATTTATCTCTGTGTGGACAAGCCCTGCTTGGTTTTCCTGGCTCACCATTTTCCAATGCCCCTTGCCTTTCCTTCTTCTATTTTTAAAAATTGATCTCAGATCCATTTTCTTCTTGGGACACTTCTTTCCATGTCTCTACCACCTGCTCTTTCCTTGTTCCCCTGCTTTCTGCAAGTGTCACCTCTGTATGATTCATTCAGAACACAATCCTAAGCAAGTCTATTCAAAATCCTACACAAGGCCAGGCCTCAGATTCAGCAGGAGCTCACAGGAGCACAGCTCCTGAATCTTTCTGATGGTTCGATTCTCCTGTCCTTGTGGTAGCTGACTGGGAATTTTAATGTAAAGTGAGACTGGGTCTTGTTCTCTCTCAGCCATTTCTGAATCAGCCCTGGCCTCTTATTCTATTAGGTCTTTGGCTCAACATCGCATAAGGCTCTATAGTCTGGTTTAGTGCTGTATTTTCCCAGGGAAAAGTGGATTCACTGATGCACTTTGCCCTAGAAAGAATAGTTTATATTTTTCAAGTCTATGGTGCTACTCCAAAGCCTAAACAGATTATCTGCCTCTTCAGGAACCCTTGGCACAGTATATGTTTAAGAGCTTCCTGACCTATTGATGGTATACAGATTGCCACTTGAAGAGGTGCCAGGATAGTCTGGGCTTCATGCCCTCACAGATAATACATTAGTAACAGGCAGAGTTCATACTTGCTGGATATGAGGGGTTGGATTTGGTCAAGCACGTCAAATGTCCGTCACACTTCTGATTGGCAGCCACATTGGCTTCTATTGATGGGAAAAGGTATTTAACGTATGAATTTTTAGTCGTTGTTCTGAGCCAACCACTCTCTATTGGGGTCTTGGCAGAATACCAGAATATATTCTCTATAGAACTACAGTGCAGTCTGTTTTACTATTTTATTACTTCTGTGTGCTGCATACTAGAACGTTGTGTTCGAAAATTTCTGCATTATGGTTTTGTTTTTCAATAAATAAAAGATACTTCAGGACAGCTGACTCTCTCTCCCCACTTCCAAACTCCTCTTGACTTCAACTCCCTGTTCTCTTCCGCCTGTCTTTCCCTCAGTCACCTCCTCCTTCCCCGTCTTTCCCTTTCCTGTTCTTCTCTACACTGTATGTTCCATCATGGATCTTTTCTTCCTGCCCTCTTTCTGGGAGTTTTGCGCCCCTAAGATTCTCTACCAACTGTGGTTGCCTCACACTGCCCCTACCCCTAAGCCAGTGAGGCCCCCGCTCCAACAAAACTAACAGTTCTCTTCAATTCATAAAGCAAATTTCATACTTGACACAACTTTCCTCTGAAGACAATTTTTTTCTGAACATGACATCACAACTTAGCCATTACCATATTTACTCAAATGGAAGACTGGTTTCTTTCACGGATATGCCACTGCTGCAATCTCCATTATCAGCCATCAAAAAGGGGGGTTGTCATAAATTTGCATACAAGTTACAGCTATGTCCAGTAACAAAAATCTTTTTGGGTACAACATTTCTTGAGGAGGGGGCCATCTTACAGTCAAGGTTGTCATCTTTTTCAAGAAAATACGGTACTCCACTATTGAGTTACAACACAAACTAATGATGGAAATCACCTTATCTATTCCAAGCCCCAAAATCACACTTTTTTGGCATTTACTAATTTTCAGTGAACACAGATACATTCAAAGATGAACTAAGAGGCTAATAAGATGGTCAAGTGCCTGTTTATTCCCATTAATGGAATTACAAGTCTAACAGGATTCGGGCATAACTGTAAAGCCATGGTCACACAAAAAAAGATGCTCTCCATTTTTTTCCTTGAAAATTTACTGTCCAAAAATTGCAAGGTTGTTGCACTAATTACACACACAACTCCACTGCCTTCAACGTAACCGTGAGAGATAGCTACAGCAACTAATATAAATATGGTGAACAAAAATCTACATTTTAGTCCTATATCTAGCAATATTAACGAAATATGTTCTTCTGTTCCTCAGATGAAGATTGTTTTATAATTCCTTAAAATCACTTTGTTTCCAAACAATGGAAAGATATTTATTTGCCAAACAATGGAAAGGTATTTATTTCAAGAAGCCCACCTACCTTTACAAATATCTATGAAAATAACATAAAACTGACAGCGGAGTTGCTGAATTCTTGACTCATAAAAACCTCCCTTATGGTGCATTACAGAAAGAGGCGCACAAAAGGTATAACTTGAGCCGTTTTTCTCATGGTGTAATTCGAGCCCATGTTGGATTTGTTTTAAAAAGAGAGCCAACAGAGCACAATTTACTGGTAGCAATAAAAACAAATACAGGTATGAAAATCCTGAATGGTAAGTCTTGTTATCAGAGATCAGAATTTTGCTCCTGCCACCACCAGCGAAGCATTCAAAGACTTGTGGCAGGGCAGTATTTCCCAGCTGCTACCTGTTCTGGCAGGAAGAGGATGAGATTGGCACAGCCCAAGATCCCTTGTTGGCACTATCAGCTGTGACAACTGCAGAACTATGCCTCTCTTTTACCTCTCCTGACTCCAGTTCCCGCTTCTCCTGCTTTTCTTGGCTGGTATAATTGTGGCTCCAGGGGATCTCTCCGAGGTGGAGTAGAGGGGCAAGTACAGGGCCTACAAAGGAAGGAAGGCTGAGACTTTACACACCACAGGTGTGAGGCAAAAAGGTGGGGCCATCGCACCTCTTCAGCTTGTAGCAAGAACAGAAGCATCCCTATTTTCCTACTTGTTGCTTATCGCCACAATCAAGGAGCTATATACCTTAACACAGGGGTGGCTGATCTGTTGCTCAGCAGCCACATGTGGCTTTTTCACACATATTGTGTGGCTCTCAAAGCCCTCACTGCCCCTTTGGTTGGCTTGGAGAAGGCATTAACTTTAAATGTTTTCTTTCCACCTCTCCCTCCCCTCTCATCTATTTTCCTTCCTTCCTTCCTTCCTTGTCTTGCAGCTCTCAAACATTTGACATTCATGTCTTGCGGCTCACAAATATCTGGCGTTTATAAATGGCTCTTACATTAAGCAAGTTTGGCCATTCCTGCTTTAACAGATAACATGTACACTAAGTTAACCCTAACACTTTCATGAATATCCATGTACATATTCAATCTCTGATGATATTCTACATAGGTAGAGCATCTGTTTGGTAAGCAGAAGGTCCCAGGTTCAATCCCCAGCATCCCCAACTAAAAAGGGTCCAGGCAAGTAGGCGTGAAAACCCTCAGCTTGAGACCCTGGACAGCCGCTGCCAGTCTGAGTAGACAATACTGTCTTTGATGGACCGAGGATCTGATTCAGTATAAGGCAGCTTCATATGTTCAAGGCTGTGACACACACTCCACCCTATTTGAATATTTTTACATGGAAGCACAGGAAAAATCTACCCCAAGGAAATTCAAGTTCTGTGCTCAGATTCAATAGTGACAATCTACATATATATTCTATATGGAAGCTCTCTATTTGAGCTCTTTATGATGAACATATATAAGTTTCCAGAACCTGCAATATCATCATGCAGGAATCACCATGGTGGGAAGACAGATTCAGGTGGCGTAGCCAAGTCGATCAGAAGCAGCAGAACAAAGGTTGAGTCCAGTGACACCTTTAAGACCAACAAAGTATTATTCACGGTATAAACTTTTGTGTACAAGCACACTTCATCAGATACAGTTGTGAAACAGAATTCCCCTGACTAATAGGGAGTGGGATGGCTTCCAAGAAGTTTTGCACATGTTGGGAATATAGATGTGAAGGGTTTTGTGGGTTTTTAAAAATTTTAAAATGGCTTTCGGACAGAATTTTGGAGTTTGACTTTATTCTGTATTAGGGTTGCCAGGTCCAACTCAGGAAATATCTGGGGACTTTGGGGGTGGGGTCAGGAGACTTTCCCATTCCCTAAAAACAAACAAATAAATAAAAATACAGCAGTGCAGTTCCCCTGAATAGTCTTCATTTCCTCCTCCTCTTTTTGTTCATTCAAATGGTTCCACAGCAGCTGCAATTCCACTAAAATAAAAATGAACTCTCTCCCTCACACACACACACTCACAAAGTAGCCAAAATAAACAGTTTTCATGTTCACACTTGTGTGATCTCTCCGCAGCAATGGTATAGATAACTTTATTCACTGGAATTGCTGAATGTAACTATCTGCTGTATTTCAACCAACTTATGGAAAGAAAGGTCTAGGGGGTAGAGTTTTCCTCCATCCCGTACTCAGGTTCTAGTTAGCTTTACTATATAAACGGCTTCTGAAATGAATGCAAAACCAACAGAGGGATTGAGCTTTCTAACTTCTCTCTCACACACAAACATGGCTCTTCCTGCTCCCCACCCCCTCAGCTTCAGTCTTGCTGAGTTTTAAAGACATACATGCGCCTTCCAAAACAGAAGCAGTTGTAAGCTTCTAAACCTGCCTGAAATCCAAAGGCACATCGTGGCTGTTGGGGCAGGGTTTCCCCCTGCTAGCCAGCTGGCTGGTGGCAGACAGGAACCTGCAAAACCAGGGCTGCCCTGTCAAGACTGGCAAGCCTATTCTGTAGTTTTACTTTTCACTTTATATGGTGCTTTGGATGAATTCAGCCTGCTTGACCTTTTGTACTAGCCTTCCTTTGTTCACATTGTATGGTGAACTTGTTTTAGCCAGCATCTAGACCAGGGGTGGCCAAACTGTGGCTCTTTCATACATACTGTGTGACTCCCAAAGCCCTCACCAGCCTGTCAGCTGGCTTGGAGAAGGCATTTGTCTCTTTAAATCACTTCGCCAAGCCAAGTCAGCCAGTGGCTTGGAGAATGCATTTAAAATTAGTTGCTTTCTTTCCACCTCTCCCTCCTTCCCATTTGCTTTCTTTTCACCTTCCTTCCTTCCTGTCTTGTGGCTCTCAAACATCTGATGTTTATTCTATGTGGCTCTTCTGTTAAGCAAGTTTGGCTGCCTCTGATCTAGAGAGTAGCAAACCTGAATCACACTTCAGAGATTTTAGTTCAGATTCACCAGGCCTTAAAGCACCACATATACATGGACTGGGAACCAAAGCACTGATGGCTTTTGAGAATCATATTATAAATCTGTGATTGGTCCCTTCAAATGTTGTCCTGATGTTGGTATCATCATGTTTTTTCGGATGAGTATCTGGTTTTACACAATTTTGCACTGATGTTTTTTGAATAGAGACTTTCTTATACTGATTTTACCTTGATTATTGAGTACCTTATAGTTGCTCCCATTAAGAAAAAAAAATGTGTTGAATGATTGACTGAAATAAATTTTCCTTTAGCATCTGTTGGCAGTTTGTCTTTTTTCTATCTTTGGGGACTGGATCACAGACCCGCATACCCTTATCTCCCAACTCATCCTGTGGAATTCAGATTTCCTCCTACCCTTCACAAACAGTTCAAGGTTTATATGAACACTGTGTATCCGTGTCACAGCTGTTTCAATGTGAACGGTGGCTGGCAAACCTGTTCACACATGGTACTCTGGGGTACAGTCATATCCCAAGCCAAATTCCAGTGCATTTTGGGGTAGAAAAGTTCCAACAAACACAAAAAATGTTTATGGTGACATGAGTTATTGTATTTCACAAAATCCAAAGGCCCAGAGTCTTAAAACGCACCTTCTGACCATGTAGGGTTGCCAAGTCCAATTCAAGAAATATCTGGGGACTTTGGAGGTGGAGCCGGGAGACTTTGAGGGTGGGGACAGGAGACCTTGGGGGTGGAGTCATGAGCAAGATTGGAACAAGTACAATTGCACTACAAAGGGAGTTCTGGCCATCACATTGAAAGGGACTGCACACCTTTTCAATGCCTTCCCTCCATTAGAAATAATGAAGGATAGAGGGGCACCTTTTGGGGGGGCTCATAGAATTGTCCCCCCGGTCCAATCCTTTTGAAACTTGAAGGGTGTTTTGAGGAAAGACATCAGATGATATGCTGCAAATTTGGTACCTCTACCTCAAAGAATGCCGTCCCCCCCAAGCCAGATACCCACGGATCAATTCCCCATTATTCTATGGGAATCGTTCTTCATAGGGAATAATAGAGTGCCCAGTAGATATTTTCCTCCCCCCACACACCCAGTAGACATTTTCCTCCCCCCACACACCACTTTCTAAAGCGGGGCGAGGGCCTCCAAACCTGCCCCCTCCCTCTCCCTCTCTCTCTCACACACACACTTACTGGGTCTAGTTCCTCCACAATTTTACTTGCTCTGAAAATGAAAGCAAAACAAACAGAGGGTCTGTGCTTTGATGAAACTGCTGCTGAACCTTCCCCATGAAGCACTTCCTGTTTCCTGCTCAACTTTAAAGGCGCACATTTTAAAAATGGACCTGTTGCTCTAGAAGTACTTGGTGACAGTGGGGGCGGGGCTTCCCCCCACCAGCCAGCTGGGTTGGGGTGAGGGGAAGCCTGTAAAACCAGGGTATCACCCACTGGGACCTGGGAATTGGGAAGCCTATGCCCATCTCATTCAGGGAAAGCAGAGTCTACCGAACATGTTCTGTTGTCGTATAGAGAAAGCAGAGGTCTACTGAACATGTTCTGCTGCACAGCTCATTCTATAATCACATGAAGTCGAAGAGATCCAGCATATTTTATTGAACTGCCAAATGTATACTAATCTCCAGAAGGCTCTGTTAGATAGTCTTTCCTTACCATCTTATAATCAAGAAATCAGGATTGATTGCCGTTTCCTACTAAATGACAACATAACCGATATTGCAAGAGCTGTTGCCAAATTCTTGGCTGAAGTTGTCAAAGATTATTTTAAGCAGGTTTTATTGTGATTCTTAATCTTATTTTAGCCTTTTATGCTTTGAACAGATATACTGGATTGTTGTTTGGTTGACAAGTCTCTGAATATCTCTTTGGCAGGGAGGGCGGGGTATAAATCGAATCAAACTTAAACTTTGGTTATGCCAATAAAGGTATGCTATTGCTATAATAACATTAGATCTCAGCATATCGCTCCAATTCTGTCACCTTTACCAGGAAGGTCTGAACAACTTTATGTCTTTCTCCCTCTTGTAGATTCTTCCCAGGAGATAACTAATAAAGTTGCCAGATTTTGCCTTGGGAAATGTGGGATACATAAGTGGCTGACTGAGTTCCAATAACTTTTTTTTTTTACTATTACTGACTCTCCAGAGCTGATTTTGTATTGAAATAAAATTCTGAACTTGAAAAACACAACTTCAAGAGGCAGAAAATGTTTGAGTAGATTTAAAAAGGTTAAGGTAGTCCCCTGTGCAAGCACCAGTCGTTTCTGACTCTGGGGTGACGCTGCTTTCAGAACGTTTTCACGGAAGACTTTTTACGGGTAGATTTACCCCTCCTCTTTTGTGTGTTGAATAAATCACACCAGCTACGTTCCTTTGTCAATCTATAATTTTCATTTTCAGTCTGAAACAACAAAAACTATGCTTTGAACATGAGGCACTGAGAAACTTCGAAACTTTTGTAAATTTTGAAAGAAAACATGACAATAATTGCTGAGATAATCTGTATCTGGGGCATTTTTCTACCCCCAAGGCATCTCTCTTTGTTGGGAGAAGAGTGTTAAATATTCTCTAGGTTATCAGAAAAGGTTGTAGCTCTCCAGAGCACTTAAAATCCTTCCATGGACTAGTGTTTTCTGGGGGGAAACCCTATGGGGCATTTTTTCATGCCATGGGATACAAGGGTACCCTCAGTGGCAAAAATCAGTAGAGTTCTAGTGTTATTTTATACCCAATTTATAATCTTAATTACAGGAAGAAAACTGTAATTGGTAAATGAGTACTTTGGGAACGCTGTTCAATAATGTGCAGGTCCTAAGAGGAAAGAGTTGTAGAGCCTCTTCTTTATTCATTTTCTGGCAAAAGAAGTGCGATCAGGGTAGAATTTCACCACAGAAGTTGTCTGCAAAGCTCTAAACAAAAATCAGTATTCACCTCAACCTTGGATTTCAAAACAGGGTCAAAATCCGGCTACAGATTTTGCTCAGGGAACTTGCACTCGAGAGGGGAGGCTCTGGGAAGAAAAAGTGCATAATGATACCACAAGCTGATCCTGACCACAAAAATACAGTCAAAAACTGATTTATTTTGAACACTAAAGATATTGGCAAAAATTACCCATTTAAGAAATATTATTTGCCACCATGGAGGTATTACTTTTTTCAACTGAAAAGGAAAACACCCATCAGGTATAAGATTGTACAGAAGTGCCCATATATGTGCTGAGTACACTGTATGTTAGCCTATTACTTGGAAAACTCACAGGATGCTCCCAGTAGGTTAACAGTGAATAAAGCTAAGCAACACTTTAGTTTTTAAGTTCCTTTTTTCTGTCTGGATGGGGGTAGTAAATTTGTGTATAACTAAGATCTTTACACTTAACCAATCTTATTTATATAATAAGAAAATGAGTGGATCACAGGGCCTGATTATAGCTTTTCTGGTAATAAATGCAAATTTGGTAATTTGAATGTAATGTATGCTCAGAAAACACACAGGGGTGCAACCAGTCACCTGACTGATCTCTGCCAAGTATGCAAGGGTTTACTGGGATCAGTCTGGGTAGCATCATCCAAAACAAAGACCACAGCCCAAAATCCCCTTACTTACAGGCACTACTTTCTGACACCTGTCACTCCACATTCTAGAAACAGTGCTGATGAATGAAATGGAGGGCAGGGAAGGATAAGGGGTTAGGGTTTCAATCATCTTGACAAAATGCAGTTTTAGCAGTTAAGCCCAAATTCCATTTTAAGGGTCTTTTTAAAAAAGACTCGTCTTTGATATATTCATGTATACTAATGGTGCCATTTTGTCAGTTTACTTTCCTTGTTTAAATTCTAATCAGTGTGCATAGCAAAATCCTTTATGCACATTTTTAATGACATTCGATGAAATTGCTGAGCAGACAGGTTAAAACGGATAAAAGGAGTACTTCTTCACCCAAAGGGTGATTAACATGTGGAATTCACTGCCACAGGAGGTGGTGGCGGCCACAAGCATAGCCACCTTCAAGAAGGGTTTAGATAAAAATATGGAGCAGAGGTCCAGTGGCTATTAGCCACAGTGTGTGTGTATATATAAAAATTTTGCCACTGTGTGACACAGAGTGTTGGACTGGATGGGCCATTGGCCTGATCCAACATGGCTTCTCTTATGTTCTTATGTGTTTATAATTAAAATAACTTTGTTGCCAGCTCAGAAAGCTCAGTGAATTTAGTTGCTGTTTTCCTTGAGCACAGCTTGCAGCCTCACTCCTGGTTTCACTTACGGAACATTCACGCCAGCTTTCCCCAAGGATTATGTGCCAGGAGGGGAAAAGTGGCACACTTTGCACCTATTCTTCCAGTTATCGCAGGTTAATGTTTCACTTTGGGGCTCGGATTGCATTGTGACAATTCCTTTTCGAAGAAGAATGAACTCCCTGAGGGGTACCTAAACATCACAAGGGTTTGCTTATGAGTAAGCAGAGCAGCCTCCACACTACATGTCTGAAACAACAAATCATACTGGCTTACTCATGAATGGATCAGGTGGCAGGGATGCCAAACTCCAGAGCTCCCCCAAACACCAGTCTGGAACCAAGAGGGCTCGGACAATAGGCTGCCACCTTTCCTTGGTATTTTGGAAACTGCTGTTTGAAGCAGCAGGCTCAAGGCTATCCAGTCAGTGGATCTGCAAGTGAAACACCTAAAGCACCCAATCCTCAGCTGGTGTCCTTGGCTATTACCCTGAACTTTGCTAGCAAAAAGCAGAAGACGGAGAGGAGGAACAAGAACAGATAGCTTGTTCCTTTTTCCAGAGAACAATGGGCTGGTGACAACATGCTGGCATTATTCCTCCTGGTCTTTCTTCTACAAATATGCATTTCAGTTATTTAAATCATATTCATGGAAGAGCATAACAGCACCAGTCTAGCCGTGGGTTCTGGGGATCACAAAGCAAATAATTTTTAAATACCCATAGTTGTCTTCTCCACTGAGGAGGCTGCAAACTATCAGAGCAATCCTAAACAGTTCTACCCTTTGTGGAATTCACTGCCACAGGAGGTGGCAGCGACTACAAGCAGAGGTCCATCAGTGGCTATTAGTCACAGCATATTATTGGAATTGTCTGGGGCAGTGATGCTCTGTATTCTTGATGCTTGGGGGGGGGGGCAAAGTGGAACCTTTTTTTTGACCATTGTGTGACACAGAGTGTTGGACTGGATGGGCCAGTGGCCTGATCCAACATGGCTTCTCTCATGTTCTTAAGAGTCAAACTACATGTTACGGCCTCCATGGATCCTACCCACAGACACCGACACCAGGATAGCACTGTGTGGATTTGGCAATCCTCCTCAAGAGCTCCAGGAAAGAGGAATGTCAAGACACTGAAAACGTGAAAAAGAGATGTACCCAATTCTTAACGTCTGCCAGCCACACGATGAATATAGACACGGCTTTTTATCTATTCAAATGCTTGCAATTCACAGAGCACATCCACTGCCAATAAGGCAGGAATTCTTTCAATGTGACATAAGCACCACAAGGAGATGGCACACCCTTTTTTTCAAACTGGCCAATCAGAGAAGTGGTGCAGATGAGAGGGAGTGAACAAGCAAGCATGCATGCTGCTTCTGGCACACCAAGTGAAGTGATTCTTTGTTCTTACCAGATCTCATTTCTTGCCACTGCAGGGAATCAATGCACATCAATCTATAAGGGCACAATATAGCCACAGGTAATATTTGAAAGTCCCATTGATTGCAACAGGAGAGTTGTGAGCATACAAATGATCTGTTTCAAAATAGCAACTTCCTTAAGTGCTTGCATATTTAGCTGGATTGCACGCTTTGTCTAATGATTCCTTACGTAAGGAAAATGAAATGTGTAAACGTGTGGCCCTCATACTTGCTGCACGTGAAAACAACAGTGGAATTGGGAAAAGAATGGCAACGCAACCGTGAATGCAAGAGATAAATATGTGGCAGGCCGACAAGGGAAAAATAAAAACTGTGGAGTTAAAACCTAGTATAGTACCTTGGAAAAAAGCAAGTATATTTCAGTATCTTCTGAGGTTTTAGAAAGCTTCAATGTAATCAATGATTTCAAAGGCCATAGAATATATTTATCCACTGGTCAGACAGAATTTTAACAATGTAACTGGAATTACTGCAGACTTTGTGGGCTTTCTCTGCAGTCCAATATTTGCAATGCAGGATGTTGCAAACAAAAACGATGCTGTAACATCATTACTATCCAACTCCCTGAGAAAAGCAAAGGGCAAAACAATTCTCAGAGACCATAACTGTCTGATCTGCAGACAAATATAATGCACGTACCTGCAATATAATGCACGTACCATTTGGCATTTATTCAAAGACAGATTCCATGTTCACATCCACTGAAGTAGTCCTAACTACCGCTTAGGAACAATGGGCAGGGATATAAAATTTCCAGAAATGCTTAAGCCACAGGGGCAAATATGTTTCCTCCTCTTTTTATTATGGAAAAAAACTGGCATTTTTGGGAAAACCTAAATACATGTAATATTTATTTGCCTGTCAAACCTAAACTTATTGTACAGATTTAACATATCTAAAAGCATCAGTTTTAATTTAGCATGTAATAATTTGCTGCTTGGCATATCTATGTAATTTAAAATGACACTTATTTTGGCTTTCTGTAGGAAAAGCTGCAAATATACCCAATACTTGAGAGAATTGTCAACTGCTACACCTTTTACTATGTTCCGCCATCTGAGACATAAGGAAAAATTATAATTTAAGGCAGAAAACAAATTCTGTAGTAAATAAAAGAAAGTGTATTTGGGCAAAGCACATTTATGCAATCACAACAGAACTACCAGCATATTTAGATATCCAGTCAAATTTGACAACGCTGAAACACTTAGAATCTTTAATGATGTATTATCATTAAACACATTATTGCATATTGTTACTGAAATTATTTTAAAAGGTAAAGGTAGTCCCCTGTGCAGGCACCAGTTGTTTCTGACTCTGGGATGACGCTGCTTTTTCAACGTTTTCACGGCAGACTTTTTACAGGGTGGTTTGCCATTGCCTTCCTCAGTCATCTACACTTTCCCCCCAGCAAGCTGGGTACTCATTTTACCGACCTTGGAAGGATGGAAGTCTGAGTAAACCTCGAGCTGGCTACCTGAACCCAGATTCCGCCGGGATCAAACTCAGGTCGTGAGCAGAGCTTAGGACTGCAGTACTGCAGCTTTACCACTGCACAAAAACATAAAATACGTTGTATATGTCTCCAGTCTACATAGGAATTAGCGTTAGCTAATGCTGTAGACTATCTTACATAAAATCTTTCACAGTACTCAACCTGAGTAAAAAAAAAAAAATCACATCTCAAACAGAAAAAAAATTGAGTGAGGTTTTTTCCAGTGCTCTGAGCCCCTCCCTTTCTTCTATATTCCTCCACCCATGCCTTTAAATCTCTACTAATAGGAGGTGGGACAAATCACCCAATAGGCTGCTCTGGTGTACACCCACAATTCACCAAGTCCAATAAATAAGGACCAAGGAGTGCCTTCAGGGAAAACAGCTCACACAAGTATGAATTTTCTTTCCTCAAATGGAATAACTAGTGCTGCCCCGCCCTAACCTGGATTGTCCGGGCTCGCCCAATCTTGTCAGATCTTGGAAGCAAATATTTGGATGGGAGACCACCAAGGGATACTAGGGGTGCAACACAGAGCCAGGCAACGGCTAGCCACCTCTGAATGTTTCTTGCTTTGAAAATCCCACCAGGGGTTGCCATAACTCAGCTGTGGCTTATTGGCAGACAAAGAAAGCCCCCCCCAGAGAATCACAGACATGGATGAGCCACAAAATATTCTTGCAGCCACATTCTGCACTGAGATCTCTAGCTTCATTTTACTGCTGAGCTGCATCTCCAAATGGCTGCAGAGAAACTAAAAACTACAAAGGGCAAAATGCCCACTCACCTTTATGCTTTCATTATTTTAGGGAAAGCCCACATCATGGTGTCTGAAGTACTCTTTCGTGTTGTCTTCCATTTTGGAATGAACAACAGCAGCAGAGAATTGCAGAGTTAATCACCTATTAGCTGCAAATGAGCATCCATGGGTCATTTAGGTAATATCCCATATAATTAAAGCAGTAAAATATGCTAAGCAGCTTCACTGGTCAAGCTTATTTTATGCTTTCTACTTTCTGGAAGAAGTGATTGTTTTCCTGATATAAGCTAAGATCTGATCAAATGTATGCTTCTTCCTAATGAGCCTTTCCAGGTATGTCTGCATGTACTTGCACACACAAATACATCCCTAATGTTTAAAATGGGCAAGCACAACCACTGGCAAAGTGGCTGAAGGAACACCGCAACCATGCTGGTGGTTGCAATGTGGGTTGGATCCTACAGAGCAGGGGTGGCCAAACGTGCTCAATGAAAGAATAAATGCCAGAAGTTTGGGAGCCGCAAGACATGAAAGCCTCAAGGAAGGAAGGAAGGAAGGAAGGAAGGAAGGAAGGAAGGAAGGAAGGAAGGAAGATGACGACATTGGATTTATATTCCGCCCTCCACCCTGAATCTCAGAGTCTCAGAGCAGCTCACAATCTCCTTTACCTTCCTCCCCCACAACAGACACCCTGTGAGGTGGGTGGGGCTGAGAGGACTCTCACAGCAGCTGCCCTTTCAGGGACAACCTCTGCCAGAGCCATGGCTGACTCAAGGCCATTCCAGCAGGTGCAAGTGGAGAAGAGGGGAATCAAACCCTGTTCTCCCATCTAAGAGTCCACACACTTAACCACTACACCAAACTGGAAGGAAGGAAGAGTGAGGAGGGAGAGGTGAAGAGAAAACAGCTTTAACTGCATTCTTCAAGCCACCAGACTGCCTTGAGGAGGAAAGGAGGAAGGAAGGAGAGGTGGAAAGAAAGCTGCTGGCTGGCTTGGCAAAGTGATTTAAAGAGAAAAATACCTTCTCCAAGCCAGCTGATGGGAGTGGGGCTTCAAGAGCCACAGTTTGGCCACCCCTGTTACAGAGGATTTCTGCAGATGGGGGAAGGATGATTATTGTAAATTCCATGGCTGCTGCAGACTTCCAGCTCCCTCTCATGCTGTTTCTGAGGGTACCTTGCTGCCCCCCCCTTCAGGGAACTGAATTTTGGGCTGCAATGAGATAGCTGGAGTAACTGGCTGAAGGGTGAAGATAAACTTATGAAGATGCTTAAAGGACGCAATCTCAATCATGTACATTTCACTGCAATTACTGCAACTTGCTTCCAGATGCATAGGTTCAGAATCAAAGCACAAAAATGGAAACCACACACATGTGTGTCACTTCTTAGAACTTCCTATAATTATACAGAAAAAGAGCAGCAAAGTGATGCCGTTCAAGTGACCAGGTGAACCACAAGGAGGAAGGAAAAGCTCAGTGGACAGAAAATATAGTGCAGCTAGTAAAAACAAAAACACAGTAGCACTATAAAACTGTTTGTTATAGGTTTTCTATTTTTTTCTTGTGAGGCCTACAGGCTTGAAGGCTTATTGCTATTGTAAATGCTATGGGGTTGTTCGCTGTTAAGTATAGCACAAGGTTACAGAGGCTGCCCCTCAATTGGGCTAAGGTTGCTGGGTCAAAAATCTTAAGAACCTGTTACATAACACTGAAATGAGAGCTAAATGAATGATGTGTAGCATTTTACAGATATGCCAAAAACTGACTCAACAACAGGAATGCCAACTGGCATATTATTGGAGAGTACCATCCCTGAAGGCTGCAAAAAACATGACAGCAATGTATTAAGAATTATGATGTTTACATTCAACCCCAAGATCATCCAGCTGGTTTCACATGGAAGAGTGGGGAATCAAACCAGGTTCTCCAGATTACAGTCCACCGCTGTTAACCACTATACCACACAGTATACAGCCACAAGCCCTGGTAAATCTAGTTTACAAAAGCAGTGGTCTTCAAAAAGAAGTCTAGGGTTCCTTAGGACTGCAGGGATTCTTCAATAAACTTCTCTCCTAAAGGCAGGATTTCTGCATTCCACAGCTAAGGGAGCATTGGAAGTGCTGCAGGACTCCAGGAAGGGGTATGAAAAATGCCTGGGAGATTATATTTACTCCATCTTTTCTCTGCCCCACCAATTCTCATCAGTCTTGCAAGGTTAGACTGAGAGTGAATGGCTCAGTGAGTGCCATAGCCAAGTGAGAAGGTGAACCAGGGTTTTCCAGGTCACGGCCAGTACATAACACTTGCTAAGATCTTGAGTCAGATATTACCCTTTCTCCCCCGATCAACCAAAACGTTGAGTGGGCTGAATACCCTTTAGCAGGGATCATCACTGACCCGCACTGCATTTATGGGGTGCTCCCCTCATTTCAAGGGCAACAGCTGCCATTTTGTTTTAATGGGATTTTCACCGCATGAGGCTTTGGAAGGAATCGGAGCTGTCTCATTCTATTTCTCCAGTGCCAATGTTGCATTAGTACCCCCAACCACAGACTGCATGTTCATAACAGGGTGCAAGGCTATCTGCATGCTATTCTGCAAAAAGATGGGAGGGGACACAGAAATACATAGATTAAATTTAGCTGAGGTCAGAAAAACTGGGCACTGGTGTAAGGTGCACTCTCAATTTGTATAGGATGTAGCTAGCACTCCATCTGAATGGTGTTTACACTCCACTGCAGGCCTTTCTTTGTAGTAGGAACTCCTTTGCATATTAGGCCACACACCCCTGATGTAGCCAATCCTCCTGGAGCTTACAGTAGGCCCCGTACTAAGAGCCCTGTAAGCTCTTGGAGGATTGGCTACATAGGGGGTGTGGCCTAATATGCAAAGGAGTTCCTGCTACAAAAAAGCCCTGCACTCCAGTACCCCTTTAATGAGATGAGGGCTTCTGCTGAAGACCTACATTTTCCTCAACAGATAGATCAATCTATAAAGCGTCCCTGATACTGTGAAGCTTGAAATCTACTGGACCTGAGCACTGAGAAGGAAGATGGACCCAATCCTACTGGCATGACAGTCAAACTGACATGGTAGTCAAGAGCATTCACTATCAGCTGCATCTGGTTCTCCAACTCTCCCCTTTCAGATAACTCAGCTGTAATAATCCATGTTTTTGTAATTTCACAACTGGACTACCACAGCATGCTCTATGTGAGACTGCTTCTGAAGACAACAGTAAAACTATAACTGGCTCAGAATGCCACGGCCAGATTGTCAACGGCTAGCCTACTTCATAACACTGACTTCTGGTTTGTTTCAAAGCTCAATTCTAGGTATAGAAGAGGAGTTGGATTTATACCCTGCCCTTCTCTCAGAGTAGCCTATAATCTCCTTCCCTTCTTCTCCCCACAACAGACACCTAATGTTCCCTCTAAGATGCAGAGTCTTGTGAGCAAAAATTCTACTTTGTGAGCTACTAGTATTAAAGTTTTGAGCTACTGGCATTAAAGTTGTGAGCACATAAATTAGTGTGCTCTGGGGTCATCCTTCCTGAGATAAGACAAAAATGTGTGAGCTGGAGGCTAAAAATCTGAAAGCTAGCTCACGCTACCTCAGCTTAGAGGGAACACTGCTTGTGAGGTAGGTGGGGCTGAGAGAACTCTCAGAGAACTGCTCTTGAGAGAACAGCTCTGAGGGAACTGTGACTGACTCAAGGTCACCCAGAAGGCTTCATGTGGAGAAGTGGGGGATCAAATCTGGCTCTGCAGATTAAAGTCCATCACTCTTAACCACTACACCACACTGGCTCTCTTATGGCCTTTAAAGGCCTTTAGGCCCACACCCTACATGTCTGAAGGGCCATTCATCCCCATGTCCCTCTGCATCCATTACTGTTCTCTAGCCACACCCTTCCAGCTGCCCTCTACGCTCTAGCCACACCCTTCCAGCTGCCCCATCATTTAAGGTTGCCCATGTGGCATCTGAACCCACTTCTTTTCAACAGTGGCTCCCCCGCTTTGTGGAACAGGCTCCCTGACAAAATGAGGAAGGCACAGTCCTCAAAAGTTTTCAAGAGGCAGGGTAAGGCTGTTCTCTTAGCTACAGGTTTTAATGGGGCTTAAGCTGCAGGCATTTTCTTGGGGGAAGATTAATAGTATTCAGGGCTTTTTTTGTAGCAGGAACTGCTTTGCATATTAGGATACACCCTCCTAATGTAGTCAATCCTCCAAGAGCTTACAGTAGGCCCTGTAAGCTCCAGGAGGATGATGGCCTATTATTGCATATTAGTGTGGCCTAATATGAAAAGGAGTTCCCGCTACAAAAAAGTCCTGGGAGTGTTATACTATTGTGGACAACTGTTATTTAAGGATTATCTTTGGTTCTAGATAAGAAGAAGAAATTGGATTTATATCCCGCCCTCCACTCCGAAGAGTCTCAGAGCGGCTCACAATCTCCTTTACCTTCCTCCCCCACAACAGATACCCTGTGAGGTGGGTGGGGCTGGAGAGGGCTCTCACAGCAGCTGCCCTTTCAAGGACAACCTCTGCCAGAGTTATGGCTGACCCGAGGCCATGCCAGCAGGTGCAAGTGGAGGAGTGGGGAATCAAACCCGGCTCTCCCAGATAAGAGTCCGCACTCTTAACCACTACACCAAACTGGCTCTCCAGGGATGGTTTAACTGTTATTTGTAAGCCACCTTCAACCAAGAAGAAAGGCAGGATATAAAGGTTTAAATAAATATTCAAAAATTCTAACTCATCATGAGCTACCACTTACATTTTAATATAAAATATTTATACATTATTTTAATACATAAATACAGTAAAAATTAGATGTGGGTCCTAGTTCCATAGCAGTTTGAAGAATATGAGGCTAATGCATCACCTGGAAGAATGGGTTGTTTAAAAACACTCCTAAATTAGATCAGGCTTCCTAGTGTTTCTTTGAGGCTACTGTCATGTTATGTATGACTTAAGTGCTACATATTATAATTACTTCAAACACATTTTCAGATTGCCAAGAAAATGCAGAAGCATTAACAGCTAGTAAAGTGATATGTGGTAAAATCTGTAAAAAAATAACTGCAAGACTAGAGAAAGGCCACCTTAATTTCAAAAAGCAGATAATAAGTTTACTTGAGATACCACTGCAATGGAAAATATGGCTGTATTTTAAGAACATTTTCTGTTTAAGCACATATATTATATAAGCTGACAAAAAAATTGAATCATTTTCTCAGGCCTGTTTAATGCCAATATTCCCATGATACACAGAATTTATCCTGGAGTAAGTAAGAAATCCAGTACATTTGGAAAACTATTTGAGCAAGTATCTCATTCTGGCAGAATGATAGAAAATTTCCACAACTATTATTTTCCAGTCTTCTTGTGATGAGATCCGTATGGACATAGCTCATGTGAAAGCTTCAACTTCTCTGCAGCTTTCTTAGCTACTGTTACACTGACAACTGGATTTTGACATGTTGTTAAGATAACCAGATACCAAACAACTGTTAACCCTATCATACAATCTAATACATGGGGAGTTCCAGCAACTACTTTATGGCTATAAGAAAACTGTTATTGACTACATCCTTGACATTGGGTGCTTGAAGTAAAAGCTATTCCCTTCCTCTGCCAATTTAATCAAACCAACCCAAATTGGTTTGAAAGGTGCAAGACAAGAACTTCCAATACACATATACCAAACAAATCTACTTGACAAAATAATCACCCAGTCTAAAACTGCAGAAAGAGTAACTGCTCTGTTCAACTTTGCAGGGGTCACAGCTGCTGTGGTGATGGGGGCAGCTTCCCTTTACTATACTAAAACTCCATTCAGACCTGTTTTCAGTGGCAGGCAAGGACACAGCCTGCTCTTGTGCTGACACATTCTGTTCCCCACGACTCCCTCTTCCCCTGAAATAACAGGACAGGCAATGCCCTGGTTTGGAAAGCCTTCAAGCAGATTTCCCTTCTGCTGACATCTAAATGCAGGCACCTGGGCAAGTCAGAGTTTGCTTCTTCTTTGGTAACTGGAATTCCAAACTGGGCAAATAAGAAACCTAACTTTGTGCTGAGGAAACAACATCCCAGCTTGCTTAGGCACCTGCATGCAGATGTCACAGAAAGATGGTGTGTTATGTATGACTTCTTATATAATGAAGGTTTCCCAAATCATACCCCACATACTGTGCAGCACAATAACTGTGTTTACTGATTGCCATCTGAATGTGGCCTGTCTAATAGCACCTTAAAGTCTGACAGGTTTTCCACCCTGACCGTTTATTTCGTTTATTCTAAAGAGTGAGGGGGTTCAACATGACTTTTTGAAGAAAGTCATTTTGGAGGGAAAGTACATGTGCTGTGATGATTGTATTAACTAGGAAAAACTGACAGTGGGAAAATTTTTTTACAGGTCCTACTTTTAATATAGTTGGGTTTTTTAAACAAAAACTTCTCTAGCTGTACATAAGATGGTTGTATTCTGAATATAGTCTGAGGACTGCCCCCTTCCACTAAAAGTACATACCAGAAAACCACAATTTTATGGACACTTTATAAAGAAATTCAACAAAAAGCAATATTCATAGGAGGAGCCCTGCTAGACCAGGCCAATGGCCTATCTAGCCCAGCAGTATTCTTTTTCTAGTTGCCAACCACATATCCTGGAAGGCCCACAGCCAAGATACAAAAAGGCCAAAGTCTGCCCCTGCTGCTATCCTTCAGCAACACCATTCATAGGTATCCCACTTCCAAATATGTAGCCACCGATGAAACAAGGGCTGTGATCACACACTAAATAATGCACTTTCAATGCACTTTCCAAATGGATTCTGCCAGTCCATAAAAGTAAAATCGAGTTGGAAAGTGGATTGAAAGTGCATTACTGAAGTGTGTGTGATCACAGCCCATGTGTCTAATCCCTTTTGCAGAAAGCATACATTTGGGAGAACAAATAGGGTAGTATTTGGCTGAAAGCTAACTACAATGCTTGCAGCTGCCACCCTAAGAATCCTAGAATAGGATGACTTTCATATAGATTCAGGCAGGCAGCAATGTTGGTCTAAAGCTTATTTTTAGTCCAGTGGCACCTTTAAGACCAACCAACGTTTACTCAGCATACAAGATTTTGTGTGCAGGCACACTTTCAGAGGTATCTGCCTATGTATCTGAACTGTTAACTTCCATTTCTATGCATCTGAGGAAGTATGCCTGCACCCCAAAGCTCATACCTTGAATAAACTTTTCTTGGTCTTAAAGGTGCCACTAGAATAACTTTGTCTTGTTAATACCTTTAGAGCCGAACAATATGGCTTACAGCAGCACTGTCAGTGAGGTGCGATCCCCCCTTTGAAGTTGCATCAACTTTTATTATTTTCTACATCTTGTAGATTTTCTACGGACATGTTCATTTCATTGCAATATTTACCATTCAAATTGCACCTCCTTCTTTAAATGAACATCTTTCCAAACTTTCAACTGCAGTTTGAAACCCATGTCTTTTCACAACTCAGTCCCTTAGTGCATAACATAAACGCAGCCTAAATACTCACATTTATTCTCAGTTTTATCTGACCCTGCTCTCCTGATTTACTGCCTCCCACATCATATAAATTTAGACTCCAAGCTCTTTGGGGCAGCTACTTCTCCTCTAGGTCACTCTGCAACCTGTCATGTATACTCATGATCTATGTCAGTAAACATCATTAACAAATGTACATTTTATAGTCATAAATCCAGATGGGCCTCATTTATCATAGTTCTCCTCCTAAACGTTACAGTCATATACCACAATGCTGAACAAGACACACGGCTAAAATACAGGAAACTGGAATATGACTGCGCTTGGTTCTGGCCCAGTTTTTCCATAAGATCTGAACAGCAAACCCAAAGGAAAACAAAACAAAACAAAAAAATTGTTCAAGAATACAACTTGGTCCAAAATTCTTTATTAAGAAGGAACCTTTTAAAAAGGCCTTTCCAACTCAATGTACTTTCAAAGCACAACTTTCAAGCCATGCTTAAAAAAAAGAACTGTGGGTGTTGGGACTAAGCAGGTTTTTGACTTTAAAAACTAGAACACTTTAAAAACTTGGAATACTTGCTAAATGACCCTGGGATCTATACCCAGCGGTGGAGAGGCACAAGTGGTCTAGCAGAAGCGGCAGCAGCAGGGGTGGCCAGGCTGGGGCTTCCCCCCTTCCTCCTGTTGACAGCGCCAGGGAACTCCCTGCCTGGAGAGAGGCGGGAACACGTCTCTGGCTATGGGTTACAGGCGAGTTTCTGGGGTGGGGCGGCCAGGCTGTTCCTTAGCCAGAGGCTAAAAGAGAAAGGGGGGGGAGAGAGAGGGGAGGAGAGGGAAAAAGGCTCCCTCCACCAGGCTCTGTCTCTCCCAATCCCACCCTTTCCTCCAAGGTACAGCCAAAAAAATAGCCCTCCCTGCAGGGCGAGGGCCTGAAAGTGTGTTGGGGGGGGGGCGCCAAGAGAAAGCGCCGATCCGTTTAAAAAACACTGCAGCAGTCAGAGAGAGAAGCTGCAGCTGCAGTTTCCCTCCAGTTCGTGAAAAGGGGGGAGGAGAGACAGAGGCCGAAAATAACGGGAAACGGTGACCTGTTCCGCGCTTAGACCTTTTAATCCTGGTTTAGCCCTGTCCCTAGACTGACATTCTACAGTGGAATCAGAGGAACCAGCATATTCTATAGTTTTAGTGCAGAATGTCAGTTTGGGGAGAGGGCTGGAACCAGGACGAAAGGTCTAGTGCGGGACTGGTGTCTCTCTCAAAACCCCCTCCAAGGCTTTCCCCCTCCGAACAAGAAGCGTCTCATCCTGACGGTCAAGAGACGCGCGTTGGTTTTGTTTCCTCCCCCCTCCTCCCTCCATAAGGAGAGGCCAGAGAAGAGAGAGAGAGAAAGAGGGAGCTCTGCGGTAGCCCAACGGCGAGCAAAGCAACCGGAGGGGGGAAAGAGGGGGAAGCCTCAGCGCGGTACAATGTCATCGCCTCCCCCCCGAAGCAGCCCCCTTCTTCCCGCCCCGCGAAAGCGGAAAGCTCGGCTGCTTCTCTCTCTGGGGTTGCTTCGCCCCACCGGGCCGCCGCCGCCGCCTCCATCCGCCATTATTCTTTGTTCGTTGCGCGGTGGGGCCCGAGCTCGGCGGCGGCCGTGAGGAGACGGAGGGCCAAGGGGGGCGGGGGAGGGGAGAGCTGGGGCGGCCCGTGTGAGTTTTTTGAGGGGGGGATTTGTGAGGTTAAAAAAAGGGCTCCATCTTTTTTAGAAATTCGGGCGGGGGGAGGGGGGGGGGAAAGAGCGGGCGCGTTTCCCGCTCGGCGGCGGCGCCAGGCCCAGGCGGGGACCCGTCGCCCACCCCAACGGTCGCCAGCGCTGCTGCCGCCGCCTCCAACTGCCTGCCTGCCCCTCCCTCCCTCCTTCCTTCCGTCCTCCCTGTTTTTCTTCTTCCTCCTCCTCCTCAGGCTCGTCGGCCCTTCTGTCTCTTTCCATCCTCCTTCTTTTTTTTTTTCCTCCTCGGCTTTTTTCCTTTTCTCCTCTTACCGGGCTAGAGGCTGCTCCGTCACTGCTTTCGTTCGCGCCTAGGCTCTCGCCGCAGTTTTATTCTCTCCCCCACGTAACACACCGCGTCAAACTACACCTCCGCCGCGTCACTCACAGAACACACACACACAGCACACGCTCTCGGGCTCTCCCAGCCCCGGCGACAGGCAGGCAGCGGCAGCGGCCGACTGAGAGGAGAGAGAGGAGGCAGCCCAGGGAGCAAGCGCCGCCGCGCGCGCCTCCTCCTCCCTCCCGCCCTCCTCCTCTCTTCTCCCCCCCCTCCCCGCGGACGGAAACAGCCGAGCCGGGCCCCCCTCACGGAAACAACCGAGCGGGCTGAGGGGGGGGGCGGGTGAAGGAGGAACGAGGCAGAGCCAGCGCGAGAGCCGCCGTGGCGGCCCCCCCCCCCCCCCCGAAATGGCTGAAAGGGAGAACATAAGAGAAGCCATGTTGGATCAGGCCAATGGCCCATCCAGTCCAACACTCGTGTCACACAGTGGCCAATACATGTGTGTGTGTGTATATACATATATATACACACACACATACACTGTGGCTAATAGACGGGTGGGAAACGGAAGAGGGCAGCGAAACCAGCGGCCGCCATTCCTCCTCCTCTTTGAAGTCTGGCACAGGAACGGGAGAACAGGCCGAGGGCGGGAAAGGGAGGCTTATCCGACACGTCGACGATGCCTCATCGGCCGCGCTGCCCCCCCCCCCCCCCGCCACGGAAATAGCCGAAGGGGCTGAGGGAAAGTGAGAGGGGCGAGGTGGGAAGAGAAGGCTTATTGATCAGTCTCGTTTAAACTACGGTTGCCGAGTCCAATTCAAGGAATACCTGGGGACTTTGGGGGGGGTGGGGGTGGAGCGAGGAGACTTTGGGGCGGGGCCAGAAGCAAGGTTGTGACAAGCCATCATATTTAAAGGGACCACACACCTTTTAAATGCACTCTCTCCATTGGAAAGAATGAAGGATAGGGGCACCTTCTTTGTGGGCTCATAGAATTGGACCTCCTGGTCCAGTCTTTTTAAAACTCGCGGGGTGTTTTGAAGAGAGGCGCCAGATACTATGCTGGGAATTTGGTGTCTCTACTTAAAAAAAAAAACAAAAACATACGGATTGAGTCTCTGTTATAGCTAATGGGAATCGGTCTCCATAGGGCATACTGGAGTGCCCAGCAGACATTTCCCTCCCCCTCCTTGCTTTATGATGACCCTGAAGGGGGGGAGGGCCTCCAAACCAGGGGATCCTCTGCCCCCACCTGGGGATTGGCAACCCAAGGGGGGGGGATGTTAGAGGACAGCGAAACCAGCAGCCACCATTTCTCCTCCTCCCTGGAGTCTGACACAGGAATGGGAGAACAGGGGGAAAGGGAGGCTTTATCCAGCGCCTTGTTGGCCAAGCTGCCCCCCCCCCCGCCGCTAGCCACAGAAATAGCCGAACAGGCTGAGGGAAAGTGAGGGGGGGTGGGGAAGAGAAGGCTTATTGCTCAGATGGCACTGACTGGCGTCTCTCTCATCCAGTCCGTCTCCCCTGTTTCGGCACTGTGCCGCCAAAAGGACTTTAAACTAGGGTTGCCAAGTCCAATTCAAGAAATACCTGGGGACTTTGGGGGGGGGGGTGGAGCCAGGAAACTTTGGGGGTGGAGCCCAGGGACATTGGGGGTGGAGCCAGGAGCAAGGGTGTGACAAGCAGAACTGAACTCCAAAGAGAGTTCTGGTCATCACATTTAAAGGGACCACACACCTTTTAAATGCCTTCTCTCCAGTGGAAAGAATGAAGGATAGGGGCACCTTCTTTGGGGGCTCATAGAATTGGACCCCTTGGTCCAATCTTTTTGAAACTTTGGGGGTGTTTTGAGGAGAGGCACTAGATGCTATGCTGGAAATTTGGTGCCTCTACTTAAAAAAATACCCATGGATTGAGTCTCCATTATAGCCTATGGGAATGGGTCTCCATAGGGGATAATGGAGTGCCCAGCAGACATTTCTGCGCCCCCCTGCTTTTGGATGACCCCAAAGGGGGCAGGAGGGCCTTCAAACCAGGGGATCCCCTGCCCCCACCTGCAGATTGGCAACCCTATGGCCCTGTAACCGTCAAAAGGACTTCAAACTGCCTCGTGGAGAGGAACGTCGTTGAACGACAGAGACCCCCTCCCCCCACACACTGAAAAGGCTCCTTGGAGCAAAGGAGTTTGTTAAAAAAAAACCACACAAACGCGGGGACGCAAAAAAGCCTGCTTCATGGGAACGGTTCGGACCCAAGGCCCAAAAATTAAATTATCAAAACGGGGAGGGGGAGAGTCAGTTCGCCAGCTCAGTTTTCTCTCCCCCCGCCTTCTCTGTTTTTTGCAGAAATAGCTGAAGAGGTTTCGTAAAGCTCAAGAGATGAGCCATTATACATAGGGTTGACAGGTCTGTTGAGAAAATACCTGGAGAGTGGAGACTTTGGGGGTGGAGCCAGTAGAGGGTGAGGTTTGGGAAGGGGAGGAGCGTCAGCAGAGTACAGTGTGTAGAGTCCACCCTTCCAAGCAGCCATTTTCTCCAGGGAAGCTGAGCTCTGCCAGCTGGAGATCAGTTGTAAAAGCGGGAGTTCTCCCTCTGAGGCGGAGGCCATCTCTGTAGGGTTATTCCCATCCATCCTTCAGGGAGGCAGGAAATACTTTTTCCTACTTCCTGTTGGCGCCTTCAGAATGACCCGTCCTTCAGTTCTTTTCCTGCCTCTACAGGGAGAGCAGCTTAGATCAGGCCTTGCCTTTATCTAACTCTTAAACTCTAGATTTTTCTTACATATTTTCCCTCATAACTACCTTTATATACTTCCTTCACTGTTCTGCCTTATATCCTAACTCATTTTGGTGAAGACTAACAAAATCTGCTGCATTCTCCCTCACAGGAGAATGTTCCTCCATGTTCTGTGTTTCCTTTCTATATCTTACCACTTTTCTCCTCTGCCTCCCTTCCTCCTCTCTTCAGAGGCCGAGGATCGATACTTTTTTGCACTTTTGAAGTGCTCCTGCATATTTCTTCTCTCACCAAATGGTGGAGGCAGAACACTCAGAGGCTTTTCTGACTGACAAGGAGTCAGCGGCGTCCTCAGCTGTGATTGCTGCATACCTTTTAGGCGGGGCCAACATGCCTTCGTGGCTTGCTCATGCCGTCTGGATGGAGCCCAGCACTCAGCGACACTGGCAGCCAAATGACAGGCCAAGAGGTGCCATCCACTTTCAGGTGGGGCCAACTTGCCTTCGTGGCTTGTTTGTGCTATCCATCTCAACAGCCCAGCAGTCAGCGGCAGTCAAATGACGGGCCAAGAAGTGCTGCTTGCTGGTAGAGCATGCCCGTCCTTCAGGGCTGTCAGTAGCTGGTGGCGGCCATTTTGGAGACTTGGAGTCTGCATCTGCTCCATTCCCTCCACATCAACTGGCCCTGGCAATGGCTGACAGTGACAGAGGTGCCTGTTCAGCATACCAGACGGAGCAGGGTCCTCACAGAGCCACCTTCCTCAGTGGTAAAGTACCCCATTCCGGGAGTTTCTTTATTCTACATTGGGGTGATGTGAACCTTCTGCAGAAGCATGCACGAGGGGATGGCTTCTTTCTGCCCTAAGGTGGTGCTTATTTCTCAGGGCTCTGATCAACCTCCTCAAACTTCTCAGCCCCTCCTGCCCTGGGCTACTAAGACACCAGGTAGGCTGTTACCTGTACAAAGAGATGGAGAAGCCCTGGAGCAGAACCTAGGTTATCTGACTCTGTGCCTGATGACTGGGAGGAGGGGGAATCCCTATCAAAGAGGAGGAGGAGGAAGAAACCCAGGTGGCTTTCTTAACAAAGGCTATAGCAGCCCTTGCATTTCATGCTTACCTTCCACATGCATAGGAGCTTAAGGCTTCTTGTAGAAAGGTTATGACCACGAGTACTAATGAGTTTTCCCTTTCATACGATGGCTGAATATTTGAATGTCACCTCAGGGTGGAATGGGGCAAACCTGACTCAAATGGGCAGTTTCTACATTTGTTTAAATGCTTTATGCTCTGTCTAATTATGCTGATGAGTTATTACAGGTCTCCCCAGTTGACGGGCCGTGGCAGCATTGCAGTCTACTGGTCTGCTCCCTGAGGATGGTGAGAGCTTCCACTACAGCCTCCATCACATCCAGAGCAACAATCATCTGGGTCCGCAAGATTATCCAGGTCTTGTCAGAGAACAACCATTGCCTCCTTGAAGGCATTAGCAGGAGGCTGAAGGCTGCCTTCTTTCTTGCTGATGCCACCTTAGACAGCTTAATGTTCATTTCTAAGGCCATGACTTCTACCACTGTAGCTAGGAGGTTGAGTGCTTGGCCTGCAGGCATGCTTCCCAAATCTATGGTATCTGCATTCCAGAGGGATAGTCTCCTTGGTGACTGCCTTGGTAGATTTCTGGGGAAGACACAAGACTAGAAACACACTGTGTCTCGTACATCTGTTGTTTTGATAGATGGGGAAATCACTCCTTTTGTGCTTAGTACTCCTTGTCCAGGTTTTGGTCTGTGCCCCCCCCCAAAGGCAATGTGAGTCCAGTCCCATGCAAGCATGGCTGCATGTCCCTTCCAATGGGAGTCAGGTTTTTGACCTTCCTTCTGGTCTGGAGGTATTCTCAAGAAGACTTGTGGCCCCTAGATGTCATTGTTCATGGCTACACCTTAAAATCCACAATCTCCCATTGGAACGACTCATTCAGTCTCTGGTGTCCAAAGTCTGCATCCAAAGAATAATCACTGAACAGGCCATACAGCGTTTTGTCACGTTTCGGTTATGCAGCCCATTCCCCTTCCAGAGTAGGGTTGGGGAGTATATTCCATCTTTTTCACAGTTTCTGAGAGGAATACCAACTGGAGGGCCAGTTTGGATCTCAAGTTTCTCAACAAGTTTGTCAAACTTCGGGGCTTGCTCAGGGAATCTTTGAAGTCCATAACAGAGGCCCTTCAACCCCAGGTATTTTTTTACTTCAGTAGTCCTGACTGATGTCTACTTACACATCCCCATTAATCCTGCTCACAGAATATTTCTCAGATTTGCAGTGAAAGGCCAGTGTTCCCAATGCTGGACACTTCCTTTTGGACTTTCCAAGGCCCCCCGGGCATGTACCAAGATCCTGGTAACCCTGTAGTCCACCTCAGGCACCAGGGGATTTATGTCCATCCATAATTGGACGCCCTTCTCATCAAGTCCAGCAGCCTCTCCAAATACATTCGGGGCACCTAGTCCACTCTCCGCTCATCGGAACATGGTTTTATTGTAAACCAGTCAAAGAGTTCTCTTTAACGGGGAACCATCATTGACACATCTGCAGTTCCCTTTTCCTCCCACTGGAAAAGGCGCAAGATCCAGGCTGCTGTAATCCTGGTAATCCAGGACAACTTCTCATCCCTGTTGTTTCTGGACAAACTCATGTGTCTGCCGATCTCCTGCTTAGACACAGTCTGGAGGGCCAGGCTTCATTCCAGATCACTGCAGCATTCCCTTCATTCCTACCAGTTGTCCATCATGGGAAAGAGAATTTTTCATCTCTGGATTCCTGTATCCATCAGATCCAGTCTTCTCTGGCAGGTGAAGGTCAGCAGCCTTTGACAGGGCGAGGTATTGTACACCCAGGTCTATAGGGAATTCACAGCTGCAAGCCCTCAACATTGGGGAGCTATCCTGAACAAGGTTCTGCTACACGGTCAGTGGACTCTCGAAGAACAGAGTCTTCTCATCAACTTCTAGAACTCAGGGTCATCCAGCTGGCTCTGAATTACTTCAGGTTGGATCCGGCCCATCAGCCTGACTTTATCTGGATGGACAACATCGCTACCAAGGCATATCTCTACTAGCAAGGGGCTCTCAGTCATCTCAGCTCCACAGAGTGGATTTGAGGATCTTGGCCTGGGAAGAGAGGAATCTCCCATCAGAGTGGAGTACACCAGGGGGGTGGACAGGACATGGCTGGACTGGCGGAGGGGAATGGTCCTTCCATCCCAAGATCTTCAATCTCATTCGCCAACACCTAGGATGTCCTTTCCTAAACCAATTTGCGTCAAGCACGAATCATCAGCTTCCTCACTTCTTTCATGGGGTATTACTGCATGAAGATGGAGGCGATCAACATTCTCACATCTTCCTGCCCCAGGACTGCTTCCCTCTGCTTCTACTCATTCCTAAGACCATTTGCAGGATTTGGGAACAGGCAGCCAAGGTCACACTGGTGGCCTGTCATAGGGCTCAACGATTACAGAGATCTGCCCTCCTCTGCCTATTCCAGTCTCTCCAGACATGCTTAATCAGAGCCTGATCTGGTGCCCCCAGCAAGACTGGCTTCGTTTTCCCACTGGAGATTGAGTGCAAAACACTCTTCTGGAGTAAAAGACACTATCCAAGAGCCAATCACATTCACAACACTATCTGGACAGCTTTTGTGAGATGGTGCAAACAAAATCAGATTGAACTGTTGGCACCCTTCACTGTTTTTCTGCGTTAGTTTTTCTCCAGGATGGTCTGACATTAGGTCTAAAGTCCTCCACTATCCACAGTCAGATTGCTGCCCTTACCACAGCGCTTCCTGTTCATGGAGGATACAAGCTGCCCAAATATCATATCCTGTGTTTTCCTGCAAAATGCTATGCTCTAGGCACCTCCTCCAGTATATTGCTATCCTATTTGGAGATTACGGTATCGTCTGCCTTTGCAAAGTCTCCCTTTGAGCCTTTCAGGGAAGTTGGTCTGTAATGGGTACTCAAGATGACTCTCTTTTTAATTGTTGTAACCTCAGCTCACAGAGTCTGGCAGATTAGAGCCTTATCTGTTAAACCTTTCATCCTTCACACAGATAAGGTAGTGCTCAGTGCTGATCCAACATTTTTTTGCCTAAAGTTTCTTTGAATTTTCACAGATTACAAGAGATCTATCTTCCCACATTTTGCCTACTGTCCAAGCATCCCAAGGAATTTGTGTGGCATACCCTGGATGGTCACAGAGTGCTTAATATCTACATTTCAAGGACAGACTCCATCACAAAAACAGACAGTTCCTTCAGCAACATCACCCTCCAGGTCTGGAGGTTGAATGTCCAAGACTTCCATTAGCTTAGTTCTCAAGGCTTGTGATATGCAGCCTACAAGGCTTCTAGCCTGGAGACACCTACCAGAATTATGGCACATTCCTTGTGTAGTTCATCCACCAATGCAGTCCTACTTAATAGATCATTTGCAGAAGAAGCTTGTAAAGCTACTGCATGTTTTTCCATTTCCACTTTTTCTTTATCATTACAAGCTGAATTATTTGGAAGAAGAGTTTTGCAGCACACTGCGATAACAGCCGATGATGATGACCTACCCATCTAAGGGACACTGCTCTGGGAGGTCCCACAGAGATGGCTTCTGCCTCAGAGGGAGAATGACCATTGGTACTTACCGCAAAGAGTCCTTCTCCTCTGAGATCAGGAAGCCATCTCGGCCCTCCCATCATCATCAACTTTCCTGTTTCTGTGTGCTGTTCTCTTCTTTTTGCCTTTCTACCCTGTATCTCACTGGGTACTGTTATGTGGCCATTAATGCTCTTGTTTAATATGTTTTCTTTAACAGAATTAGAGTATTACTTAAATTATGGTTACTGTTTTCGGAGTCCCAGAACTGAAGGGTGGGTCATTCCGAAGGCGCCAACAGGAAGTAGCAAAAACTATTTCCTGCCTCCCTGACAGATGGATGGGAATAACCCTACAGGGATGGCCTCCTGACCTCAGATGAGAAGGACCCTTCTCTGTAAGTACCAATGGTCAATCTCCAGACCCCACCTGGAGGCTGGAAACCCTAAAGCTGCCTTCTGAATCAAAGTCAGTATTGCCTACTCAGGCTGACAGCGGCTCTCCAGGGTCTCAGGCAGAAGTCTTTCAGATCAACTACTGCCAGATCCTTTCGCTGGAGATGCGAGGGATTGAACCTGGGATCTTCTGCATGCCAAGCAGATGTTCTGCCAATGAGCCCTGAGCTGAGCAAAGGTGGTTGGAGACAGTTCCCTTTGAACAAAGTTATGGGAAGGATGAAGAGGGAAAGCACCTGTTCGGTCTCGTTTATAGCTCATAGTTGGCCTGACTAGAATCCTTTTTTGTCAGGGGTTGGGCGGGGGGCAAAAGAGTACAGGGAAGGGCAGTCACGTTTAGGATGGGGCGGGGGAGCTCCAAGGCAGTTAGTATTAAAGTACTATATGACTTCTGAGCATATGCAGAGTATCTTTCCTCCCCGCCACTGAATATACACAGTTCCTTCATCCACAAGGGCAGGCATCAGATGTAGCATCTTTCCTTTAAAAAAACCTCCCCTCCCCCCAAAAACAGGCATAGTGTATCCATGGCATTCCATTGCTATGTGGAACACCCTCCCCAAAAACATCAGGGCCCTGTGGGACTTGCCACAATTCCGCAGGGCCTGTAAGACAGAATTGTTTAAACTGGTATTTAACAAATAATGGTGAGGTGACCACTATTCCCCCATCCACAGCACTGACACCTGAACCATCCCAGTACAAATCCAGAGTGCCAAATAACATCCTATGATATCATAATATGCGGCACTCAATAAAAATAAAAACTTGCCATCTGGATCCTGGCGAGTGAGCTTGGAACCGTATTACATATTTTAAACTCTATGAACTGTTAAAATGTTTTAATGATTTTATTGTACTTTGATTTTAATACTCTGTAATTTTAACTGTTGTTAGCTGTCCTGAGCCCATCAGGGGAGGGCAGGATATAAATACAATGAAATAAAATGAAACAAACAACATCTTTTATATAAGAACATAAGAGAAGCCATGTTGGATCAGGCCAATGGCCCATCCAGTCCAACACTCTGTGTCACACAGTGGCCGAAAAACCAGGTGCCATCAGGAGGCCCATCGGTGGGGCCAGGATACTTGAAGCCCTCCCACTGTGGCCCCCCCCCAAGCACCATCTTAAAACTGCTGATAGAAGAAAGAAAGAATACCAGCAGTTTTAACTTTCTCTTTCTTTCTTTCTTTCTTTCTTTCTTTCTTTCTTTCTTTCTTTCTTTCTTTCTTTCTTTCTTTCTTTCTTTCTTTCTTTCTTTCTTTCTTTCAAATTATTTTTGTAATTGCTAAAAAAAACAACTGCTGATATCTTAAAATTGTTGCTAATTACAGGCTTGCGACCAGTGTTCCCTCTAAGCTGCAGAGTCTTGTGAGCAAAAATTCAACTTTGTGAGCTACTGGCATTAAAGTTGTAAGCTACTGCATAAATTAGTGTGATCTGGGGTCATTCTTCCTCGGCGAAGACAAAAATGTGTGAGCTGGAGGCTAAAAATCTGTGAGCTAGCTCACGCTAACTCAGCTTAGAGGGAACACTGCTTGCGACTAACATACCCTAAAACATTTTTCTAACTTCACCAGAGTCTTGCTTGATCAGACAAATAGTTCCTCTAATCAGGCATCTGTTAGGGGAGGATTAAAGCTACTAAAATTCCCACCCCACCCCTCAGTCTGGGAAAGAAAATAATAACCCAAAGCTATAGACTGGAGGAACCAGTACCTCTAGAACAGGGGTGGCCAACGGTAGCTCTCCAGATGTTTTTGCCTACAATTCCCATCAGCCCCAGCCAGCATGGCCAGTGGCTGGGGCTGATGGGAGTTGTAGGCAAAAAAAACATCTGGAGAGCTACTGTTGGCCATCCCTGCTCTAATAGAATGGCCATCGACACTAGCGAGTCAAAGAGCAAGTCAGCATCCACACATGATAAAGAATTTCTCTTTCGTAGGGTGGGATGGATAAAGTTTGGGGTCTGGAATTTTGGATCTTTGCATCCTGTTATAGTATCTGATTGCCTGGGAAGTCCACAAGCAGAGGCCAGATTATCTCCCCTGTTCCTTTCCACAGCTTTCACTGGTATACTGCTCCTGAACATGGAGGATCCATTTAACTATCATAGCTAATAGTCACTGATGGATCTATTGTCAATTAATTTGCCTAACGTCATTTTAAAGTCGGGCCTTGACCAATGTTGTTTGGGTCTAGGAACCCATCCCATCCCCCACCCCACTTTTCAGGTATTTTAATAACCAGATTTTTGAATTATTTTAGAAGAGGCGTTCCCTCCTGCTTGACAAAGAATACGTGTCTTATACAATATTGCCTGCTGCCAGTTGCCATTACAAGCAAATAAATCACATTAATCACACAGGCATCTTTTAGTTGATCTAAAGCTTTTCATTGGCTAATCTAATTAAACAAAGTGATTAAACATTGCAACTTTGCTTAGCAATAAATACGCTGGCTTTGAACATGGCCTGCTTCCAAGGAACTACGTTTATGAGAGCAGTTTTCATATTATTAGAAATTGTGTGCCAAAGTTGTCATAAATTAAAAATTGGTAGTTCAGTTAGAAATCAAAGTATCATATTAATGTATGATGAACCTGAAAGACTAACAATATTTGTTTAAGTTTCATGTGGATAGCTGTGTTGGTCTGCAGCAAAAAAACAAAGTTTGAGTCCAGGGGCACCTTTAAGATCAAGTTTAATTCTGTGTATAAGCTTTTGTGTGCACTAGGGTTGCCAAGTCTGTGTTGGAAGATACCTGGAGACTTTGGGGGGTGGATCAGGAAGAGGGTGATGACTGTAGATTTATCCCCCCCCTTCTCTCTGAATCAGAGTCTCCGAGTGGCTTACAATCTCCTTTATCTTCTTCCCCCACAAGACACCCTGTGAGGTGGGTGGGGCTGAGAGAGCCCTGACAGCAGCTGCCCTTTCAAGGACAACCTCTGCCAGAGCTCTGGCTGACCCAAGGCCATTCCAGCAGCTGCAAGTGGAGGAGTGGGAAATCAAACCCAGTTCTCCCAGATAAGAGCCTGCACACTTAAGCATTACACCAAACTGGGTGGGGTTTGAAGAAGGGAGGGGCCTCGGCATGGTCCAATGCCAGAGAGTCCACCCTTCAAAGCAGCCATTTTCTCTCTGATCTCTGCCAGCTGGAGATCAGTTGTAAAAACAGAAAATCTCCAGGCCCCACCTGGAGGCTGACAACCCAAGCCTATGCACGAACACATTCAATTACAGATATCAGATACTTGTTTCAATGTGTGCTTTCATGAGTCAGAGCCCACTTCTTCAGATAGATATGTGAAAGGGAAATCATACTGGGAAATCTCATGGGGAAGGCTTGGGATGGAGGAAAAAAGAGAAGACTGGATATGAATGATATCATAACTCTTTTAAGTGTAAATCTCAATGTAAGGGGAAAGAAGAATTCAACAAAATTAGTAGTTGTGAATATTGGATGGAGAGAGAGGTCAGAACTGGAAAGACAGTTTAAGTGAAAATTAATTTGTACTGGTGACAAGGTCATAGTCTGATAAAACATGTTAAAAACAGCCAATTAAGATTTTTCCAAAAGATTTTGGAAAATCTAGAGGAAAAATCTGCTCTAGAGGAAAAGATTTTTCCTCTAGAGCAGGGGTGTCAAACATGCGGCCTGGGGGCCGGATCTGGTCCTCAGAGGGGTCCTATCAGGTCCGTGAGCAGGGGTGGAATTCTAGCAGGAGCTCCTTTGCATATTAGGCCACACACCCCTGATGTAGCCAATCGTCCAAGAGCTTACAAGGCTTTTTTTGTAAGCCCTTGGAGGATTGGCTACATCAAGGGTGTGTGGCCTAATATGCAAAGGAGCTCCTGCCTGTGAGCAAATCGAAGGGAGGTTTGCAACTTACAGATACACACTTGAACAACACCTGAACAGCATACTCAAGATAGCTATAACTTAGACATTGTCTCCAGTTTTTGATGCAGTAATTCAGAGCAAAAGGTGTCAGTTATCAGAGACTGCTAAATAAACAAAATATTGCAAGAATGCTAATGTTTTAAGCATGTTTTAAGTTTTTTTTTTTAAAAAAATTAATTGTGTGTATCTGTGTCTGCTACCTGGCAGTCGCTTCTTGACCCTTATACAGGTTTCTCAGGAGACATGTGAGATGGTCTGGTACTCCCATCTCTTTGAGGACTTGCCACAGTTTGTTATGATCCACAAAAAGGCTTTAGCATAGTCAATGAAGCAGAAATAGACGTTTTTCTGGTGCTCCCGTGCTTTCTGCACAATCCAGTGAATGTTGGCAATTTGATCTCTAGTTTCTCTAACTCTCTAAAACCCAGCTTGTACTTCTTGTAGTTCCCGATCCACATACTGCTGAAGCCTAGCTTGTATGATCTTTAACATGATCTTGCTGGTGTGTGACATGAGTGCAATGGTGCGATAGTTTGGACATTCCTTGACATTACCCTTCTTTGGGATTGGAATATAAACGGACCTTTTCCAATCCTGTGGCCACTGTTGCATTTTCCAAATTTGCTGACATAATGAGTGCATCACTTTAACAGCATTGTCTTTTAGGACTTTGAATAGCTCAACTGGGATACTGTCATCTCCACTCGCTTTGTTGTTATGGTAGTAATGCTTTCTAAGGCCCATTTGACTTTGCACTCCAGGATGTCTGGCTCAAGGTCAGCAATTTCACCATTGTGGTTGTCAAGGACACTGAGATCCTTCTTGTATAATTCTTCTGTGTATTCTTGCCACCTTTTCCTAATCTATTCTGCTTCTATTAGGTCCTTACCATTTTTGTCCTTTATCATGGCCATCTTTGCACAAAACGTTCCCTTGATTTCTCCAATTTTCTTGAAGAGATCTCTTGTCCTTCCCGTTCTATTATTTTCCTCTATTGCTTTGCATTGTTCCTTCAGGAAGGCCTCCTTATCTCTCCTTGCTGTTCTCTGGAAATCTGCATTCATTTGGGTGACTCTTTCCTTTTCACCTTTGCCTTTCGCTTTCCTTCTTTCCTCAGCTATTTGTAAAGCCTCATCAGACAGCCACTTTGTTTTCTTGCATTTCTTTTTCTTTTGGGATGGTGCTGCCTCCTGTACAATGTCACGAACTTCTGTCCATAGTTCTTCAGGCACTCTATCAACTCTAGTTCCTTAAACCTATTCTTCACCTTCCCCAGTAGCATATTGGACACCTTCTGACCTGAGGGGTTCATCTTCCAGTGCCATATATTTTAGCCTTATGTTACCGTTATGTATGTGGACTAATGTCCATGTTCCTCACTAGTGTTTCCGCCTGGCTCATTTGAACCTAGAAGACTGAGCTTGGGGACTCTAGAACAATGGGCAGCAAGATCCAAATCCCTGCTGCCCTGGCCCAACCAGGAGCCCCCTGCTGGTTCAAACGATCCAATGGCGTTCTAGTGCAGGAACCCAGGACTGTATATAGTTGGCCCCGTTGGCCCAGTTCGCCAGTCTTCTAGTCCAGTGGTCACCATGCTGTAATCAATGAAGAGAGCTATGATCACTGTAACTGTGTCTCGTCTATGCATTGAACCCACTATATTATAGTTACTGTCCCTGGGGTTTTCTCGGTAAGGATACTGGAGTGGGTTGCCATTTCCTTCTCCAGTGGATCGCATTTTGTCTGGGTTCTCAGCTGTGGCCAGTCCGTCTTGGGTGGCCCTGCATGGCATAGCCTCATTGAGCTGCGCAAGCCGTCTCGCCACGTCAAGGCAGCAATCTATGAGAGAGATATGTTACCTAGCTGCTATTAAAGGGAAACCCAACTTTTATGACATAGATCTATTAGCCTGCTGTCATGCCATGTTATCACCAGATGGCAGTCTATACCAAGATTTGGTGCATGTATCAAGTTGCACAGTAACTTAAAAAATAGTTCTGTTGGATATCAGTACTGGCAAATCCCCACTTTGCCATGGAACCCTGATGTTGGGCCAGTCACACATACACTCCGCCTAGCCTACCTAACAAAGTTGTTGTGAGGATAAAATGGAGGAAAGGAGAACGATGTAAACTGCTTTAGGGCCCCATCGGGGTGGAAAGGTGGGATAGAAATAAAGTCATCATGGATAGGGAAGAAGAAATGCAACAGTAAGTGAGAAACGGGGGCTGAGATACCTGACTTTGTGTTTCCGCCATGCCTGTGGGCTGCCTTCTTGTGCCTTGGAATGCCAGCATGGTGAAGAGGTTGGGAGGGCTGGACTCCATCGGAAGCCTGCTGGGTGACCTTGGGCCAGTCACAGTTCTCTCAGAGCTCTTCCAGCCCCACTTACTGCACAAGGTGCCTGTTTTGGGGAGAGGAAAGGAAAGGGCAATTGTAAGCCATTTTGAGACTCCTTCAAAAAAGATAAAAGTAGTCCCCTGTTCAAGCACTGAGTCGTTACCGACCCATGGGGTGATGTCACATCACAACTTTTGTTGGCTGACTTTTTACGGGGTGGTTTGCCATTGCCTTCCCCAGTCATCTACACTTTGCCCCAGCAAGCTGGGTACTTAATTTAACTGACCATGGAAGGATGAGTCAACCTTGAGCCGGCTACCTGAACCCAGCTTCTGCTGGGATCGAACTCAGGTCGTGAGCAGAGCTTGGACTGCAGCTTACCACTGGGTAGAGAAAGTGGGGTATAAAAACTAGCTCCCCCTTACCAAAAGGATATATTTATATTTAGTTTTATCGATTATTTTAAAACAAATATTTTAACTTTAAAGGTTATAACAATCATTCCAGAAGTTGCACCATCCATAATTTAAAGCTATAGATTTCCTCCACAAGAGACAAACTAAAATATATAAAGTTTGGTCCCATGGAGGATTTCTACCAATGCAATGCATGGCAATTTTTGTAAGTTTTCCAGCTGCAGATCTCTGGTTCCCTTCTCATCCCATCCCCAGGGGTTCCTTGTTCTCCAAGAGCAGCATTTCAGGGGGCATTTAGGGCTGCAGTAGGGGAGTGGGAGTTAAGACGTCATGCTTGGCAGGCACAAATCCCATTGTGGGAAGTTTTGCCCAGTTAAAGTGATATCAAATTAATATGTTTGTAATACAGATGTGTTGCTGATCTCACATAATCTGCTTTGTCTTTTTTCACAGGGCTTTTTTTGGTAGGAAAAGCCCAGCAGGAACTTATTTGCATATTAGGCCACACCCCCAGCGTCACCATTGTCTCACCCAGGGCTTTTTGTGGGAAAAGTCCAACAGGAACTCATTTGCATATTAGGCCACACACCCTGACATCAAGCCAGTTGGAACTCTTGTTTCTGTGTGTTCCTGCTTATATTGGCCTTTTCCAGTCCTATAGGCCAATATATAATTCTCCTCCTCCTCTTCCTCCGTTCAGACTTCTACATTGATAACAGCATGTGGAAACTAGATCATCTCTTCTCTGTAAATTCTGACCTCATCACTTTTCTGATGCCTGACAGTCTGGTTTCATTTCCCCAAGGAGTAGGAGGAACAATGTGGAGAAAGAGTGACTCAGGAGACAGATACCTGAAAGGGACGTCATCCAATCAGAATTGCTAACCAATCTTCCTGCCAAATAAGATCATACTAATCACACTGTTTCTGTGCACAGCAGTTCTACCTTCTGTCAGTCATTGCACTGTGTCAGGCTACAAAGTGATTCCCTCATTTCATTAAAGGTTCTGCATCTGTGGGATTGTGCCTGCTAGGTGTGTGTGGGAGGGAAGAAGCGAGCTTTGCTTGTACACACTGGCTCAGCAAGAGAAGACCTCGCAGGAGCTACAGCTTTCTCCTGATTCTCTCCAGTAACTCACCCACTTGAAATGTTTTGACTTTTATGATTTTATGTTTTTATGTCTTTTAATGTACTTTTATATTTCATGTATATACATGAACATGTAAGCCGCCCTGAGCCTGCTCTGGCAGGGAGGGTGGGATATAAATCAAACAAAATAAAAATAAATAAATAAATTTGGCATACTGCATGGGAGAGAGAAATGGAGACTCCTTTGAGGGGCGTTCTGAGATTACGGCTTGCTTCCCTCTGCAACGGGCAGCCAGATCACCAGAGCGTTAGGGAATTCTGTTTGAAAATCTATTTCTTTATCTCAAACAGTGCGATGGATCACTGGCTGAAATAATCCTTGAGAGGCATTTAACATGAAAAAGCAAAAACATTTATTTCTACAGGGAAAGGGTACTGGGAGATAAAACAACAAACACTATAGAACCACATGCTTACACTAGAAGATCATGTGCTTAATGGAGGCTACTTCCTCCTCGTTCTTGACCTCTCTCCTGAACCAAGGAAGTCACCTGACTAACTGACCAAACAGACAAAACAGGTTTTCCTGTTTCTAGACCTTGATTGACAGCAGTCAGCATCTTTTTCCCAGGTTATGCAGACAATAGGGAATCAGGCACAGTGTTAACCCTATAATGACTGGAACTTTAGAACATTGCAAAGGACATACAGAACATATATATTTCCAACACAGAGGGCAAAGGCAAAGACTTTGCCTGGACACGTTAGCAGGCAGGCACGACAGCAGAGCCTGTTGGGAACAGACTCTGTAGGCAGCACGCCTGCCCTGCGGACTGATGGGTGAGAGGAAATCCAGCCAGTGGCTTAGGGCTTCCCGCTAGAACTGTAAAGATCCCACATTCACTCGTAGTCACACAGAGATGCCCCAAGAGAGATCAGTGATAATAGAAGCTTGGAACATCTCCATGCCAGACAGAGCTACTGGTACAAAAATCTAAAATATTCTGGACCACCTTAATGTACTGAAAAGCATTTGTGGGGGTGACGCAATAGGCATGCATGCATCCATGTGTAATCTCTCTCCCTCTCTCTCAGGCTTGTCCTAGATGGTCAGGCACCCTAGGCAAGGCTAACTTCTGGTGCCCCCCTGCACTGATGACATCATTGAGTCACATGGGGAGCCCTCAGAAGGCCAGCGCCCTAGGCAATTGCCTAGTTTGCCTAGTGGCAGGGCCGGCCCTCCATCCATCCACCCATCCATCTAGAGCAGTCAAGGGGGAGAAGTAACCTTACACTCTTCCTTGCCATGCGTTTCTTTGATGTGCTTTGCATATTTTCTCCTGGCGGGGTTCTGAGACGAAAAGGGAACTGAATGGGGAAGGGGGGGATGCTTAAAGGACTGCTCTAAAGCAACAAACAGTATGAGAGCAAACACAGATTAGTTCCTTATGCTAAAGCATTCTATTTTTGTAAAAAGAAAAGAAAAGTCTGTCCCACCCACCCACCCACTTCCCTTGTGAATTCCCAGGACAGGAAGGAGAAATTTTTGTCACGTACCAAAGTCTCACCTGCCTGGATCAGCTGGGCAAGTGTAGGGGTCCCAATCCTCCCGCTCTAGCGGGGGACGCCAGGTTTCCGAGCCTCTTCCCCCGCCCCCCCAAAAAACGGAAGCGGGGGGAGAAGCGGCGTCCTCCTGCTGCTGCTGGCGGCGTCGGGGGCTGCCGGGGAGGCTCGCCGCTCAGTTCAGGTCCCCGGGCATTAGGGCTGATGCCAGGCTCCTCCTCCCCTGACGGCTTCTCTTCCCTCTGGGCCCGGGCTGGAGAGGCGGCAGCAGCAGCAGGAGGCGCTCTTGCTCCGAAGCCTCTGCCCTTCTGGAAGAGGGAAAACAGCGGCGGGGGGGCTGAGACTCTTGACCGGCTCGTCCTCTCAGTTGCTGCCCTCCGGGGACGCGGAAAGGCGCATTTTCTTCTTGCAGGGCTACTGCGGGCCCGTCGGACAGCCGCTGTTTCCCCCACTTCTCTCGCCGCCCCCTTTCCGCTGCAAACATCTGTCCAGATGCAAGTTAATGCTCGGGGCCGGGAGCGCGCAGGAACAAACGGGGCAACTCACGAGGGGGTCTTTGCAAGCCGCCGCCCCTTCCATTTCCCGGCCCAAAAGAGAAATCCCACTTGCATTCACACCGGGAGGCAGCCGTTCCTTCCCTCCTTTGGGAAAGGCTTTCCAGCAAGAGATCGCCCGCTAAGCGAAAGAAACTCCAAAGTTCCAACCAGGGCGCGAACTAGCAAAAAGAGATTTGCCCGGGCAGGAAGCGCAGGGAAGGAACACCTACTTTTTCCTATGGGCGCTTTCGACGTGCGGGCTGTTGGGAGTTGTAGTTCTTCGGGGCTGGAGGAAAAGTGAAAGTGGGCTTTGGGGCGGGTTTTTGAAGCTGCAGCGCTGCTTTAGGGGAAAAGGGCTTGCTGAAAGTTGCCTCGGATCCCACGGGCGTTGAGAACTGGTAACGTAAAAGGTTAATACGCAAATTAAGGGCCGTTTCCCCCCCTCCCCCCTAGCTCCACCCCAGTGTCTCCTGGCTCCACCCCCAAAGTCTCCTGGCTCCACCCCCAAAGTCCCCAGATATTTCTGGGGTTGGACTTGGGAACCCTAGGCAAGTGTGAGAACTGCAGTACGAATGAGGAAGCTTTCTCTTGTCCGCCTGATAATATCAGCATCCCAGGAACTTGTATTGCTGCGATCCTTGAACAACCGTTGGCGTTTTAAATTGCAAAACAAAGATCAAGAAGACTTACCTCAATTTTTACAAAATTCATTGCAAAATGTAATTGTGAAAAATGCGGGAGATGAAAGAGTTGCATTCGAAGAACACAACGCTTGTAGATGAAGAAGGGAAGGCTTTTAATACCCTGCCTCTCTCTACCTTAAAGAGTCTCAAAGTGGTTTACAATCCCCTTCCCTTCCCTTCCTTACAACAGGCATCTCGTGAGGCAGGTGGGGCTGAGAGAGTTCTGAGAGAACCGCGACTGGCCCGAGGTCACCAAGCAGGCCTCATGTGGAGGATTAGTGGGGAATCAAGCCTGGTTCCCCAGCTTAGAGTCCGCCACTTTAAACCACAGCACCACACTGTTGCCCATAGATGATGGCCCCATGAAGATATTTTGCTGTTTAAACTCAGGTCCGGGTTTGTACTTGCATCAAAAATGAAAGCATGAATCATCTCTACCATCTGCCTTTTCCCATCTGACTTTCTGCTAAAAGCCTTCTGTGTGTGTTCTGGTAACCTCTCAGCCATTATTTATTTACCAAGTTAGCTTGTTATTTCTAGAATGCCAAGAAAACCTGGGTACTGTACATCAATGTCGGCAGGCCTCAGATTCAGCAGGAGCTCACAGGAGCACAGCTCCTGAACCTTTTTGATGGCTCCCCCTCTTCCTCTCCACCTACCTCGTCCATTGAATAGTAGATGCAGCTGCACAACAATCCCTGGATTAGGAGAGCTAGCCACCAAGGGCTTTGCCATGCTCCCAGCAGCCCTCATCAACCCCCGGAGAAGGCCACACCACCCTTTCTCCATTTCTTGTGTGAATTGAGTGGCGAGTGACTTGCTGGCCTTTTGACTGGGGGTGGGGATGACCCAGAAGAGTCCCAGGCGAGCGAGGCCTGTTTGGGCTGGCTGGATATCTAGCTAGTCCAAGCAGGCCTCACTCAGAGCTCTCCTTTCTAGCATCAGGTTGCTTTTGGCTGGGGTGTGTGTGTGGCATATGCTAATGAGTTATGCTAATAAGCTCCACCACCTATTTTTCTACAAAACTACCGCTGAATGTGGGTAAAGAGCACAGTCCCTTCCCTCAAGTTTATGGGGCAAAAGACCAGACGCACTGCTGGAGGAAAGAGATTCCATGCAACAAGGTTCGAATCAGAGGATGATTCGGAACAAGCATTTCAGTCTAGTTGGGGACAAGAGGGAAGCGTGCAGCAGAGTGCTTTCGAAAAGCCAGATTTCAGCCTTTTGTCATTTAGAAAAGGTGGTGTTCTTCAGTAGCAGAATTCAAGCTAGTTGTATGAAGAAATCAGTGTGATGAGTGGACATATGATGAAGCTGCCTAATACTACCCCTGCATAACAGGTATGGGGTCAGGGCTTTTTTTTTTGTTACAGGAACTCCTTTGCATATTAGGCCACACCCACTTGATTTATTTATTTATTTATTTATTTGGGATTTATATCCCGCCCTTCCCACGAATGGCTCAGGGCGGCTTCCAACAATAAAATTTAAACAATTTCAAGTATAAACAGTTAAATATTTAACAGTTAAAAACATTAAAAACAGAGTAATTCAGTTTCCTGTAAACAGATGGCTGGCCAGTTACCTCAAGTTGTCATCCTAGCTAAATATAGGCTAGGTATAGGCTAGCCGGAAGAGGGTCGTCTTACAGGCCCTGCGGAACTGCGCCAAGTCCCGCAGGGCCCTCACCTCTTCCGGCAGCTGATTCCACCATACGGGGGCCATAACGGAGAAAGCCCTTTCCCTGGTGGCTTTCAGACGGGCTTCTTTTGGCCCGGGGATAGTGAGGAGATTTTGAGTTCCTGACCTCAGTGCTCTCTGGGGAACATGTGGGGAGAGACGGTCCTGTTGGACCTTACAGTAGGCCCTGTTTGAAGAGCCCTGTAAGCTCTTAGAGGATTGGCTACATCAGGGGTGTGTGGCCTAATAAGCAAAGGAGGTTCCTGCTATAAAAATAGCCCTGGGGAGAACGTTCTACACACAAACCTCCAGATGTGCATGATCTCCATTTTGTCTGAGATGGACAACACGGGTCTGTTTCAGCTTTGGTACAATCCTGCCAAAACTGTGCAGGAGCTAATCTTGTGTTATGTCACTGACAGATGCCCCTGGCCACAGATGCAAAAAGAGAACAGACTGCGAGAGTAGAAGACCGCAGTTTTATACCTCGCCGGCTCGCCCTTCTCTCTGAATCAGAGTCTCAGAGCGGCTGACAATCTCCTTTATCTCCTTCCCCCACAACAGACACCCTTGTGAGGTGGGTGGGGCTGAGAGAGAGCTTTCCCAGAAGCTGCCCTTTCAAGGACAACTCCTACAAGAGCTATGGCTGACCCAAGGCCATTCCAGCAGCTGCAAGTGGAGGAGTGGGGAATCAAACCCAGTTCTCCCAAGTAAGAGTCCATGTACTTAACCACTACACCAAACTGGCACTACGCACACACATGAACACACAAGTGAAGCTGTCTTATCAGAACACCGGTCCATCAAGTCCAGTAATGTCTACTTTAACTGGAGATGCCAAGGATCAAACCTGGTACCTTTGGCATGCCAAGTGGATACTCTACTTCTGAGCCGCCACGGCCCCTTCCCCATGTATTTCCCTGCTTACAAAGAGATCAGCTGACCCACCTGTGTTCTCCCTCATCTCTTTCAGGAGACAGGTCAAAACTGGCTTTTTTCAGAGACCTGAACTCAAACATTGTTGTTGTTCAGTCGCACAGTCGATTGTGACTCTTTGTGACACTGTGGGCCAAGTCATGCCAGGCCCTCCTGTCTTCCACCATCCTCCAAAGTCTGCTCAAATTCATGTTAGTTACATCGGTAACGCTGTCCAGCCATCTCATCTTTTGCTGTCCCCTTCTGTCTTTCCCAGCATCAAGGTCTTCGCCAGTGAGTGCTCTCTTCTCATTTGGTGATCAAAGTATTTGAGCTTCAGCTTCAGCATCTGACCTTCCAGGGAACAGTCTGGGTTGATTTCCCTTAAAAAGTAAAGGTAAAGGTAGTCGTCCCCTGTGCAAGCACCAGCTGTTTCCGACTCTGGGGTGATGTCACATCACGGGATTTTCAAGGCAGACTTTTTAACGCAGTGGTTTACCGTTGCCTTCCCCAGTCATCTACACTTTCCCCCCAGCAAACTGGGTACTTATTTTACCGACCTCGGAAGGATGGATTTCCCTTAGGACTGACTGATGTGATCTTGCAGTCCAAGGGACTCTCAAGAGTCTTCTCCAGCACCACAATTCGAAAGCATCTATTCTGCGCTCGGCCTTCCTTATGGTCCAACTCTCACAGCCATATATTACTACTGGGAATACCATTGCTTTGAGTATATGGACTTTTGTTGACAGGGTGATGTCTCTACTTTTTATTATACTGCCTAGATTTGCCATAACCATCTCCCAAGGAGCAAGCGTCTTTTAATTTCATGGCTACAGTCACCATCTGCAGTGATCTTGGATCCCAGGAATGTGAAGTCTGCCATGACTTCTATGTCTTCCCCTTCTATTTGCCATGATCTTAAGTTTTTTTTGCTGCTGAGTTTGTGCTCTCCATGGTGTTATTGTTAGTCGTCTGCAGTGACGTTATTGCGTTAGCATTTTTAAGGGTGAGTTCTATTTTATTTACGGTGCTCTCTTTTTGAAGACAAGGTGGACAGATATTCCTTTTTTTTTTCATTGAATCAAACAAGATCTCCCCCAGTCATATGATTCCAGAGTAATTAATTCCCAAGGAGAGGTTGGGCTGAGCTGCTAACACTTCAAGGTGAGAACAGAGCCGGGAGTGAGGAAACCACCCACCTACACACCCAGTTAGCAGCTCTCCTGAGAAATTTGTTTCTGGCCTCCGAGCCTTCTCAAGCATTTTATTGCTTTGGGAGTTATAAATACACAATGAACTTGAAACAAAGTAACTCGAAATAGGAAAAAGGTGCTTTGCCATCCTCCCCCCTTTTAAGTTAATGAAGTGCCGCACAGGTCTGCCCCATAACAGAGCCTGCTGGAACGTTACTGCCGGTAATAAATCCTCTTGGCCCAATACAAGTAGGCAAATTGCATGCTCGATTAGACAGAGGAAATTGGCCGCTTTGCTTAACCCCTGCAGTTGGAAAGACAGATTCTATTGGACTGGGAATGGTCTAGAATCAGAGGGGCAAAGTCATTAAAAAAGAGGAGGGGAAAATAGATTAAATTATCATACGGCATCGTGTGGGTGGTATAGTCAGATCCAAGGATTGTCTGGCAGCCTGAAGCTCCTCCTCCTCTTCTTCTTCTTCTTCAATTCAGACAGGAAATGTAGGAAACAGAAGGAAACACTGGAAAAAAGCAGAAAGGGAACTCAAGGATGGAACTCTGCAGACAGAATACCCTAAAAAGTGGAAGGATGGGGAGGAACAAGAACAGAATAAATATGTGACTGCAGACTTTTAGAAATGATTTAATGATGACTTATGGAATTTTATGTTAAAAGGTTAAATGTAAGACAGAATAGAACACTACTGTATTGGAATGGGAAATGGGAAAATCCCCCCTCCCTTTTTTCCTTTCCCCTTAACAGACGGAGAGCCAGTTTGGTGTAGTGGTTAAGTGTGCGGACTCTTATCTGGGAGAACCGGGTTAGATTCCCCCACTCCTCCACTTGCACCTGCTAGCATGGCCTTGGGTCAGCCATAGCTCTTGCAGGAGTTGTCCTTGAAAGGGCAGCTGCTGTGAGAGCCCTCTCCAGCCCCGCCCACCTCACAGGGTGTCTGTTGTGGGGGAGGAAGGTAAAGGAGATTGTGAGCCGCTCTGAGACTCTTCGGAGTGGAGGGCAGGATATAAATCCAATATCTTCTTCTTCTTCTTAAAAAAAACCAATACAGTGCTATAACAAAAAAAAAAGGAAGGTTGGGTATTAGTGAATGATGAAGGAGGTAAAGCCAAGGCAATTAGTGTGCATCAGTTTCAAACTAAATTCAGGAAACAGAGGGGTGCATTGGAAAAGAGCAGAAAGGGAATGCAAAGAATGTGCTCTAGAACAAGGCAGACAGTATTTCCATATATTATTCCATAAACTATTTTCCATGGATATGTCAAATGCACAACAATCAAAGTTTATACTTTTTAAATAACTCAACTCAATGATATGTTATTGTTCTAAAGTTAGAATAATAATGGCATTAATTCTAAAGTTGAAATAATAAATTATATTCTCTACAGCAGGGGTGGCCAAACTGTGGCTCTTTCACACATATTGTGTGGCTCTTGAAGCCCCCACTACCCCATTGGCTGGTGGCTTGGAGAATGCATTTAAAAAGTTAAAGTTGCTTTCTTTCCACTTCTACCTCTCTCATCTTCCTTTCTCTCCCTCCCTCACTTCCTTTCTCTCTTTCAAACAACTGATGTTCATGCCTCGGGTCTCTCAAACATCTGACGTTTATTCTATGTGACTCTTACGTTAAGTGAGTTTGGCCACCCCTGCTCTACAGTTTTTATTAAAGGGGGCTAAACAGAGGAAGTAATGTCTCTTCTGAATAAATATAGCAGGGGTGGCCAACGGTAGCTCTTCAGATGTTTTTTGCCTACAACTCCCATCAGCCCCAGCCAGCATGGCCAATGGGAGATGTAGGCGAAAATACATCTGGAGAGCTACTGTTGGCCACCCCTGAAATATAGTATAGACAAGAAAGGTAGCTCATTCTCTATTCATTCTAATCATTAAAGCACAAACGTCAATCTATCACCAACAGAACAATTTTTTTCCCTATTAAGATGATAATATAGTAAAGCAGGGGACAGAAGTGATAAATGAGAAAAGGGAAAGGGAAGGAAAAAAGGGAGGGGGAGCAACAAGGCAATAGCGAGGGTGGAGGCAGCATCTCAGCCCTCTTCCCCAGGACGCTGATTAATCTAAACTCTTCCAGTGGGGGGAGCCCCCCAATGTTCTCATATTGTTTTTCATTCTGGGAAATTTTACACACCCAAAAAGGACAATATATAACAGAGGAAGATATGTAAATCTTATTTTTCCGATGAGCCAACTTGTTGGCGAAATGGAGTTTTATTAATCCCCCACTGCTTCACATTACTGGTGAAACATAGAACGCTTTAAGCAAATGCTGCTCTATATTGGAAGCTGCTGCTGGAAGACTGCCAGTCTTTTCAATTACAATCGCAGTTCCAGAAGTCCAAAAATATCCAAAATATTGGAGTTCTGGGAGTCCAAAAGAATGCAAAGATAATTGAATCCAGAGTAGCTTAAGGGGAAGAGAGAATAAAAAGCAAAAGATTGGTTGGGGTCGGTGTCAGCAAAAAAGCCCTCCCTTATCTCAACAGCCCTTGATGTTTCCAGAATCCAGGTGGAAACCTGATTTATCAAGTGGACAGAGAAGTAAATTCCCTCCTTTCTCGGCACTGTTGGCTCCACAGCAAGAGAAGTCTGGAGTCTTTGAAAGTGCTTCTTATCAGGTTGCCACGTTCCCCAGAAGTCCAACTGAAACTCCCCTTCTGAGGAGAATTTCCCTTTCTGAGGGAATTTCCCCTTCTGAGGGGAACACCCCTCCTGAATATGCAGCTCTCTGGAGACACGGTTGGTTGGCCCTTTCTTGTGTCAGCTGCTACCTTCCAAAGGGAGAGTATTGTTGAATAGAAGGTCACAGGGAACTTCCAGGAAGATGGTTTTCACCAGCTCTCTTCAAAAATAATTCATATTTGAATCAGGAGCACCATTTTGGCCACTGAACTGGACACACTATTGGGAGGCAGATTGCTCCTCTTGTTAATCTCTTGGGATGCCTAGGTGGGCCAAAAATGAAAGAGGAGGAGCTGGGGGTCAAATAGGCTGGTCAGCCCAATTCTGTTCTGCCATTTCACGGATCACCTTCACCACCATCTTGATAATCTGAGAGAGTTCTTCTCGCATAAAGTCATTTTTTCCAGGGTCTGACTCAAAGTTCTACATGTAGCGTTTGTCACTTGTTCAGCAGAGAACATTTGGTCAGAAGGACATTTGACTGTCTGGTGGCCTCTGAGTAAGCTGACGAGGATGTTTTCTCTTCATCTCCGTAGATGGCCATTCCTGGAAGAATAATATGAGTTCACTGAGATTTTCTCCTCTTTTCCTTAGCTGTTGAGGTGGTTGCTGCAGGACATTTCTGAGGTGAGAAGCTCCCGTTGCATTTGGAGAACAGCTCTGGATTATACAGATGGAGAAAAGCCCTTGAGTTTTTCTAGACTGAAGCTGTGAAGGATGTTATGCAAGAGCTGAAAGAGAATGCAGTTTTGTCTTTGAACTTCCTAAGACTTGCCCTTTTTTTTTTCTGCAGGGGGTTCGGAGCAGAGCCTCAGCACCCTCTCGGAATGGCAGGGCACAGCTATTTTGGCAACCCAGAGGGGCATTTTGGCAACCAAGGGGGCATTTGGCCCCATGAAAGTGCACTTGCCTCTGCAATGCATTGCTGGTTTCTCTGGGGACCAGATTTGGGAGATCCCCCTCTCATTCCTGTCACTTTCCCCTACGTTTCTGCCCCTGCTGAGCCTTCTCCAGAACTCAGCTCCATCACCTGTCCTTTGGGCTCCAAAGCGTCCTCAGAACGCTCTTGGTTAGCAGGGAACCTCTGAACCGTGGCCCTCTTGAGAGTTTTGGTGCCAACTGATGCATCTCTGCCACACCACCCTTCTAGAGTCTGGCTGGACATTGTGACTCACTTCAGCTCCACAGCATGAAGCTGGAGGCTCTCTTGCTACATCTCAAGAGATCCTTTAGTGGTGTCTCCAGGGGTGGAAACCAGTCAAAGGCCCATATTATCAATTTTGCTGACCAAATTAAAAAAAAAAAACTGGCCAGAAATGGACAAATTATTGAACAATTTAATTTCAGCCTATTGATAAATTAAAGTAAAACTGAGACTTCATAAAAATATTATTATTATCCGGCCTCCACCATCCCCATAGCCAGCCATTGCATACCTTTTTATTGGATTTTTAAAAATGAAGTGAGGACAATGTTTTCATTAATGTACAAAATTTAAGGCAAAAAAGGACCCCCTTTTAAAAATAATCATATATTGCAAGTAATAAAAACAGCAAAACAGTTTCATGATGGGGTCTCATCAATACGCTGATGATGCCCAGCGATATCTGTTGTAGAGTTGCCAAGTCCAATTCAAGAAATATCTGGGGACCTTGGGGGTGGAGCCAGGAGACTTTGGGGGTGGAGCCAGGAGCAAGGTTGTGACAAGGATTATTGAACTCCAAAGGGAGTTCTGGCCATCACATTTAAAGGGACTGCACACCTTTTAAATGCCTTCCCTTCATTTGGAATAATGAAGGATAGAGCCTCATAGAATTGGGGCTCATCAAACTGGACCCCCTGGTCCAATCTTTTTGAAACTTGGAGGGTATTTTGGAGAGAGGCTCTGGATGCTATGCCAAAATTTGGTGCCTCTACCCTAAAAAATACCCCCCCAAGCCCCAGATATCCATGGATCAATTCTCCATTATACCCTATGGGAATCTGTCTCCATAGGGAATAATGGAGTCTCCAGCAGACATCCCCCCCCCCAATTTTCTGATGACCCTGAAGTGGAGGGAGGGCCTCCAAATCGGGGGATCCCCTGCCCCCACCTGGGGACTGGCAACCCTAATGTTAATAGGAAACTGCCTCGTCCGTTTTGGCTGAGGGGTTGAGGCAGTGGTGAGAAAATGGCTGTTTCATACGGCATTATATCCAGTGAAAACCCCTTCCTCCCCAAACCCTGTCCTCCTCAGACTCCATTTCCAAAATCTCCAGGTATTCCTCTCCCCTCCCCCCCATTTTATTTTTAAGTTTTAATACATAACAGTTATAGATGAGGGAATTTTTTTAAAAAAGTGAATATTAACAATCGATGACATATAACTAACAATATTAACAGGAGGAGAGAGCGGGAGGTGCAAGGTGTATAATTTGGTTTACAAGGTATAAACTGAGAGGAGAGGAAAGGAAAGGTCCCCTGTGCAAGCACCAGTCGTTTCTGACTCTGGGGTGACGTTGCTTTCACAATGTTTTCATGGCAGACTTTTTATGGGGTGGTTTGCCATTGCCTTCCCCCGTCATCTACGCTTTCCCCCCAGCAAGCTGGGTATTCATTTTGCCGACCTCGGAAGGATGGAAGGCTGAGTCAACCTCGAGCCGGCTACCTGAAAAACTCAGCTTCCGCCGGGGATCGAACTCAGGTCATGAGCAGAACTTAGGACTACAGGGCTGCAGCTTTTAACACTCTGCGCCACGGGGCTCTTAGCTATAAAATGAGAACAGTCATTCAGATTGTTATCCTTGAATTAAAAGGCTAGGGCATATTTAGAAAAAAAGCATAATAAAGGCGTATGAAGATAGTATAGTAGAACCAATGTTGTTAATTTCCAGACATAAAATCTAAGAAAAGTAACCATTTTTCTAAAAACCTCGCTTTAAAAGACAGGTTCTCTATGCTTAGTAACTTGTCCGGTACCTTTTCCATTATCAGAAAATCCAAAATTTGGCTATACCAGAGATGTATGGATGGGAGGTGTTTCTCAACCCAGAGCTGACAACCCGTTGAAGTCCCTACTCTCTTCAAACTCTATTCTCCCCAAAGTCTACTCCCCAAATCTCCAGGAATTTCCCAACCCGAAGTTGGCAGCTCCAAGAGTAGCAGATTCGCTGGCCTGTAGATGGGGCCCCTAGTGCCCCCTCCATCTGTGCCCTATTTCTTCTAAGTCTGCAAATAAAGCAAACACTGTGCAAATACCGAGAGTTTCCAATGATCTCTCCTCCTCAGAGAACCATCTCAAGTAAGGTGAATCTCCTGGACTTTCTCACTGCTTGGAAAAGATGAGGGTAAGCACTATGATACGATACTGAGGTAATATGGTAGCCACCAAAACCCCATTACGTGCAAACTGGAGAATCCATTACGTGCAAATTGTGAATGATGCATTATTGAGTGAGATCAGATGCCTTAACACGGGTTCCCAGTGCTAATTGCGGCCATAGTAGAAGTCTATAAGAAACACGACAATAGCCAGAATCATGTCGCCGCCACACCAGTTGAATTGAGGACCGCTGCCTTAAGCATATTGTTATACAGTACGTTTACACGGTATTACCTGCATCTGAAAGTCATCAATTCAGCAAGGACTGGTACCGTTTATTTCCAGCATCCAGGATTGGATTGTTTTTTGACTTGTATGAACTATATCAGAATTGGGACTATTAATGTGAAGAAATCATGTGAATTGCCTGAAAAATGTATTGTGAATATATATAAATGAACGTGCGTAAGCATAAGTACACTGTACACAGCGTTTTTTTTTCTTGTTTCCTATTATCTGACACTGTGGTTTGTGTTTAAATCCCCAGGTGGGGGCAGGGGGCAGGGGATCACCTGGTTTGGAGGCCCTCCCCCTGCTTCAGGGTCATCAGAAAGTGCCGGGGGGGGGGAAGGGAAATGTCTGCTGGATACTCCATTATTCCCTATGAAGACCGATTCCCATAGGGTATAATGGAGAATTGATCCGTGGGTATCTGGGGCTCTGGGGGGCTGTTTTTTGAAGTAGAGGCACCAAATTTTCAGCATAGCACCCAGTCCCTCTCCCCAAAACACCCTCCAAGTTTCAAAAGGATTGGGCCAGGGGGTCCAATTCTATGAGTCCCAAAAGAGGGTCACACCCTGGCTCCTGGCTCCACCCCCAAAGTCTCCTGGCTCCACCCTCAAAGTCCCCAGATATTTCTTGAATTGGACTTGACAACTCTTAAGTTCCTGCTACAAAAAAAACCCTGGTTCAGTCTCAGGATGTTTTGTCACACACAAAGCTGTAACCACATCAGATTATTCCTTCTTGTGTCAGGCTGCTTACGTGGTGATCGTTTCATGGATCGTTGAAGTAATGTTGGTTTTCAGAGGCTATGTTGTCTAAGTGATGTTGGAATCCGGCCTAGCTTTAGAGGAGATAATTTGGGGTGGGCTGCCTGGTCAGGTGAGTCTGTCTGCTTTTGTTTCTTCTCTCCCACCATCTCTTCCTTTTGAAGGATACGGTGTTGTGTGGTGAAGTGGTTAGAGCGCCAACTTTGGGCTGGAGAAAACACAGGCTTAGGCCTGGTTCAGCCTCAGAGGTCACTAAATGGCTTTATCTGTTGCCCCATTTCAAACCCACTAAGCCTCACACGCTTGTTAGGAGAAGAGAAGAGGAGAACACTCGCGAAGCACTAAAAAGTGCTCTGCTCTGCTTTTGAGGAAGAGAGTAACCGATGTGCTCAAGAGGAAGGTGCTGATACGATGCTGAGGACATCCATTTCCAATTCCTGTCAGGGTGATAAATGAGAGGAGACAGAGGAGAGGCAATGGGCCTAATCCATTTTTCGCTGCTGCAAAGGGAAAGGTTTGACTTTGCTAATAGCTGGCCACGGGCCATTTAGCTCAAGGAGCTCCGGAGGACAGACAGGAGTGTGCCCTGGCAACAACTTCATAAGGCCGGTTAGGCCAATCAACAACAGGCTGTCCCAAGACTTCACTCTTCCTCGCTGAACAAGGTATTGAATTTGTATCACCTGACTCCCCCAGCAGGCAGGGCTCTTTTTCTAGCAGGAACTCCTCTGCATATTAGGCCACGCCCCCCAATATAGCCAATCCTCCTGGAGCTTACAGTAGGCCCTGTAAGAAGAGCCCTCTAAGCTCTTGGAGGATTGGCTACATCAGGGGGCGTGGCCTAATAGGCAGAGGAGCTCCTACTAGAAAAAGAGCCCTGGTATCAGGAACTCCTTTGCATATTAGGCCACACCCCCTGATGTAGCCAATCCTCCTGGAGCTTACAGGGCTCTTAGTACAGGGCCTACTGTAAGCTCCAGGAGGATTGGCTACATCAGGGGGGCGCGGCCTAATTTGCAAAGGAGTCCTTGCTGCAAAAAAAGGCCCTGCTTAGATGTGTCTGCAAAATGAAATAAGGCAGTAAGCATCTCTGTTGCCCTGACCTGGATGGCCCAATCTTTGTCAGATCCCAGAAGCTAAGCTGGATCAGCCCTGGTTAGCACTTGGATGGGAGACTACCAAGGAAGTCCAACTCAGAAGCAGGCTGTGGCAAACCATCTCTGCTGGCTTCTTGCCTCGAAAACCCTACAGGGTCACCATGACTTAGTTGAGACCAATGGGGGTGGGGTGGGGAAAGGACCTCTGGTTAGGACACATCAAATGGAGCCACGAAGAAGAGAGAGAAATTCTTCCCATACGATTCAGTGCAATGAAAAAATGTGCACAGGCCAGCTTGATGTATGAAGCACAGGATCTGGCTGGCCAGAAGCCATTTGGGACACATCCAGGCCTCAGATCCAGCAGGAGCTCACAGGAGCGCAGCTCCTGAACCTTTCTAAGGATTCCACCTCTTCCTCCCCACCTACCTTGTCCATTGAATAGTAGGTGCAGCTGCAAAACAATCGCTGTATTAGGAGAGCAGCCAGCCAACCAGCCACCAGGGGCTTTGCCACACCCCCAGCAGCCCTCACTAACCCCTGGAGAAGCCCACACCACCCTTTCTCCACTTCTCATGGGATTTTGGGCAGCGGGTGGCTTGCTGGCTGGCCTTTTGACTAGGGGTTGCATTGCAGGAGAGCCCCAGGCGAGCGAGGCCTGCTTGGCCTGGCTGGCTCTCTAGCCAGCCCAAGCAGGCTTCGCTCATCTGGGGCTCTCCTTTCTTGCATCAGGTTGCTTTTGGCTGGGGGGGAGGGCTGCATATGCTAATGAGTTATGCTAATGAACTCCACCACGTATTTTTCTACAAAATAATCCCTGGACGCATCATTTCCTTCATGTTCCCCCTTCCTGCCCTAACCTGTTCCCTCTGGATGCAAAAGATGACACTCAAGAAGGATGTTGGCAAACCGAATAGGATTCAGAAGGCAGATACAAAAATGATAGAAGAGCTAGAAGTCCAGTCCTTCATTTATTTTCTTGTGGAAGTTCTAGGGGAGTCCAAAAATCTTCTAGAAGCCAGGCAAGAAATATGTGTTCATTTGTCATATGATGTTTTGGCCTGAATTCTATAGAAACAATTTGTCTGACACTATTATGCCTTTACTTTATGCCTGGCAGATATTAACTATTGGCATAGATTGGCCTTGTATCAAGGAAAACTGATTGGATAAGAACATTATAGGACATTTATCTAGGTTACATTCTTAGCCCCCCAACGTTCAAGTTTACAATCCTCAACTTATCTATACATTACTTTGAAAGTCCATATTTTCAGTTAGGAATATGTGTATCTGAATGTAGTCCAAGATGTTTTCCCATTAGCATTTTCTCAGAAATATTGAGGTTTTAATGTAGCTTGAAATTATTTCAATAAAAGAGTAAAACCAGAAGGAAAATCCTATAAGGAAGCTAAGAAGAAGAAGAAGAAGATGACGACGATGATGACAACAACACTGGATTAATATTCCACCCTCCACTCTGAATCAGAGCCTCAGAAGGGATTACAATGTCCTTATCTTCCTCCCCCACAACAAACACCCTGTGAGGTGGGTGGGGCTGAGAGCGCTCTCACAGCAGCTGCTTTTTCAAGGGCAACTCCTACGAGAGCTATGGCTGACCCAAGGCCATTCCAGCAGCTGCAAGCGGAGGAGTGGAGAATCAATCCCTGTTCTCTCAGATAAGAGTCCGTGCACTTAACCACTACACCAAACTGGCTCTCTGTCTAAAAGAGACACTCTAGAGCAACGGTGGCCAGACTAGCTTAACATAAGAGCCACATGTTTGAGGGCCCCAAGACATGAATGTCAGATGTTTGAGAGCCGCGAGGGAGGGAGGAAGGAAGGAAGAAAGGAAATAGATGGGGGAGGGAGAGGTGGAAAGAATGCAACTTTAACTTTAAATGCATTGTCCAAGCTGCCGACCAACAGGGTGATGAGAGCTTCAAGAGCCAATATGTGTGAAAGAGCCACATATGGCTTCCAAGCCACAATTTGGCCACTGTTGATATAAAGCCTTTAGCAGTCTGGCTCCTAGGTTTTTGGACCAGCTACTAGAGTCAAAGAAAACTAATCAAGGACTGAGTTAATGACCCTCTCCCCACCCCGCTCCGCCCGGACAAAAAGCAGACTGAGGAGGGAGTCAGAGGAAGTGGTTTGAGAATGCACATCCATGAGACATTTACGTTAAAACAGAACCCTTTTGAGCATTCGGCAAAAAGGCAAACTCAGTTTTGAATGAGCCATCTGCAGCTTGTTGTTTGCAGTCGAATTGCAATTGGAACAGAAGGGTCATCTATCGCTGCCACAGAGTCATTGCTTAACTTCTTCCGAGATAAAAATACAGTCGCCCTGCTGCTCTCAAAATTTTCAGAGACGTTGATTGATTGCTATCACTGGAATTGCGGCAATTCAACAAGCATGTGTAGTATCAACAGCCTTTTATTTGGAGAGGGCAAGGTTTAAAACCCAGATTCCAGGTCCCCCCGGTCCATGCAGTTCTCCACAATGGACACTAGAGGGCAGACCATGCTTAGTGTATACCAGGATATTTCCTTCTACAGAGACAATACCAGATGTCGCTCACTTATGAAGGACAGAAGATTTATTTTAAAATTTAGCAGATTTATTTTAAAATTTAGCACTGGCACATAGTCTTCTCTAGATCTTGGAAGCAACTTTTATGGTCAGTCCAGGGAAACCCTATTGAACAGGTTAAAACTACCAAATATCTGGGGATTAATTTTTCCTACAATGGGAGCTGGGCAACCCATTGCAAGTGTGCTCTAACAGTGGCAAGAACTAGTGCCTTGGCTATTGCCCGTTTTTTTTATCTGAAAGGGAACCGATATGTCCGCATGGCCCTAAGAGCTTTCAATGCGAAATCTAGCCCCCAACTCTTATATGGTACTCCCATATGGATCAGCGCCTTCGATCACACCACCAAAGGCCTACAATCCCTTTTTTTGAGGAAAATACTGGGATTACCCAACTGTGTTCCTTATGCTTCAATTTGCATGGAAACTGGACTGTTGTTGCTGGAAACTCGCGCCTGGCTTTTGACCTTTAAGTTTTGGCTGCACCTTTTATTTAACTCTGATCAGAACTCTTTCACCTTTCTGATGCTGATGGACCATCATGCATCCAAATGGTTGACCCTGATCCAAAAGAAAATTACATCCATAGGAATTTCCTTGGATGCATTTTATCTATCCTCTGCTCCTGCGGTATTTCAATCCATCAAACGCAGATTACTAGATATCCAGTTGCAACGTCTAACTGAGGCAGCTCGGAAAACCTGCTCCCCAAGCTATTTGGGTTTATCCCCGACTCCTAGGTTTTTAGCTCCATATTTCCTCTTTTTAACTGATCCTCACCAAAGAAGAGCTTTCATGCTGGCCAGATTTAATGCACTATCATCGGCCATCCTCTCCGGAAGATACCACAGAATCCCCCGCAATCTTAGACGATGCCCTTGTAGCCAAGGAGTCATCGAAACGGTCTCTCATGTTCTTTTGGACTGCCCTTTCTATAGCAGTCCACGAGCAAGATACTTAGATGCTCTGCTCTTTGACCATCAAGGCCTCTCTGTCAATGCTAAAGTTCGCTTTTTACTCCACAGGAAACACAACTTTGTCACCACTCACGTGGCTTGCTCTTTACAGGTTGCGATCCAAATCAGAGAGGCTTTTACTCATGCATAGCCCACAGCTATTTTATGTCATTTAACTTTTGCTGGTTTTTCTAAGGTTTTACTATATTTTATAGTGTTACTGTTGGTTTTAAAGTATATTGTACTCTTATATCAATGCCAATAAAGGTCTAATACTACTACACTGGCACACAAACTATCTTCCCTATTTGTTTCCTGTTGCAATAAAGTCTTCACTGAACTGTGTTGTTCTGCTATTGGGAAGATAACGGAAGAAGTAGAAACAGACTGGGCCCAGACTGGCAGCTTTGGGCACAAAGAGGCATCTCAAATCGGGCCGGTTCAAAATGGAGCAGCAGAATCCCAGTCAGATGCTCCCATGCGAGTTGTCTGTTTCCTGTGCAGGAGACACTTTGGCGCAGACAGCTGTTGTGCACCACCCCCTTGGCGAGGTTTGGGTTTCTTTTTCCCCCATACATTTTTCGTGGTAATGCGCACATGCGCTCATGCCAGTTTGGTGTAGTGGTTAAGTGTGCAGACTCTTATCTGGGAGAACCAGGTTTGATTCCCCACTCCTCCACTTGCAGCTGCTGGAATGGCCTTGGGTGAGCCATAGCTTTTGTAGGAGTTGTCCTTGAAAGAGCAGCTTCTGGGAGAGCTCTCTCAGCCCCACCCACCTCACAGGGTGTCTGCTGTGGGCCGGGGGGGAAGGTAGAGGAGATTGTGACTGCTCTGAGACTCTGAGATTCAGAGTATAGGGTGGGATATAAATCCAATATCATCATCTTCTTCTTCTGCTCTGAGCAGTTTTTTTTTTTTTTTAAAAGAATACCGATGAGCTCCTAGAGTGGATTGGTGGAGCCACACCACCAATCCACCTTGCTTGTGCGCTCCTGCATTCAGACCTCGGGAGGTTTCTCTCCATCCCCTTTAGCACTCATTCTCCTCTTTCAGGTATTCCATGACATCAGCTAAACCAATACCATTCAAAGGGGCTTGGGCTTGTTTGCAAATAGAAGCCCATAGTAATATTTTTATTTATTTATTTAGTAGGCTTATATTCCGCCCTTTCCCATAACGGACTCAGGGTGGATCACAACATAAATTAGACTATTAGACAATAAAAACCTACAATTCAAATTTAAAACAATACAATAAAACCAGAACAGTAGAACAATAAAACAAAATAAGGCGCATCACTGGTGGAAAGGGCACATTTCACAAAATGCAACAGTTTTTGGCCTAAGAAGTAATGATGGTGTTAATCAGATTCAGCACCACAACAAGGTTATAAAGTTCAGGGGTGGCCAAACTGCAGCTTGGGAGCCACATGTGGCTCTTTCACACATAGTTTGTGGTGCTCGAAGCTCCCGACATGCCGTCAGCTGGCTTGGAGAAAGCATTTGTCTCTTTAAATCACTTCTCCAAGCCAAGTCAGCTGGTGGCTTGGAGAATGCATTTAAAGTTAAAAGTTGCTTTCTTTCCACCTCTCCCTCCTTCCCCCATCTATTTGCCTTCCTTCCTTCCTAATTTCAAACATCTGACATTCATGACTTGCGGCTCTCAAACATCTGACATTTATTCTATGTGGCTCTTCCATTAAGCAACTTTGGCCACCCCTGCTATAAAGCATGATGTCACAACAAGGGAGGCTGACTGATGGAATACTTGGTGGAATAGGACACCCGCTGCCTCAACCAAAAGCCCGGCGGAACAGCTCCATCTTACAGGCCCTACAAAATGGCAGTAGCTCAGGTAGGGCCCAAATCTCCATAGGGAGCTGATTCCACCAGGCAGGGTGCCCTGGTTGAGGTGACAGACGTCCTTCGGGCCAAGGGTGGTCAGGAGGTGCTGCGTAGCAGATGGCAACATCCTCCGGGGCGTATCTGGGGAAAGGCGGTCCCTTTCTTCTATCAGAGTAGATCAGCCAGCAGCTAATTACCTGCGATAAGGAACAGGCTCCTGTGTATAGGCAACAATGATAAAAAAATATATGCACCGAAGAATAATGTCTTATGTTCAAACAATCCAAAGTTATTATATATCTTATGCCACATAAATACAGGAAAAAATCAAGATACGCTTTTCTCATTAATGCACACTGTCCACGCTCCCTTTTTCATCAATCACAATAGCCACATTCCCAGGATCCTATATAAACACTGTCTCTTTAAATTCACGTGCTGACATTGCTTCTCCAGGAAATAACAGCTTGCTTATGCTGAACAGCACCTGTGCTACTGCTGGCCAATATCCTGAATAAAGCATGTAGTGCAGAAGCAGGGGTGGAATTCTAGCAGGAGCTCCTTTACATATTAGGCCACACACCCCTGATGTAGCCAGTCCTCCAAGAGCTTACAAGGCTCTTTTTCTGTAGGCTCCTGGAGGATTGGCTACATCAGGGGTGTGTGGCCTAATATGCAAAGGAGCTCCTGCTAGAATTCCACCCTTAAGCAGAAGAATCCACAGAGCGATATAAACACCGAAGAGAAAGAGAGACTTGTTCTTTCCAGAACTTCCCAATGGTTTTGATAGTCTTTGTCTGCTCGATCTCTCGTAAAATCACAAGAATTTCTCTCAGAGCCACTGAATAACACACTCCCACACAAGAACATCACTAGGGAATACACGTCCTTTTGTTTCACCTAGACTTGTAGCAAGAGCAATTAACAGGCAACTTTTATTACCTTTTATTGGCTTCCCACACAAATGCTATCCAGACCAAATGGCCTTTCAGTTTGTTTACTATACTATTTTGTCATTGGATCCTAAATCTATATCACATTCTTAACCACTACCCACCAGCTATATGTAGTTCTGCTCACTTGTACCATAGTCCCTCGTCTGAAGAAGTATGGATGCATACGAACGCTTACAATCTGAATAAAACTTTGTTGGTCTTAAAGGTGCTACTGGACTCCTACTTTGTTCAGGGCTCTTTTTCTAGCAGGAGCTCTACATATTAGGTCACACCCCCCTGGTGTAGCCAATCCTCCGGGAGCTTACAGCAGGCTCTGTACTTAGAGCCCTGTAAGCTCTTGGAGGATTGGCTACATCAGAGAGGAGTGGTCTAAAATGCAAAGAAACTCCTGCTAGAAAAAGAGCCCTGGATCACACTCCCACCTGGATCAACACCTAGTCTTCAAAGTTTCTGCACCTGCCGCTTCAAGAGATATAACTGTGCATTGTTTGAACATAAGACATTATTCTTTGGTGCATATATTTTTTTGTTGTAGCAGCTAATTACCAGCTGATACAGACTACGGGATGCTATTACATTTATTTCCTCCGCCCTTTTCTCATGTGTTTATAGACGACAGTTCAAAGATCTTTGCAAAGCCCAGACCTCATTTTGGGCAGGAGCTCACAGGAGCGGAGCTCTGGAACCTCAAAATTTTATTATGCTCTTTCTTTCTTAACACCGCCCCCCCCCTCCCCGGCAATACTTGCTTCGGAGCTCCATGGCTCAACCCCACTGTGAGAGGTTTGCTAAACTCTAAGATTTTACATGCTTTCTAATATTCCCCCCCCATGGGAAAATAATCAAAACATATCAGGCAGACAGATGGAAATCTTCATGCCACTGTGGCCACATAGGAAAAAGTAATTTTAAAAAGTATGATGGGAGTAAGGTTTTATGATGAGTTATCATTCAAAAAGCGTTTTAAGGTAGATACTGAGGTGATATAATTTAGTACATGGTTAGGGGTGTGTGGCATATGCAAATGAGTTGTGCTAATGAGCTCTGGCACCTTTTCTACAAAATGACCCCTGGTAAAGCCCCTAGTGCTACAGTAGAGTAAGAAGAAGGGTGCAGTCAGCGATGGAATTCTAACAGGAGCTCCTTTTGCATATTAGACTACACACCCCTGAGGTAGCCAATCCTCCAAGAGCTTACAAAAGAGAGCCTTGTAAGCTCTTGGAGGATGGGCTACATCAGGGTGTGTGTGGCCTAATATGCAAAGGAGATCCTTCTAGAATCCCATCCCTGGGTGCAGACTCGACTTTGGATCACTGCCTCGGATTGGCAAATTGCCTCTAGAAGCATTCTATCCGAGATCATTCGGACAACAAACATCGGTGCTTATCACCCGCTAAGTCTCTGAATATTAATTCCGTTTCCCTATTAGAGCAAAAAATATGTTTTACCAGTAATGATTCAGAGGCAAATGTGCTGTCAAGGGTGATCTCATGACAGCCCCAGCAACTGGAACAGCATTTTAATGCCCTTTAATGCATTCCATCTTCTTGGAAAACGCCGCACATCGCAGCAGCTGCCGCGAAGGTGCTTTTTCAGAATATCAATTGAGGCTGGAATGTGGGTTTAATTAAATCATTCCTGAGGTCATCACAAGCAAAGACAAGCTCGGGGTCCCTTCCTTTTTACCCTCTCGCTCACACTGAAGGATATTTGGCTCACTTGTTTGGGTGGAAAAGGGTCCGGCCCGAAAGCAGGCTGAGGGAACAGCCTCTAAGTGCATCACAAAGGTTGTGTGTCCTACCTTGGAGGTGACTACATGGATTAGAAAGGGGAATTACTTTATGTTATAGTCCTAACCCGAATAGCTTTAAGTGTTCTGTACTGACAGCCCACAGTGCCAGATTAAACCCTGTGGAGGCCTCCAGGCAGTCAGTCAGGGGCCCTAGGCAGTTGGGGGGCCCCTTGCAACTTATCTTAGAGTCGGAGCACCCGCCACACTGCCCATGGCCCCCACTGCAGCCTGCAGGCACCTTCTCAAAAGCTCCTTTGACAAAGCTGTGGGGAAGAAGCAGAGAGAGGCAAATTTGGCAACGACGCCAGCAGCAGCTGCACCAGGCAATTCGGGCAAAGAGCAACTCAGTTGCTGGCTGCACATGCAGGCCGAGAGGGCTGCAAACAGGGGAAAGACCGTGGGGGAGCTGGCCCGGGGCCCTGAAAGGCGTGGGGACCCATAGGCCAGTGCCCACTTGGCCTAATTGTTAATCCAGCCCTGACTGCCAATGATGTAAACAGATTGCATTTGGGCAGGGTGGCCAAAGGGGGCCTAGGGTTAGGATTGCCAGTGGAAAATTGGGCGGGGGGGGGACAGGGGGTAATGACATCAAGTCACTTCCAGGAACAACCAGAAGTGATGAAACACCTCTCTAGGAATTGATGGCAATTCTGTAGTTTTACCATAAGGTTTTTGATTATTCCTAGAGGGGTTTGGCATCACTTCCAGGGTTTGCTTGCACAGGGGACTACCTTTTCTTTTACCAGGGTTTTCCCTATAAGTGATGTCATGCCATAGGCCCAATGGACTTTTAAAATTTTATTTTTCTCCTGCCACTACTGAGAACAGTGGCAGGAGACAGGAACTGGGGATAGGGGGACTGTCAAGTCAGTGTCAGCGCCACTGGGGGATCCATCAGCCCTACTAGGGATCAGCATTTCTCAGCCTCAATCGATGGGGAGGAGCCCAACAAGTCATGTGATTAACTTTGATTCAGGGGTGGAATTCTAGCAGAAGCTCCTTTGCATATGAGTCCACACACCCCTGACTAGCCAATCCTCCAAGAGCTTACAAGGGTCTTTTTTGTAAGCTCTTGGAGGATTGGCTACATCAGGGGGGGTATGGCCTAATATGCAAAGGAGCTCCTGCTAGAATTCCACTCCTGCTTTGATGACATATTTGGATTGGGTCTGGCTAACAGTGGTGAGACCAAAAGGAAATCTTTGTTTGGGAGCCCACAGCAACTCTTGGCAGTCCTTGCCTTTTAGTCTGGATAAAAGTTACCTTTGTTGCTGCTTATAAAATCAGTGTCCACAAGCAGTTAATAGTCAGAAGAGTCCAGACATAAAGGGAAACTTAAATACCTTTGGGGCTGACTGAACACCAGCCTAAAAGGATCGGTTAGAAAGGTTAACTTTCTAAAAATTCACAACGGATTTCGGCATCTTCCTCATTGCTGAATATACATAGCATGAGGATTACCTTAGAGCAAGTGTGGACAAACTGTGGCTAGGAAACCACCTGTGGCTTTTTTACATATAATGCGTGGCTCTTGAAGACCTCAACACCCTGTTGGTTGGCAGTTTGAAAAATGCATTTAAAGTTAAAGTTGCTTTCTTTCCACCTCTCTCTCCCCATCTTCCTTCCTTCCTTCCTTCCTTCCTTCCTTCCTTCCTTCCTTCCTTCCTTCCTTCCTTCCTTCCTTCCTTCCTTCCTTCCCTCCCTCCCTCCCTCCCTCCCTTCCTTCCTTCCTTCCTTCCTTCCTTCCTTCCTTCCTTCCTTCCTTCCTCCCTCCCTCCCTCCCTCCCTCCCTCCCTCCCTCCCTCTCTCTCTTTCTTCTTTCTTTCTTTCTTTCTTTCTTTCTTTCTTTCTTTCTTTCTTTCTTTCTTTCTTTCTTTCTTTCTTTCTTTCTTTTCTTTCTTTTCAATTTATATACCCTTCCCTGAGTTCGTGGGGCTCAGGGTGGTTTGTGACAACAAATAGTGGAATATAAAATCAGATTTAAAGCAATCAAGTTAAAATTAGTCACACAGAATGAACTGGTTGAGGATGTGATCTATGTAGCCCTAATGCCTATGATATTTGCTCTTACTTGAATACTTCTTTCGTCATAAATCTTCCCCCACCCCAAAAATGTTATTTTTGATTCCCACTCTTCTTCCCTGTCACGACTCAGGGGGGTCTTACCAATTGCTGCCACCACTCTGGGTTAAGGGTCTCCCAAGCCCTTCCAGACCTCCCTTAGCTAGGGCAAATAATGGGTGTGAGGACCACGCAGAGTAAACAACAACAAAAAGGTTTATTTCAGTGCAATATAAATTAACAAGGTGCATAAAACAGTAAAAGGGTGAAGGGAAAATAAACAAATTTGGGTTGCCAAGTCGAACCCCCAAAATATCTGGGGACTTTGGGGGTGGAGCCAGGAGACACTGGGGTGGAGCTAGGGGGAGGGGGGGAAACGGTGCCGGGGAGCGTGGCGAGCTGCCCCGCAGCTGCCGCCTCTTCTCCGCTCGCCGTGCTGCTCCTCCGAGATGGGCTCAGCCTGAGCCCATCTTGGAGGAGCAGCCACGGCAAGCGGAGAAGAGGCGGCAGCGGCGCGGCGGCCTCGCCCGCTCCGCCTCTGAGGTGGAAGCGGGGGGGGGGGTTGGAGGCGGGCCGGGGGCGTGGCGAGCTGCAAGTCCGGGTCCTAGAAGGGCCTGGCCTGCTTCACCCTCCCCTGCGCTGCTGCCGTCTCTTGGCTGCTCCTCTGAGATGGGCTCAGCCTGGGCCCATCTCGGAGGAGCAACTGCAGTGGGCGCGGAGGGGGCGGCAGCGGTGCGGCGTGGCGGCCTCCGGGCGACTCGCCATGCTCCCCGGCGCCGTTTCCCCCCCTCTGCCCCCGCTTCCATTTTTTTGGGGAGTGAGAGAAGAGGGTGGAAATCCTGGGGTCCCCCGCCAGGGCGGGAGGGTTGGGAAGCCTAAAACAAATGCCCTAACATGTCTATGTATACAGTCTCTAAACTAATACTAACACTTATTTTATTTATTTATTTATTTATTTAAGATTTATATCCCGCCCTTCCCACGAGTGGCTCAGGGCGGCTTGGGTAAGGGCCTTTCCTCCGTTTCCAGCTCTCCAGGCCACAGCCTGCCTCCAGCTAAGCCTTCCAGGGAAAGAACACCCACTTCCTGAGCTTGGCCTTTATATATTCTCTTCCCAGGCCCCACCCCTCTCTGGGCCTGTTTCCCTCCAAAACCCTTGCTATCCAATTAGAGGGACAGAGGGGATCCTGGGAGATGTAGGCTTTTCCCAGTAACTCCTAACCAGGCTTCCCTGGGGCCTGCAGGCCTCACTAGGCCTGGGATCATGACATTCCCCAACCTCATAACCAGAAAATCTGGAATAAACCAAACTCTTCCAAATTCTGCAAAGAAATCCAGATAGACTGGGCATTCACAAAACAAAATGCAAATTAAGTAAATTTGTGCAATATCATAAAATTTGCTAAACGAATTACACTTTTCATGCCATATTCTGGTGGATCTTCTGCTCTCAGAATATGGGATAAATAGTGCAGGCTTCTTGGAAATGTACCTCTACCTTTTCCTTCTCTCTTCTCTCCCCTTCCTTCACCCCCTCCTATGGAGCCTCAATCTGAAATTCCATTGTGACAAATGTCAGCTAATTCCAGAGGCAAATGCAAGGAATTTTCCTTAAAAGTCTGTCATGCTTCAGAAAAGACTCATTTTGCAAAATGTGTGCCATGCGAATGAAATGATAATTAGAAGTGGTAATTAGCATGGTTGTTAGAGTTGGCTCCAGTTCCCAATGGGAAGACCATCCGGATTTATGGATTAGGCTTTGATCCGAAGGCTTCGACGGCTGCAGGGAATCTACCAAAGCCTTAAAATAATGCAGGACTGAACTGTATCTCCTGCATGGTTATGGAAATCACATTTGTCTGTTTAGGGCCACCGTTTTTGTCAGGGGTGGTCCATTCTGGGGCACAAAAAACCCCCTTTTAAGCCTCCTTAAAAGGGACAGATGCTTTGATTGACAGAACTCAATCTTGTCCTTGGCCTAAGGCGAAGAGATCAAAGGCAAAAAGAGAAGGGAGGCCTGAGGAAAGGGCCCAGGGAAAGTCAGAAGCTCGTGAGGGAAAGGTGGGTGGGGGATTTGCCCTATTGATTTTCCAGAGTGACAACCAAAACCAGATGGGAGTTAGACAGTGTTGCCCAATGGGCAAACCTGTAGCTGCTCAACTCCCTGGTCTTACTCAAGACACATGACAAAACTGGGAAGATGTGTATTTAAGAGGGGTTGGTGTGTTTCTCGGCAGAAGAGAAGGCCAACCTTGGAATCACACCGGTTCTGAAGAAGCGAGCAGCGACTCATGAAAGCGCATTCTCTGCCACCAGGGCTTCTTCCCCCCTGGGAAAAGAGGTTCCGGAACCCTCAAGAGGAAAATGAAGGAGAAACACAGAGGTTCCCCTCATGAATTTAAACATTTTTTGAGAATTTTGTTTCCACAAAAAGATTCTGGAATTCTGTCCCACTGCATTCCCACAAAAAAAAAAAAAAAGCCCTGCCTGCTACAAATGTTGTTTGTCTTTAAGGTGCTACTGGACTGTTGCTCGTTTCTACCACTACCAGTGTGGTGTAGTGGTTAGAGTGTTGGACCAGATTCTGGGAGACCTGAGTTCTAATCCCCATCCATGCCATAGAAGCTTCCTGGGTGACCCTGAGCCAATCACACTCTCTCAGCCTAACTAATCTCACAGGATTGTTTGTGAGCATCCAATGGAGGAGAGGAGAACAACATGAGCTTTCTTTCGGGAGAAAGGCAGGGCATCAATGAAGTGAAGAAATGAAATTTTAATTTGGGGCACTGAAGGAATTTTCATCTCCGCCAGCCCATCTTTTGAAAAAGATGAGAAGAAGAAGACTGCAGATTTAACCCCACCCTTCTCTCTGAATCAGAGACTCAGAGCGGCTTACAATCTCCTATATCTTCTTTCCTCACAACAGACACCCTGTGAGGTGGGTGGGACTGAAAGGGTTCTCGCAGAAGCTGCTCTTTCAAGGACAACTCCCATGAGAGCTATGGCTGACCCAAGGCCATTCCAGCAGCTGCAAGTGGAGGAGTGGGGAATCAAACTGGTTTTCCCAGATAAGAGTCTGCACATTTAACCACTACACCAAACTGGCTCTCTCTGGAAAGACTAATGAAGGCTCGGAGGAAGACGTGTGTTCTCTGATGGCATTGAGCATGAGAGTTTGACTGCCAGTTATGTCCCAGTGAAGGCCCCTACAATTGGGTTCTTGTAGAGAACCACATTATCCCTGAAGGCCTATTTACATTATCTGCCCCACACCCACATGGAATGACAAAGAGAAGAGGAGGAGGAGATTGGATTTACACCCTGCCCTTTGCTACCCAAAGGATTCTCAGAGTGGCTTACAAATCTCCTTTCCCTTCCCCTCCCCACAATAGACACTCTGTGAGGTATGTGGGGCTGAGAGAGCTCTGCGAAAACTGCTCTTGAGAGAACAGCTCTGAGAGAACTGAGGCATATGTGGAGGAGTTGGGAATCAAACCTGGTTCTCCCAGATAAGAATCCGTACACTTAACCACTGTGCCTAACTGGCTCTCTATGTGTACTCTCACAAACATGGATGTGAAACCATATGAGTGGGGGATGGGCCATAGTTTTTGTCAGGGGTGATCCATTCTGGGCCACAAAAAATAACCTTTTAAGCCTCCTTCAAGTCTGAGGAAAACAAAGACAGATGCTTGGTTCGATGGAACTCAAGCTTGTCCTAAGCCTGAGGTGAAGGTATTGAAGGGGAAAAGTGCTTATTGCTGTTCTTGCCTGAGTTCTCTGCTCTTCCAAATGCCCTCTCCTTGAGGGGACAGTCACCCAGTATTTATGCATCTTGACTTTAAATGTTCCTTCCTGACAACACCCCCCATCCCACCCCATAAGCAATGGCTGAAGAGATTCAGTTTCACTGTATCTGACGAAGTGTGCATACCCACGAAAGCTTTTTTGTTGTTGTCAAGTCCGACTCTCTGCGACCCCATGGACCACGTCACACCAGGCTCTTCTGTCTTCCACTGTTCTCTGAAGTCTGCTGAAATATGTGTTAGTTACATCAGTAGCACTGTCCAGCCATCTCATTTTTTGCCGTCCCCTTCTTCTTTTGCCTTCTGTTTTTCCCAGCATCAGGGGCTTTTCCAGGGAGTGCTCCCTTCTCATTTGGTGGCCAGAGTATTTGAGCTTCAGCTTCAGCATCTGACCTTCCAGGGAACAGTCTGGGTTGATCTCCTTTAGGACTATCTGATTGGCTCCTCTTGCGGTCCAAGGGACTCTCAAGATGCTTCTCCAGCACCACAGCTCGAAAGCATCTATTCTTCTGCGCTCGGCCTTCCTTGTGGTCCAGCTCTCACAGCCATACATTATTACTGGGAATACCATCGCTTTGACTATACAGACTTTTGTTGGCAGGGTGATAAAACTTTGTTGGTCTTCAAGGTGCCACTGGACTCCAACTTTGTTCTGCTGCTTCAGACCAACACGTTTACCCCTCCTGAATTTTGCTGATGTGTGTGTGTGTGTGGGGGGGGAGTACAGTTTGCCCTCTAGGACAATTTTGATGTCACATTTTACAACAGTCCCTTTTGTGGACGGTCAGAGGCAATTCTGTTCCGTGCTCCTGAGGGTCCCACGAAGACAGGCGCGTCTGAGTTGCCTCTCGTACCTGCACCTGCTCATTTGTTACCAAGGTAGAGACCATTTCCCAGCAGCTTCCTTACCTTTTCTAAATGAGGAAATGTCATCTTGAAATCTTGCCTGCGGTTCGTCCCGTTCGCTGCCTTCTGCAGAGGGCGCTTTCCAAGGTGCTGAAAGCTGCTCCAAGGAGAGGATACAATAAAGATAAGCGCTGGGAGAGAAGGGAAGGAAAGAAGAGGAACTTAACAATTTTGTTTGCTCATTTTGTTAATTTTACTGCATACTGCTGTTTTGTTGCTTTCGCATGCTCATGCTACTCAGATCAAAGGTTTGCTCAATTTGTTAGTTTTGCTATTCTGTCATTGTACCATTTTACATTCTAAACCACTGCCTAACAGATAATTTTACTTCACTCTCATTGGTTCTTAAATCTGTACCATGTTGCATTCTGGGCCACTGCCTCCCAGCTCTGTATGGCTCTGCTCAGCTCTGTATGGCTTTGCTCACTGTGCTGGATTCCTCGTCTGATGAAGTGTGCTTAAGAGAACATGAAAGCTTACGTTCTAAATAAAAATTGGTTGGTCTTAAAGGTGCAACTTGACTCCTGCTTTGTTTAACACGTGCTGCTCTTCCTGCTGGGATCCTAAAAAACCTGGAAAAGAAAAATTACTGAATAATTTTGTTTATTAGATGTTTGCTTAATACAATTCCCATTAACTCCGTGACGGCTGGTGCAGTATCTTGACACACCGCTCATAAGCAGAGCCAATGGACTAGCTTTCCCACCAAAGAGGGTCCTGACACAAGAAATTAGCTCCTTGAAGGCAATGGAGCTTTCTGCCAGTTTGGTGTAGTGGTTAAGTGCAGACTCTTATCTGGGAGAACCGGATTTGATTTCCCACTCCTCCACTTGCACCTGCTGGAATGGCCTTAGGTCTGCCATAGCTCTGGCAGTGGTTGTCCTTGAAAGGGCAGCTGCTGTGAGAGCCCTCTCAGCCCCACCCATCTCACAGAGTATCTGTTGTGGGGGAGGAAGATAAAGGAGACTGTGTGTCATTCTGAAATTCTGAGTGGAAGGCAGGATATAAATCCAACATCATCATCACCTTCTTCTTCTCTCCCCCCCCCATAATATCTCTGCAATGAAAAGGGCTAGAGTCTCATTTTTGTAAATAACGAAAGCTTGGAATTCCAAGGAATGAGCAGATTGTGGTACATCAATTGTTACAACAGGCTGCACTGTCTTTTAGCTTTGCTGTAATACCACCTGTGATCAGGACCAATCAAACTGACACAAAATATTGTTCCAGCTCTTGAGCTCACCAGAACTCTTCATCAGTTGGATGTAGCCATTTAAAAAAAAAAAAGTTATAGGAAATGGAAGCAGACTTTTCAGGCCATTATATCACAACCTTACTTCTTCACTGAAGTAAAGTATTTCACTGAAGTGAAGTACTTCACCCAAAGAGTGATTAACACATGGAATTCACTGCCACAGGAGGTGGCGGCTACAAGCACAAACGGCTTCAAGAGGGGATTGGATAAGCATATGGAGCAGAGGTCCATCAGAGCCTATTAGCCACAGAGTATTGTTGGAACTCTCTGTCGGGGGCAGTGATGCTCTGTATTCTTGGTGCTTGGGAGGGGCAACAGTGTGAGGACTTCTGGCCCTACTGATGGCACCTGGGGGGTTTTTTGGCCACTGTGTGACAGAATGTTGGATTGGATGGGCCATTGGCCTGATCCAACATGGATTCTCTTATGTTCTTATGTTAACCTGATCATGCAAATATCCCCCATAAGATGCTGGCAGACAAACAGCTGAACCTTGAAAAATCTGTTTCTTACCTCTCTGTTTTTAATTTTCTCTCTTTTTTTGCAACATCCAGCCTGAGGAAAAAATTCTGATGAGCTCAGACATTTGCACAAGAATCTGCTTCCCACCTCTCTTGTCTCCCCATCCTCATTTTGATGGGTGCTAATAAAAGGCATCACACGGGTTTCATTCTTGTTTGGGGGGTTTTGCATGGACCAGTTTGGTGTCGTGGTTAAGAACGGAGAACTCAAATCTGGAGAACCAGGTTTGATTCTCCACTCTTCCACGTGCAACCAGCTGGGTGACCTTGGATCAGTTACAGTTCTCTCAACAGCAGTTGTCTGAGAGCTCTCTCAGCCCCACCTACTTCACAGGATGTCTGTTGTAGGGAGAGGAAAGGAAGGCAATTGTAAACCGCTCTGAGACTCCTTCGGGTAGTGAAGGGCAGGGTATAAATCCAAACCTCCTCCTCCTCCTCCTCCTCTTCTTCTTCTTCTTCTTCTTCTTCTTCTTCTTCTTCTTCTTCTTCTTCTTCTTCTTCTTCTTCTTCTTCTTCTTCTTCTTCTTCTTCTTCTTCTTCTTCTTCTTCTTCTTCTTCTTCTTCTTCTTCTTCTTCTTCTTCTCTGTTTGCAACCCCTGCCCCCAGCATCTTTTCATAACAGGAAGTCCCAGCATGGCCATAGAGTTTTATTCCCAGTCTTGTCTGGTCCAGGTCTTTTAAACTTCTGAGATGTTGTGTATTCCGTGACATCTCAACAATAACCTGATATGAGTCACATTGTGTCCGACAGAGAGATCGTGCAGCTGAGACCACAGATACGCACGGTGTCCTCAAATTGCCTTGCTGAGCTGAAATTCAATCCGATCTCCTATTACCCGTCAGCAAGATGTATCGATCAGGCCTATAGGCTGATAATGCAAACAATAACATGGCTATTGATTAGTGAGATGGGAAGGCAGATAGGTATTTATGATGATGGGGCTTCTACGCTCCGTGTCTCTTCAACATGGGCTGAGGATTGGGTATTGATTGCCCGGCATTCAGAGATGCTGACATGGAATCAGCATCTCTTGGCTTTTTACACTGGGCAGAGAGGTATTGCAGGCCTGAGTAAAGGGCAGGATAAGACATCTGAGCAGGGGTGGAATTCTAGCAGGAGCTCCTTTGCATATTAGGCTACACATCCCTGATGTAGCCAACCCTCCAAGAGTTTACAAGGCTCTTTGTAAGCTCTTGGAGGATTGGCTACATCAGGGGGTGTGGCCTAATATGCAAAGGAGCTCCTGCTAGAATTCCACGCTTGCATCTGAGTAACATCAGTACTACAAACCTAAAAGATGGCAAGTTCCAATTGTTTCCGGATTTCAGACCACTGCACAGGTAGGGGGGCGGGAGGGCAGGGTGAGTACAGAGAGCAAAAGAGGGTGCCACCCGAGATGGTAACCGTTGCTGTCCACAACCAAAAGCCTGGCAGAACATCTCCGCCTTTCAGGCCCTATTTGATCTTCTGTGTACATTTTCTTCAACAACTTCTTTCTTGTTTAATTTAGGGCTTATGGTGAATTTTATCTGGGGTCTTTAAATCGGTGCCTTGGCTTGAATAGCTCAGACTAGCCTTATCTCAGAAGCTAAGCAGGATCATATTTGGATTAAAATGTGATTAAAATGCGGAATTTGTTGCCAGAGGATGTCATGATGGCCACACGAACAAACAGCTTTAAAAGGGGATTTGATAGATTCAGGGCTTTGTGTTGTATCAGGAACTCCTTTGCATATTAGGCTACACCCCCCTGATGTAGCCAATCCTCCTAGAGCTTACAGTAGACCCTGTAAGAAGAGCCCTGTAAGCTCTTGGAGAACTGGCTATATGAGGGGTGTGTGGCCTAATGTGCAAAGGAGTTCCTACTACAAAAAAAAGCCCTGGATAGATTCATGGAGGATGTCTATCAATGGCTACTAGCCATGGTCACTGAGGGGAATATTCACATTCAGAGGCACTAAACCTCTGAATCTCCAAGCCAGAAGGCAACATTAGGGAAGGCCTCAGCCTCTATGCTCTGGTCTTGACCATTCAGAGGAACTGGTTGGCCACTGTGTGAGACTCCAAGATGAACTAGATGTGCCACTGTAACGGAAGGCCTCCATTCCAGAGATTGCATTAACAATAGTTTCTAACAACTGCATAGAGCTACTGTGGTATAGTAGCTAGCATGTCGGACTCTAACCCGTAAGTCCTGAGTTCAAATCTCCATCCTGTCATGGAAGCTCACTGGGTGACCTTGGGCAAGTTGCAATCTCTTAGCAGAAGAAGATATTGAATTTATATCCCACCCTATATTCTGAATCTCAGAGTGGTCACAATCTACTTTACCTTCCCCCCCACAACAGACACCCCGTGAGGTGGGTGGGGCTCAGAGAGCTCTTACAGAAGCTGCCCTTTCAAGGACAACTCCTACGAGAGCTATGGCTGATCCAAGGCCATTCCAGCAGGTGCAAGTGGAGGAGTGGGGAATCAAACCGGGTTTTCCCAGATTAGAGTCTGCGCACTTAACTACTACACCAAACTAGCTCTCAACCTCTCAAGGGTTTGTTGTGAGCAGGGGTGGAATTCTAGCAGGAGCTCCTTTGCATATTAGGCCACACATTCTTGATGTAGCCAATCCTCCAAGAGCTTACAAAAAAGAGCCTTGTAAGCTCTTAGAGGATGGGCTACATCAGGGTTGTGTGGCCTAATATGCAAAGGAGCTCCTGCTAGATCTCCACCCCTGGTTGTGAGTATAAAATGGAGAAGAGAACAGGCATTTTTGGCCCCCATTGGGGAAAGTGGTAGGGGTATACATGCAGTAAATAAACAAATAGGCCAGGGGGCTTGATCGCCTTCCAAGGCTACACCTATGATTCATCCAGCACAGATGATGGTTAAAATGTTACCCTGTGTCTTCATTTCTAGATGCCGTCTTTGAAACCTTGCAAGGCTTCATTTGTTTTGAACAAAAATCAGATTTGGGGTGCCATCTCTAATGGCTTCCCTCAGACAAATGGCACCAGGTCATCTGCAATTTCTATAAGTCTGCGGCATTTTTAAAAAGCAAGATGCATGGCCCACTCCAGAATCCCACTTTAAACACCCAAATGTTTTTCTAACAAATGGAGGTCTCCATTTGCTTTTTCCTTCATGTCTCCCATTAAACCGAGTGACTTCCATACATCACAGGGCGCACAAAGCGTTATCTGGATTTGGAAAGCCCCCCCCCCCCCCATCGCTCAATACATCTCCCTGGTTCTAATTTAGGAGAGAGGAATCGAAACGAGGGATTCAAATGACCAGAATTTTTACATAATTCCTGGGAGGGGGTTTCTTCCATTAATTTTCCTGTAATTTTTATCCATTTTCCCATTAAGCACCTATCTTGTCAGAGGCAGCGCTCAGAATAAGTAATGCCACTCTGCGAGTCACAAATGGAAGCCATGTCAGGCGGCGCTGGAAAATGGATCTATAACTTGCTTTCTTTCTCTTTTTTCCGGTCCCTCAGACTGAGATGATCTAATTTGATTGCCTTGATTTATGAGATGCAGAAAAGGACATTCTCTGCCCTGTGAGTTTGCTTCTCTCCAGATTGTTCCTCCTACTCGTATTCAATATTCTGGGATTCAGATGTAAATAATTCTTGGTGTGTGTGTGGTGGAGGGAGGAATAAGCATCTTTCTTGCCTGCTACATGATTTGCATGTTGAGTTTGAAGATCTGCTTTCATCCAGGGCTTTTTTGTATCAGGAACTTCTTTACATATTAGGCCTCACACCCCTGATGCAACCAATCCTCCAAGAGCTTACAGTAGGACTTGTACTAAGAGCCGTGTAAGCTCTTGGGGGATTGGCTACATCAGGGGTTTGTGGCCTAATATGCAAAGGAGTTCCTGCTGCAAAGGAGTTCTGTTACATTGATAGCTTCCATCAGCTATAGATGTAATCAATATCAAAGGTTCTTTACTCTGGGTGAGATCACTGGTCTTGACTAAGTTGAAGTCTCAATTCACTTAGGCAAAAAAAGAAAAAATAATCAGTTTACCTAATACTCAAAAGTGGATGGTAGGAAACTGGATCATGTTTACTCTTTGGAAGGTTTCCTTCGTCTTTTCCAGTTGGCAATACAAGCTGATGAACATCAGCCTTGTAACTGGCACATACAAGTTCACATACTTAAAAAAAAACAACCACCATATCTGGAATTCACATCCGATAATAAAAATCTAGCAGTCTTCTTAACAGTTGCTCATTTCCTGATGGAATTCTGCAATCTGAAGCGCATGCTGTTCCAAACCCAGATGTTCTAAATCTGCGTGTTTTGAATCTGGGCTTCTTAATGCACTCTTACATTTTATATCTTGGCAACTTAGTGGTGTGCTGTGAGCCTCCTAGCCTCTACAGAAAGGAGGGATATAAATATTTAGAATCAATCAATCAATCAATCAATCATTGCTTGGATCCCATGATAAATTTTCCCAAAGTGGACTTCTGACTTGCCCCTTATGCTGGCTGTGAGATTCCCTTGTCCCTCAGAAGCAGCATTTTGGGAACATTTCATAATCCTTTTGGGACACAGGAAGAGCTGTTCCCTGATGAAAATGCCTTCCATGAGTGGAGATTTACTGTGGGATCCAAGTCCAAGACTATCTATCTATCTATCTATCTATCTATCTATCTATCTATCTATCTATCTATCTATCTATCTATCTATCATCTATCTATCTCTCTGTCTGTCATCTACCTACCTACCTACCTACTTACCTCCCACCCTCCCACCCTTCCACCCTATCTATCTATCTATCTATCTATCTATCTATCTATCTATCTATCTATCTATCTATCTATCTATCTATCTATCTATCTATCTATCTATCTATCTATCATCTATCTATCATCTGTCTGTCTGTCTCTGTCTGTCATCTACCTACCTACCTATCAATCTATCTACCTACCTACTTACCTCCCTCCGTCGCTACCTACCTACCTATCTGTCTGTCATCTACCTACCTATCAATCTATCTACCTACCTACTTTCCTCCCACCCTCCCACCCTATCTATCTATCTATCTATCTATCTATCTATCTATCTATCTATCTATCTATCTATCTATCTATCTATCTATCTATCTATCTATCTATCTATCTATCTATCATCATCATCATCATCATCATCATCATCATCTGTCTGTCATCTACCTACCTATCAATCTATCTACCTACCTACTTACCTCCCTCCATCGCTACCTACCTACCTACCTGTCTGTCTGTCATCTACCTACCTACCTACCTACCTACCTACCTACCTACCTACCTATCAATCTACCTCCCTCCCTCCCTCCCTCCCTCCCTCCCTCCCTATCTATCTATCTATCTATCTATCTATCTATCTATCTATCTATCTATCTATCTATCTATCTATCTATCTATCTGTCTGTCTGTCTGTCTGTCTGTCTGTCTGTCTGTCTGTCTGTCTGTCTGTCTGTCTGTCTGTCTGTCATCCATCCATCCTCTCTCTCTCTCTGTCCTTCCATCCATCCATCTATGGCAGACTCTAATCTGGAGAACTGGGTTTGATTCTCTGCTCCTCCACATGCAGCTTGCTGGGTGACCTTGGGCCAGTCATGGTTCTCTCAGAACTCTCTCAGCCCCACCTGCCTCACAAGGGATCTGTTGTGGGGAGGGGAAGGGAAGGCAATTATTAGAAAAGCAGGATATGAAACCCTTCCCTTCTTCTGGGGAGCCAGCCTCTGTTGTCCAGTGTAATTCCAGGAGATCACCAGGCCCCACCTGGAGGCTGGCAAGCCTAATTAGTCTGTAACATGTGCCATGGTTCTTTGTTACTGCCCTAGATGAATAGGCCTTCTGGTGGCACAAAGTGCTCTCAAGCTGCAGCTGGTTTCTGGCCACCCTGTAGGGTTTCCAAAGCAAGAGACCATCAGAGGTGGTTTGCCACTGCCTGCCTTCATGTCATGACCCTGGTATTCCTTGGTGGCCTCCGATCCAAATACTTAACAAGGGCCACTCCTCTGGATTTGGCTTGTGGTAGGAAGATTCAGAGCCCCGTTACACTCTGAGGGGGCTCAGGCTGCATGAGAAACCTCACGTGCCAACATTCCCTCTAATTTAACCACGCTGGGGGAAAAGTCCATTGACCAAAGCTTTCTTGTGCACACCAAACATCATGTTAAAATTCTCCCTCCCCCCTCCTTTTTTTTTGCTCTGAATTTGTGGTGGAGGCTGAGCTGCTCAAGGTATCGTTTCAACGGTATTTGCAGCAGGGGGTACGCATGAAACGAAAAGCTGTGCTCCTCCCAGAACTTGGCGCCTGAACTCCAGCGGTGCTTTGCGTTCAAAGACATGTAACATCCCTTGAAATCGAATGAATAATCAATGGCTGTTTGCTTTGCTCAGCCTCTCCTTCTGGGGAAAATGAAGAGTTCCTTCCCCCGTATCTCTGAACAGTGAAACAGGATCGGTGCCTTTGGCACAAGCAGGTCTCTTTCCCAAGCAGAATAGTCAGGGAAATTAAATGATGATGATGATGACATTGGATTTGTATCCTGCCCTCCACTACAAATTTCAGAGTCTCAGAGCGGCTCACAATCTCCTTTATCTTCCTCTCCCACAACAGACACCCTGTGAGGTGGGTGGGGCTGAGAGAGCTCTCACAGCAGCTGCCCTTTCAAGGACAACTCTGCAAGAGCTCTGGCTGACCCAAGGCCATTCCAGCAGCTGCGTGTGGAGGAGTGGGGAATCAAACCCTGTTCTCCCAGATAAGCGCCTACACACTTAACCACTACACCAAATGTCATTCATGGCTAAGTAAACTAATGGCTAGCATGTCAGAACTGGATTGGGGAAACCCAGGTTCAAATCCATACGGTGCCACGGAAGCTCTGGGTCATGATCGGGGAGAACAGCAAAATATAAATTAAAATTAAAAAAACAAAACCAATAAGTGACCTTGGGACAGTGATTCTCTCAGCCTACCTCACAAGGTTGTTGGGATGATAAAATGGAGGGGAGAGGAGAAGAAGAAGAAAAACCACCCTTCACTAGCCAAAGGAGTCTCAGAGCAGCTTACAATCTCCTTTCCCTTTTTCTCCCCACAACACACTTCTGAGGCAAGTGGGGGTGGAGAGAGCTTTGAGAGGCCCAGGGTCACCCAGCTGACTGCATGTGGAGGAGTTGAGAATCAAACAAGTTCTCCAGATTAGAGTTCACTGCTCTTAACCACGACACCACAGCAGGCTTTTAGGATGCTGTACATAATTTTTTGGGCCCCTGGTGGTGGAAATGCTGGGTATAAATAAATAAATGCATTCTACCATTGGTCACAAGCAATGTTCCCTCTAAGCTGCAAAGTCTTGTGAGCAAAAATTCTACTTTGTGAGCTACTGGCATTAAAGTTGTGAGCTACCACATATATTTGTTTGCTCTGGGGCCATTTTTTCTGAGCTAAGACAAAAATCTGTGAGCTAGCTCACACTAACTCAGCTTACAGGGAATACTGATCACAAGGGTATTTTATGTATTTTTAATCTTAATGGCATAAATGCAATTTTGGGCTTTATCAACAGAAGTATAGTGTCCAGATCACGTGATGCCATGGTATCGCTTTACTCTGCTCTAGTAAGACCTCGCCTGGAGTATTGTGTTCAGTTTTGGGCACCACAGTATAAGAAGGATACAGACAAGCTGCAACAGGTCCAGAGGAGGGCGACAAAGATGGTGAGGGGTCTGGAGACCAAGTCCTACAAGGAAAGGTTGAAGGAGCTGGGGATGTTTAGCCTGGAGAGGAGGCGGCTGAGAGGTGATATGATCACCATCTTCAAGTACTTAAAGGGCTGTCATACAGAGGATGGTGCGGAATCATTTACTGTTGCCCACAAAAGGTAGAGAGCCATACAATATGTGTGAAAGAGCCACAGTTTGGCCACCCCTGACCTAGATCCAGCCTAGACCATTTCACAGAGAGTTGACCTCTTTATGGCCCTTGAAAAGAATTTCACCCACACAGAAAACTATCACAGAGAAGATAGGTTTCTGCCTCTCCAGTCAGCTTTCTGTGAGGAGGGATGTCTTGGTTTAGTTTTGTATGAAGTATGACTTAGGCCAGACTCTCCTAGAGATGGTTCGGCCTCCTGTGTCTCAGAAGTGGTGCCACAGAAGAGACAGGGAAAGAAAAGAGCAAAAGGAAAGGAAAGGAACAGCTCAGCATCCCAATATTTGTATGAGAAGACAGTGCTGAAGTATCTTAGGAAAAGATCCCTCCATTGTCAGCTGTCTGGGGAGCTCCGTCTCTCTCAAAGAGGGATCCCTGGAGAAGCACTTCTATAAACGCAGGAACATTTTTGTCACCACACATGAGCTGATGCAGTCTGTCAGGTGCACGACAGCGTGAGGGAGCGTCTCGAGGATGATTCGGCGCAGACTGCTTTAAAAATAGCCCCCTTGGATCTTCGACTGGAACGGCTCCCCCAGGAGCTTTGGCAGATGAACATTTATACATCACTGGGATATATGTATATTTTTTAAAGTTTCAGCCGCGCTTGACTATTGCTCTCCTCATGGCGATGCGATGAAACAACTACGGATGTGAAGATGAATTCCTGCCTTTGAAGTCTTTCTGTCCCATCTGCGCCAAAGAGTTATGAAATCAATAATAAAGCAGGAAACAGCAACCATGTCAGGGATGGCCAAACATGCTTAACATAAGAGCCACATAGAATAAACATTGGATGTTTGAGAGCTGCAAGACATGAACATCAGACATTTGAGAGCCACAAGATACAAATGTCAGACGTTTGAGAGCCACAAGGAAGGAAAGGTAGAAAGAAAGCTGGAAAGAAAGCAAATAAATAGCAAGGAGGAGGGAGGAAGAGGTGGAAAGAAAGCAACTTCACTGCTGCCTTGGCTTGGAGAAGTGATTTAAAGAGACAAATGCCTTCTCTCAATAGGGCAGTGGGAGCTTCAAGAGCCACACAATATGTGTGAGAGCCATAGTTCGGCCGCCCCTGAACCATGTGATGGATTCCAGATGAAATGATGCAATGCTGGGGGGGAGGGGAACATGTTGATGGTGGAACCTCTCATCAAATCTATGCCAAGATCCACTGCTTCATTTCACACCAAAAGAAAGGTGGGAAATTGTTCTGGTAAGGCCAGCGGCCATCTTGCTTGGACATTTGAGCTGGAGACCTGAAAAATAACAGAAATATTTAACAGGGGTGTCAAACTCATTTGTTATGAGGGCCGGATCTGACATAAATGAGACCTTGTCAGGCCTGGCCATGTGTGTCATAAAATGTAATGCCAGGTACTGGAGATATAAACTTTATAAAGAACACAAAGATTTTTAAAAAAAACTTTAAAAATGCTTAAAAGATTAGCACCCTTGCAATATTTTGTTTATTTAACAGTTCCTGATAACTGACACCTCTTGCTCTGAATTATTTGCATCAAAATCTGGAGATAGTGTCTGTGCTGTAGCAATCTTGAATATGCTGTTCAGGTGTTGTTCAGGTGTGTAAGTTGCAAACCTACTTTAGATTTATTGACATTCCTTACAGAAGTCTCATGGTCAGTGCTTTGAGCCTAGGACCCAGGGGAAAACATGAAATGTCTGGGCAATGCAAGCTTTTGTACATAAACTGTTTCATGTGCTGGTCAGCCAATGGAGAACATAGAGGTTTTGCTCTGTAGCTCCTGTGCAACTGAGCAAGTTCGGCAAAGCAAACTGTGATGCAGAAGGAAGCAAGAGAGAGAGAAAAGGAAGCAGATGACAGTGAGTTGCTCATGGACTTGATAAGATCCCTCCCCTGCTTTAAGAGTCACTAATATCAATGTGCTGCATCAGAGGTTCTCAGCCTTTTGCATCTTACGTCCCATCAATCATTGCAAACAAAGAACATGGGTCCCACTGTTATAGAAACAAAAAGCTCACTTTCCCTAAGAAGAGAGATTCAGGTTGGTAGCCGTATTGGTCTGAATCAGCAGAAGAAAGTTTGAGTCCAGTGGCACCTTCAAGACCAACAAAGGCCTATTCAAGGTTTAAGCTTTTGTGCACATTGTATCTGAAGAAGTGCACCCCTCCCCCAAATGAACCCAAAACATTTCTGGGTGTACCTCTTGCCAAGAGATGAATAATGGCATTGTATCCCACTGAGGTCCCTGTCTTCCCCAAGCTCCATCCTCAAATCTCTAGATGTTTCCCAACCTAGATCTGGCAACCCTACTCTCTATCCCACCTGGT